>NC_092805.1:19986209-20299719 GCF_040954645.1 Diabrotica undecimpunctata
TCTCATCAGGCGAAGTTTCATTTCCGGCTCAAAGGCTCAAATCTCTTCCGCAGAACACTCTCTTCATTTTAGTGAATATGGATCTGGCTTTTTCTATTCTTATTTTGATTTCTGCTGAGCTATCGTTGTCTTCATTTATAAAAGTGCTAAATATTTGTATTTGCTAACTCGATCGATAATTTCATTGTGTAAATATAAATTTTGGACATTTTGTGTTGATTTCGATATTACCATAAATTTAGTTTTCTTTATGTTCAAAGATAGTCCATATTCTTCGCTGCAGTCTGCTATCTTATTCACCAATGTCTGTAGCTCTTCAAGTTTTTATACTGGAACTTGTCTATTATACATAAGATGGATTACATCTTTGAGTCTTACTCTATCAAACGCTTTCTTTAGGTCAATCAGACAGAAATGCTGGTCTATTATACTCTAGTGATTTCTCAGTAATTTGCGATTTTTAAATATGTTAACATTATATATACTCTAAATGTGTGTTGTTTTTCGTGTGGGAGTATTTGTTTGACAAAAAAATTTGTCAACCCCTCACCCCCCCCCCCAATGTCACCATTTGGGTGGGGTGAGGGTTCGTTTGCAAGGGAGGCGTTACATGTTACACCATTGCTCGGAGGGCGTGATCTTGAGACACGAGGATACGTCGGCTTACGTTCGGACACAACCGCCATCTTGGAAAACGATCACGACCCGAAGATACCCGACAACACCCGATTGAGACATGAGGCCACGTAAGCTAGACAGCCGCCATCTTGAAAAATGAGCCATAACCAGCTTTATATATCTACTATTATTGACATTGATGGTGAGGTATATAGTGCAAACTCCGAAAGTGGTCGACCTTTGAGTCTTTACTTTTGCCAACATATAGTTAATGAAATAGGATTTGAAAATTCCGCTAGCTGCCTTCCTCATCTCAATAGTCACGAAACAAATTAATGTAAAGTTAAATAGACATCGATGGACTAAAGTTTCAGAGCCAGTCATAAAGGTGACATAGTTAAAAACGATGAGGTTATCAGAATAATACTATTTTTAGTTATAGATAGATATACTTACCGAAACTGGGCTGTAGGTACTGGTACGGAATCTTTCCTATGACTACTGGACTTATTAAAAAACCATTTCCTATCAAGACTGGTACTTCCACTGGGACTAGCATCTGAGCTGGATTTTTTCGAAGTAAATTTCTTCAGCGACCCAAATTTTTTCAGAGAATCCGATTTCTCTACGGGAATCTTTAGCCTTTCGGTATCCGATTCGTCGGTTTCCGAATAAAGACTAGATTCCTGGTTTTTTTGATTATCATTTACTAGTGTAGCTGTTTTAATTAGGTCTATCCATGATTGGAGCGTGTCTGGATCTTCGGCCGAGAAATAAAATACCGTCCCTGTGTGATATACTTTAAAGGAATGTGATCTGGATTTAACCTAAAATATAATAGAATTAATTAGGAAATTGTTATAATTCACAAAAATTTTGGTTTTTCGGTATTTTCAATAATATAATTGCCGCTTCAGTTTATACATACAGCAAAAGCCAATTAAGATGAAAGCTTCGTTCTGTGGGTTTACAAATAAGCCTTTAGCGGATATACGTGAAGTAAATAGTAGCAATGAAACAAAGACGTGCGCAAATCTGTCTGAATAGCACTAACATTTAGCGGTAACTAACATCTGGCGATACGGCACTGAATGAATGCCGAGCTTATAATACAAAAAATATTTTATATTATATTTATTATATACAGTGTGTCCACCACTGGGTGCTCAAGAGAATACGTTAAATCAGGAAGTATATTTGGATTTGTCGAGCCATTTTTTAATACCGGAATTAGATATTGGGCTAAACCAAGTCAGAAGAATGAAATCATTTGTTTGGTTATGAGTGCGAAATGACCACAAATAAAAAAAAACAGAGTATAGACGTCTTAGAAGAGAGGAAAAACGTATCCATCGACGTAAGAAGAGGAAATACGAACAAAACACTCTCAATGAGATACAAAGTTTATTCGATAAAAATGAAACGAGGAAATACTACAAATCCTTAAATAATAGCCGTCGAGAATTTAAACCACGATTAAAAATTTATAAAGACACTAACGGTGAAATTCTACATGATAAATTCTCTGTTCTTAACAGATGGGTACAACATTTCAGCGAACATCTAAACACACGATATTGAAGGAGGTTACAACATAGACAATCAACAGAATCTTCAACGTCAACAACACAGTGAAGACTCAACAAGAGAAGGAATGTCAAATGCCATCCTAAAACTCGAAAGACAATAAAGCCCCAGGAATCGATTAAATTTATTCGGAAATGTATAAAAAAGGTGGTGATCAACTTTTTGCATCAATCCATAAACTAATAGTACTTGTATCGCAGAATGAATTGGTACCAGAAGAGTCGCTATAGGGAATAATATGTCCGTTGCATAAAAAGGGTGATCAATTGGAGTGTGAGAACTATAGAGGCATTACTCTGTTAACATATGCGTATAAAATCTTCGGCAATGTATTGTTTAAAAGACTTATAACATTTTACAAAGGATATTGTTGGTCAATATCAATGAGCTAAACTCTAATTTCACTATTTGGGAGAGTGAGTCATCGTTTGAAGGCGTAGAAGGGGAAAAGACGTATGAAAATCCAGTGGCGTACACTCACTTTTATTTCAACGTTAATTATATTAAATTATTTAAATATTATTGTTCAAAATAGGCCACAATATATTTATCTGCAGGTTTTTACTGAAGTTTCCATCTTTATATCCAAAGACCGTTTTCAAAGATATAAATTATAGTTATATTTATTTTATTTGTTTATTATTATGTATTTATATATTCTTAGATTATTTTCTTTTTTCTTAACTTTAAAAACGGTCTCTGTAATAGAGATCGAAACGTCAGTAAAATAAACATGTAAATAGATGTATTGTGGCTTATTTCCAACATTCTCCCTAAAAACCCTAAAAATACGGAATGCCACAAGCAAAAAGCCACAGAAAAATAAATATTGCTATCATTTGAATATTTGAAAACGATCTTTTTATATAGAGATCGAAACGTCAGTAAATTAAACATTTCAACTAAATATATTGTTACTTATTCCCAACATTATTTCTAAATATACAGAACGGCAAGCAAAAAGCCATAGAAAAATAAATATTACTATCACTTGTATATTTGAAAACGATGTCTTTATATAGAGATCGAAAAATCAGTAAATTAAACCTATAAATAAATATTTTGTGGCTTATTCCATACAGTCTCCTAAAAATACAGAATGCCACAAACAAAAAGCTATAAAAAACAAGTAATTTTGCAGAAAGCTTACTGATGCCACCAGGCTGTCGCGGAAGTTACGCTAAAACGTCTTTTGACGTGACCCGTCCTTAAAGAGTTACACCATGAAATTTTTTTAAAACAAATTTTCCACAGTTTCCACACCACCCGAGAGATATGTCTTGTGGCGCGTCACTTTTTTTTAAATGGGTGTTCGCCAAGAGCCATATTGTCCCATTAAATAAAATAAACAAAACACTTAAACAGTATAAAACAAAACAAACTAAAATCCTATAAAACAAAATAAAATTCTACAAAAACAAAATAAAAATAATTTTGGATGTAACAAAACATTGTACTATTCTATTTAAACACAAACACTATACACACTTACTATGTTCTCGTTTTTTTTTTTGTTTTTGGTTTTTTTATTTATACGCGAATTTTATTTCATTTTATGGGGTGTTTGAACAAATAAACTTTTTGATCAAGAATGAAGTTTTTCGCTAAAAATAAAAAGTTCCTCATATTGCGACACCACATCCGCGAACACACTGTAGAAGAGTTCTACATCCGAATCTAGAACATGTCACAAGCATTATACGTTTCAAGTGATTATGTACAAATAATTACAAAAACTCGAATTTGACATTGTTTTTTTAACTATGACGACAATTAAAGCATAAAAATACTTACTTCACTGGCCAAGGCAACTGTAAACCCTGACAGAAAAATAAGGCAGGCTGCTTTGGGATCTTCTTTCGCCTTAAAGCCGTACAAACAACTTCCCAACAATACAAACCATCTCTTCTCCCAGTGCACATTCTGGTTATGTTTACCTCTTAATCGTTGAAATAAATATCCTTGAATATCCGCTGGGCTAAGATCGTTTACAGTAACTTTTCTTCTTTCTAAAATAGGGGAGAATAATAGAGGAATAATTTTAGATGCAATTGACGAAATCAGAGAAACAGATGCAAAGACAATGTACAGGATTTTTTGTCAGTCCACGTTGAAACAAGGGAAAGATTCAGACAAGAATCTTATCTGCTGTTTAATGGACACAGAAGCTTCTAGAACAGTTGAAAATGATACCAGGATTCTGCAATCGGTTAGTGCAGCTGTCTGCCTTTGCGAAATATACTAACTTGTTCTATTAATTTGTTGATTGTTCTGTTTATTTTACATCAAAACAGATTCAAACAGAAGTCTGAACAATAAGACTTTTCATCCGCCGCCATGTTTTTCGTACAGTTTTGACCAATGACGAATAACAATATTATACGACATAAGTCACTGGTTTATAAGTTTATAAAGACATATTTATTAAATAAATATTTTTTATTTAATGAAGAAATAACCTAGACTTTCTTTGGTATTTTTTGTCTTAATTTATGTGTTCACATGCACTTTATTGTTATTTATATTACTAACCTAACCTAACATGTTTGTTTACAAAAAATTGTACGAAAAAAATGGCTGACACTATTTTGCGATGAAAAGTACTATACAGGAAAATATGGAGAGGATTTCATAAACCGAAATGCAAACAAATGCTAGAATTATTAACAACGATACGCTTTGTCTGGGACTAACCAATGGATTTATGTGTAATTTAAAATATATAGACATTTTTTCAAAACATTTTTTTTTAAATAATAATCTCTTTTTTTCAAGTTTTTTTAAACCTTGCTCAGGGCCACTTTTTTTGCATTTCTTGATCAGCGCTGTAGGTAATTATTTTTTTAGGGGGCATAACATCAAGAAAATACTAACAATTGTGTCTATTAATTATAACATATTACATACATTTTGCATTTATTTGCCACGGTAGTGACATCCACGGTAGTGACAATTCTGTATTTTGTACACTTTTCTAAAGCAATACCAGTTGAAAAAAATTTGCCGATTCTCAGTAGCATGTGTACATGAGTAATAAGCACTGAATAGAGGATTCAATTATTACTCAAATGATAGAATTTCTCTGCAATGGTAGTGACCTGATTGTTTACATTTTTCACTTAGTATAATGTAAACACTTATCAAATATAATCAAAAGTTGATTTATATAAATCTGGAAATTTGAGAAAAGTACTTGCTATTATATTGTACATATATTGTTTTGCTTTGTTTTTTTAGAAATATATAACCTCTATGCGTGGTTTCACTTAAAAAGATATTTTTTATTTGTAATAATTTATTTCTGCTACAAATTATCGCCCAGTAACAATTGTAAGTTCTTGTAGCATCTCCAACTTCAAGAGTTTGTAAACTGATAGAACATAGTAAGTTTGTTTTTGATATTTTGTATTTTATTGTTATTATTTATTTTTGTAACTGTTTGTGGTGAGATAACAATAAATGTGTAAATTTTTTCTTCAAGTAAACCTTTGTCCAGGAGACTCATGTAAGTACCCCTTTGTTTCATTTTTGTAGTTGCCCAATTCAAGCCCCCTTGCCATTCACTTATCCACGACCCAGTTCTCCAAATTAACCCTGAGTAGCCGTTCGCAACAGTTTCGTTTTATTTTGCTTGCCCTATCTCCACCCCAATAATTCTCCACCCCAATTTTCAACGCCCTATAGTAATACCCTATGTGGTAGGCAAAATAACCGTTACAAGATTTATGACCGAATAGACGGATTACCCGATTATTAAATATTACTTTTGCCCATTAAAACATTTTTATTTTTATTGAAAATGATGGACAATTTTTAATAATTTTTTTTTACATAAAGTACCTCGACAACGATGGCTATTTGTGTGGGGACAATATTATTCAATATACCGGGTGGTCCAATAAGCCGATCTCTCGGCTATATATCAGAAACTATTCATGTTATAACTTTAGGAGAAAAAATTCCTGGGTAAAAGTGGCCAAGATAAATCGCTGGAAATAACTTTCAAGTTTCTGGGTTAACCGCTAGGGGGCGTAACCTGCGAAGAAAACTTTGAAAACCAGTTTTTTGGGAAATATGTCCAATTATACCAAGTGTTAAATAAGTAAACTAGAAAGAGGCCTAAATTCTGCACAAAGTTGTTCAAGTACTTTTTTTTTTATTTTTTGAAATAAAGGGTGGGGGAGAGTGGGAAAGTATTTGTGGATAAATACCTATAACTTTGGTTTGGATCAACCGATTTTAACGAAATTAGTGTCATTAGAAAGAAAGTGGAAGATTTAATTTACATCTACTATAAAACAATTGCATTTAGTTTTAATTGTCATAGGTAGAGGGTACTTTCGGATAGAAAAAATTAAAATTTGTTTTTCTTAAAAATGTTTAATGGTAACACCTATTTATTGTAAATTATCATGGAACTGGATTAAATTCGTAACAAAATGGCGCAAACCGCATGTTAATAGCTTTTGTCGAACTCGAGATATGAATAAAAACGCATAAACATAAGTAAGTATAGTATTGACCCACCCTGTATTATAAATTATTAAAAAATAAGTCAGTAGGTATTTTCAAATTTTTTTTATAGCAGAAGAATCTTAATGTTGATACCTATTTTGACCATTGTTATTTCATATGATTAAAAATAGTGTTTTCGAAACTAAGTAGGCTAGGACAATGAATTTGACGGGGAGTTCATATTGTTTATTTATTGACAGGAGTCAAAACATTGTTAAGAAGTGTTATATTATAATTCGAATTGAAGAGTGCACTTTTTTCAATAGATATTAATATTGGTAATATTAGTAATTAATTATCAGTACTAATAATTCGTGATGAGTATATCAAATGCAGAATTGTATGATATGATCGGAGTTTATTTCGAATTTCACCAAAATGCCGCTATTGCCT
The DNA here is from genome assembly GCF_040954645.1 of Diabrotica undecimpunctata. Taxonomy (NCBI): domain Eukaryota; kingdom Metazoa; phylum Arthropoda; class Insecta; order Coleoptera; family Chrysomelidae; genus Diabrotica; species Diabrotica undecimpunctata. The sequence goes on from NC_092805.1 coordinate 19,993,323, forward strand.
CACGTATATATTCTGTAAGATATCCTGACAGGAGACATTATGGCAAAGAAGTATTTGAAAGAAAGGCAAGAAGATTAAGAGAAACTGGTAGTTTTCATCGTCCTTGTTTTAAACGACGTAGTAGAGGTATGACTGAAGATAATTCAATCAATGGTCTTGCTTTAATTCAACAGAATCCACATATAAGTAGTCGGCAAATCTATAAAGAATTAAACATACCCAAAACTACTGTTCTAAGGATTTTAAAACATCACAGGTTGGTTTTTCATATTATAAAGTGAACGTTTAGGTCAAAAACTTGGAATTCCCTTTAAACTTTAAATTCAACTGTTATTTTAATATTCCGATAAAAACGGCAACAGGACGCTTTTATTCTTTTATCCGTTTCTTAAAAATACTTATGCACGATTTATCTTGTGAACCAATTGTGGATTTTTTAAGATTTTTTGAGTCTTAGTAAATATAGTGGTTTCTTTTTCACCAATATTTGTTGTTCTGTCTTTTAGACTGAATCCTTATCATGTAGTTCTCCACCTAGCTTTACATGAGAGAGATTTTGATGCAAGGCTGAATTACTGCAATTGGATGTTAGGTCTGCTAGAAGAACAACCGCATATCATGTCAAAGATTTTGTGGACAGACGAGGCTACGTTTAATAGTGCGAGTGGTGTTAATCTGCATAATATGCATTATTGGGCCGAAGAAAATCCGCACTGGATACATGAGGTGCAGGTTCCAGATAGATGGAGTCTTAATGTTTGGTGTGGTATAGTCGATGGAAAGATAGTAGGTCCATATTTCTTTGATAGAACTTTAAATGGTGAAACATATTTGGATTTTCTGGAAAATCAGTTGCGTGTTTTATTGGAAGATATTTCCTTACAAACAAGAAGAGATATGATATTACAATATGACGAGTGTCCTGCGCACTTTTTCAGACGAGTTCGTGATTATTTATAAGCAAGTTATCCAAATAAATGGATTGGAAGGGTAAGTATATTTTCATGGCCAGCTAGATCTCCAGACTTAACATGTCTGGACTTTTATCTGTGGGGAAGATTGAAGGACTTAGTGTACCAAACTCGACCAACCACGCAAGATGACATGAAACAGTGCATTATAAACGCAATAAATAGTAGCTGAGATTAGAGCAGATGTTATGTCTACGCGCGAAAGATTACATCTTTGTGTGGACAACGATGGAAAACAATTTGAACATTTAATTGGAAATTAAATTTTAATGATCGAGATATTTGTATGATCTTTCACATATTCAATTTTAAGTTATAATAAAGGGTGAGTCAATACTATACTTACTTATGTTTATGCGTTTTTATTCATATCTCGAGTTCGACAAAAGCTATCAACATGCGGTTTGCGCCATTTTGTTACGAATTTAATCCAGTTCCATTATAATTTACAATAAATAGGTGTTTCTATTAAACATTTTAAAGAAAAACAAATTTTATTTTTTTCTATTCGAAAGTACTCTCTACCTATGACAATTAAAACTAAATGCAATTGTTTTATAGTAGATGTAAATTAAATCTTCGACATTCTTTCTAATGACACTAATTTCGTTAAAATCGGTTGATCCAAACCAAAGTTATAGGTATTTATCCACAAATACTTTCCCACTCTCCCCCACCCTTTATTTGAAAAAATAAAAAAAAAGTACTTGAACAACTTTGTGTACAATTTGGGTCTTTTTCTGGTTTACTTATTTAACACTTGGTATAATTGGGCATATTTCCTAAAAAACTGGTTTTCAAAGTTTTCTTCACAGGTTACGCCCCCTAGCGGTTAACCCAGAAACTTGAAAGTTATTTCCAGCGATTTCTCTTGGCCACTTTTACTAAGGAATTTTTTCTCCTAAAGTTATAACATGAATAGTTTCTGATATATAGCCGAGAGATCGGCTTATTGGACCACCCGGTATAATAAATAACGCAAAGAAATAATAATTATATCACTTTCAATTTCTATTAGGTTAAATCTTGTGGTAGAGTTGAGCAGTTTTTAAAAACTGTATAGTTTTCGTGATCTCTGTAGGGTTGCTGAGCATTTCCTTAAGAGTTGGTTTTAAGTCCAGTGCTTTATACAGGTTGGTGAATTGTTTGCAGTAGGTGAGGATGTATTTTACAGTCAGGTAAGCATTGCAATGCTGGCAAGTTAGACGAGTTCCTGAGGATATCAAGAAACCATGGGTAAGTTTGGTGTGATTGATTCGGAGTCTTCTAATAATCGACGCTTCTCTTCTAGTTAAAAAGTTCAAGGAGAGATGACCAATAAACGGTTGGAGTTCATGAAGAGTTGTTTTGCTTTTTTGCCATAAGTTTTGCCAAGTATCCTAAACTGACTTTTTGAAAACGAGTTTGAGATCGTTATCTAGTTGAATAGTGGTGACTCCAGTACTATGGTTGGTAGCTTCTTTGCCAAAATGATCTGCCGTTTCATTACCAGTAATCCCAGTATGAGAAGGCAGCCATATGAGAGACTGTTATATCGTGAGCAGAGAGATTTTGGTATATGTCATTAATGTTTTGAACTAATGGGTAGTCAGTGAAAATTGTATTTATTGAATGGATAGATGAAAGGCAATCTGAACAAATACATATTGCCGACATACATGTTGCCGAACAAACATACATATTGCCGAATGGCAATATGTATGTTTGTTGATGCAGCATATGAAAGTAGAAGAGATTGTCTTCTTAAGGTGAGAGGAGATTCAGTGGATTGGTACATGCTCTCGATAGGACTAGAAAGGCACCTAGATATAGACGAAGCGCGCTATTGTGGTTTAATAAATCTGTGGCAGATCGAGAGACAGAGAAATAGATAAAGCTACCATAGACGAGATTAGATCGGATGAAAGCTCTGTAAACGCTTAATAAAGTAGTTTCACCAGCACCCCATTGAAGATGACTTAGAGTTTTTAAGAACGTTCATCATTTTAAAACAATTGGTTTTAAGTTCAGAAATGTGATTCTTCCAATTTAATCTAATGTCAAATATAAAACCGAGAATTTTACATTTATTAACAACAGATAGTGGGGAATTGTTGAATAAAATTTGAGGCAAGAGAGTGAAGATCCTTCTGGAAAATTGTATTAATTTGGTTTTGCTCTAAAAGACTAAATCAGTAAATGATTAGGTCATCAGCGTATTGAACATATTTGATGGGAGCGGGAAAAGACCTGGAAATTTCGTTGATTGCAAGAATGAATAGAGGGGAACTTATTTACACATCCTTGAGGAATACCCTGATTTTGAGGCAGAGATTGAGAAAGTTTAATATTGGTAAGGACTTTAAAGTTCTTTACAAATGAGAAAATATTGCCATCTAAATTATAGTAGGAGAGTTTGTCGATTATTGCTTTTCTGGAGATTCCCCTTCAATATCAAATATAGTTGCTACAACATGTTGATTGTTGATTGCTTGAGAAATGTAAGTTTGAAGAACTACAAGGTTGTCAAGAGTAGACTGATGACGTTGGAAGCCGGATTGAGCGTTGGGAATAATATTGTATTTTTCAAGGAACCAAGAGAGTCTTTTATTTATCATTTTTCAAGAAGTTTGCAGGAGGTGTGTAATAAATTGATTCTATTAATATTGGCAATATGCAAACCGATGACGAATGAGTTAAGGATGCATAGTTTATTACACACAAATAGTTAAACAAAATATTTTCGGAGGGAATTTGGCCATTGCAACTAATAATGTTAACATTTTCGGTTTGGACATGCCACGGTAGTGACATTTTGCGCAAGCGTATTATTATCTTGTAGAATATTTTCTTATTGTTATACATGATGGAGGTTATAAAGAATTTTAAGTACAAACATACGCATAATCTTCTTGAATCTATATCAGTACAGGGTAACCATAGTCAAAGCTTGACCTTTCTTTATATTTTAAAAAAAATTCGACTATGTAAAGTGCTAAGATTGATAATACAGAGAAAGATAAGAGGCAGAAGTATAGGAAAAAGGAGAGGTTTAGATGCAGTTCAATAGAACTCTTCAGGGCAGCGGTAGCTAGAGTTAAGATAGTGATGATTATATCCAACCTCGGATTGGGAGACGGCACTTTTGGACCCAGCATAATTTTTGAGGACCCTGGATTGCAAAGGTCGAAAAAATTTAAAGGAAAAACTCCATTTTTTGCACTTTTTTCCCCAATTATTGATGATATTTAAACAATAAAATTGAATTAAATTTTTAATTTCTATTTTCATTAATTTTGTAAATTAATATTATTAAATTATATTTGCTCTGTAGACATAACTCACAACAATGGAGACCTATTGTTTCATAAGAGGAGACTAGCAAACATTACTTACTTGCTGTTAAAGTGCTTTTTTTCTTTCCGGCCTTCTTCCCTGACATCAATCCCTTAACAATACTATTCGTAGGCGACACTTTAGTCTCGCTTGCGCTTTTCTGAATCTCATAACTGGGCGGTGTAGCCTTATAATATGTCGCATCACTTTCGTAGTCCATTCGGCCTTTCCCCGTAGGCGTAGACATTATCCTCGGCTCAAAATGTTTAGCTGAAACCTTCTCTTCTACAACGTTCCTTACCTCCATTTGACCGTAGTTGGTAGGAGGAGGAGGTTCAGGAAATTCGAACACAGGTTTTGATTGATGGAGTTCGTTTGGTGTTTTTGATAAGTTTAACAGATTTTGTGGCTTTGGAGAATCGGCTGGGTAAGCTGGTTTTGGCAGATCAGTCACGTTTCTTGGAGGCGGCTTCGGAGGAACTTCTGATACTTTAATCTAAAAAGTTTTTTTTTAAGACAATGATTTTACTTAGTAACAAGGCATTTACTCAACATTCGAATTACACAAATATTATGATTCCGCTAATAATAAATAATATGTAGTTGATGCTGTTAATTTTAATAAAAAAAGAAATATAATCGCTCAAGATATAGCGTGTTTAATATGAAAAAACCTTTAAATAATTTGTCACGTTTCCCTTAAATCGTAATTTTTGACAATGTTCCCTCAATTTTAGAGCAAAATGGTTGATCTATTAATGTGAATGATCTATTAATGTGATATATAAAAACATATACGGACGACTACTAAAGATAAGCTGGGTCAACAGAGTTAGAAATGAGGAGGTCCTTAAACGGCTGAACCAAACAACACAACTGGTCAATATAATAAAGAGTCGCAAGCTGGAATACTTGAATCACATTATGAGACACCCTGAAAAATATGAACTTTTACATCTTATCATTCAGGGAAAGATCTAAGGTAAACGTGGTCCTGGTAAAAGAACATCATGGCCGAAAAATCTAAGAGAATCTTCTTCTTAGGGTGCCTGTCCATTCCGAACGTTGGCGATCATTCTGGCTATGATGACTTTGTTGGTTGCTATACGGAATAGCTGTATTGAGCTGTCTTTCTATACCATGCTCTCAGGTTAGCAAGCCAGGATATTCTTTTTCGTCCTGGGGCGCCTTTTCCTTCAATTTTACCTTGCAAAATGCATTGAAGTCGCTCATATTTGCCTTGATTTCTCATTATATGTCCCAACTACTGCAGCTTACGGCCCTTCTCGATGTTGACCAAATCCGCGGTTGTGTTCATTCTCCGTAGTATTACAGAAGCATTGAGTACACATAACATTTAAGGAGCCTTATTTTTGTTTCTAGGGTGAGGTCATGGCTCTTGAACACAGAGCTCATAGTCAAGAATGCCTTTTTGCCTTTCCGATGCGAAATTTAATCTCTTCGGTATTATCCCACGACTCATTGATTATAGTTTCCAAGTAGTTGTACTGTGAGATACGTTCAATTCTCATTTGGCTCACGTACCGATTTGCTCCGGTTATGTTTTCCTTGCTGATGATCATTATTGTTCTGAAGCTATTTTCTTGTGGCATTTTAAATTAATTACTATTTAACTGATGATCATTAGCTTGGATTTGCTGGTGTTTATATCCCATCCATATGTTCTAACTTCCGTTATTTTGTTCATAAGTTTTGCAGCCCTTCTATGGTATTGGAAAACACTATTGTATCATCTGCATCTTCTTCTTCTTCTTCAGGTACCATCTCCGCTACGAAGGTTGGCAATCATCATAGCTATTTTAATTTTTGAGGCAGTAGCTCTAAAAAGTTGTTTTGAGCTGCATCCAAACCATTCTCTCAGGTTCTTGAGCCATGAAATTCGTCTTCTTCCGATGCTTCTTCTGCCATCTATCTTTCCTTGCATTATGAGTCGCAGGATGCCATACTTCTCGCCCCGCATCACATGTCCGAGATACTGTAGCTTTCTTTCTTTAATTGTAAGTTCAACTTCCTTCTATTTACCTATTCTTCTCAGTACTTCATTATTCGTAACTCTATCTACCCAGGAAACCCTCATAATTCTTCTATAGGTCCACATTTCAAAGGCGTTAAGTCGTCTCATTGTGTCCAGATTTAACGTCCATGATTCCACTCCATAGTATAGTACACTGTATACGTAACATTTTGTTAGGCGTACTTTAAGAGCTAATGTTAAATCTTTGCCACATAGGACCTTTTTCATTTTTATAAAATTAGAACGTGCTTTTTCGATTCTGACTTTGATTTCGGCAGTGTAGTCATTATTTTCTGTTATAAGTGTTCCTAGGTAAGTGTACTTTTTTACTCTTTCGATCTGCTGGCCTTCTACTGTCAAGATTTCGTTAGTGTTATGGTTGTTTTTACAAATTTTCATAAACTTCGTCTTTTTGATATTGAGCAAGAGTCCGTACTCCCTACTACACATTACTATTTTACTTATGAGTCTTTCCAGGTCTTGTAAACTATCGGCTATTATTACTGTATCATCTGCATATCTGATGTTGTTAACTAAGACTCCATTTACTCTTATGCCGGCTGTTTCATCTTCCAGAGTTTCTCGAATTACCTCTTCAGAATAAGCGTTAAATAATAGAGGTGATAGTATGCAGCCTTGCCTCTCTTTATTTCCATTTCTTCAGATGTCTGTAGTTGTTTCTCTGTATCTTTCTTCAGGTAATGTTATTTCTCTCACTGTTTCTTGTATGATGGTCAGACTTTCCTCTAGAGTTCCTGCATTTCTGCATTTTAGCACGTTTGTATTGAGGTTTTCACTCACCTTCAGTCGAACATTGGGATCTTTCAGTTTTCTAACATCATACTTCTTCATCGACTTACTTGTAACCTTCTTCATCATGACTTTGAAATTACTTACAACTGGTATATGATCAGAATTTATGTCTACCCCGGATGTTTTGACAGATGTACAGCTGTTTCTATACCTCTTATTTACTAGCATGTAATCAATCTGATTTCTTATATTCCTTTCCACAGAATCCTGTGGAGATTTCCAGATGTAAAAATTCCTTGGGTGTAGCTTAAACCAGTTGTTCATTATTACTAATTGATTTGCTTCCGCAAAAATCTCCAATGTATCTCCCCGATCGTTCCGGTTTCCTAGTTCAAAATGGTCCAACTGCAGATGTTTTCCTGGCCCTAACTTTGTCCTTGAAGTCACCCATGACAATTGTTAGGTCTTGCCTTTTCAATCTTTTCACGACTTGATTAATGCTATGGTATAGTTCTTCTACCTCTTCTTCTGTTCGATTGGTCTTGCTTTCAATTGTATGAGCATCACTCTTGCTGAGATTGAGATGAAGTTGTCAACAGATTTTGCCACTTTTTTTGTCAATATAATGCCGACACCTAATTCATGTTTGGTTCTAGAATAGTAAACGCGGTGTACCCCGATATTTGCGGTTCCTGAACCTGGCCAACGCATTTCGCTTATTCCCACAATATTTAATTTCATGTGTGCCATTTCTCGTATTGCATTATGGATTTTACCTTCCTGTGACATAGTTTTCACGTTCCATGTGCCTATTCTGATGTCTTCTTTGCATTTTAATCTTTTTGTTAGACTTGTAACTGCTTCTCCCGGAGATCCGATTGAGTCGCTTACTCCGGAATTGAATTTCGCCACAAGCATAGCCATTTGATTTAAGAGAATGGTACAGAAAATCGACTACATCATGTCGCGCTATCGTCGCTTTATTGGTAGCAGCTCTAAATTTTGGAGCTGCTGTCAATAAAGTCAAGATAGCGAATATGATAGCCGGCATGATATCCACCGGTCGATAATGGACATGGAACAAGAAAAAGATAAAAACAGGTACCAAACATGGTGACCAATCACAGTGTCTACACCGTATTCTAAAACTAAATTAATGATACACCATTAAATTACAGACCTAGGTACCGACTACTGAGTACAATTGTATGTATAATAAGATATTTGAGTAGTTATCCACAAAAACACTATTTGATGCTAACTGGTGACTTCAATGCCAAAATTAAGATTTAATCATGATAAGACAGAATTGGCTACAGACAACTTTGACTAAGGTGAGAGAAATGGGAGAGATTACAGTCTTATTTACTTTTTACATCGGGAGACTCTTTTGTGATTAACTGCTTCAATAAAAAAGATAGACATATATAAGTTCAAAAAATAACAAAAAATGAGATTTATTTAATAATTTGGTAAAAAAACCAAATAATTTATATAAATAGAAAATTATATAATACAATTACTATTTTTATTGAGAGTAAGCCACAATTTAAGTGTAAAATAAGTTTATTTTTGACGAGTGGCTGAAAGGGTATTTCTTTACAAAACAAGATTTCAAAATGCAAGATACGGCGAAGATCATAAGTGGCTGATGCTTACAGGGAATAGCAACAATAAAATGGAAGTAAGCAGGCTACGTGGTTAGAATGATGAACAACAAAGACGGAACGGACACTGGAGAGGAGACACGATGGACTGACGATCAAAAGGATGAAAGGGGAGAAAATTATGAGGGAAATCCATGTCCCGTAGCGCACATGGGAAGACTGAAAAAAAAAACGTAAAATCTAAAATTGCCTACTAATGAGTTAAACAACTAAGTGTCGCTTCTCTAAAAAAAATACTAATTATGCAACGACTTCAACTCTAAATTAATATATATTAACAAACTCACCTCATTCGATAAATCGTCTCCGTTAACAACGTCATCTTTGAAGACAACTGGCAAGTTTGACATCTCAACAACAGGAATTCCTAATTGATTAACAGACTCAGCTAAAGGTATACTCTCAATTTTCACTACCTCTCTGATAACTTCTTTAGTTTCCCGAATTTCTTTGACTTCCTTAACTATTTTGATTTCTCTGATAATCTCTTTGGTCACTTCTTTAGGTTTCTCTAATGGATTCATAGGTGGTACCTCTGGTTCTTCGGAGAGATCATAAGCTGGTGTGCTGTGACTCTTGTCCAGCTTGCCTCTGAGTTTGGTTGTAGCACTTCGAGGCGGTACTGCTGGTTTAACTTTACCTTCGGGTTTAGGTGGTACCTCTGGAGATTTTTTTATTTGAGTACGAGGTAGTATTACTGGTTTCTTCGGTGTGTTTAACTTTTGTTCGTCGAATTTTTTGATAATGCTATGAATATTTATTTCAGAAAGAATGGGGTCTTTTATCGCGGCTGAAGTGGATTTATTTTCATTTTTATCATTGATAGATTTAATATCATTGGATTCAATTCTTGTATTTTCATCTTTTTCTGGTATGACAGATAATTCTTCTTTAGTCATTTCTTCTTGTATTAGCACAACTTTTGGTTTCTCTTCTACAATCGTCTTATTTTTAATTGTGTCTATTATTTCATCGACTATTTCTTTTTTCCAGTAGTCTAGAGTCATGCTTGTGCGATCAGTCAATTCTCTTCCTGATACATAAAATTTAAAAGGTTTAACTTTTTTTATATCTAGAACTAAAAAAAAGAGCTACGTTTAAAAATAATATAGTATAAAAAATATTTCTAATACCACCAAGAAGCCTTTCAGAAGTTGCACCAATACCATGTGCGGTGATTTTTAGCACGATTCCTGTGAACTTTCCTATATCTTGTGTGCTATGGCAAGATGATTTTTGGTTAGTAAAAGAAGAATAGTTTGAAGAAGAAGAATAAGAATATAGTAACTTTCCTATATCTTGTGTGCTTTGGCAAGATGATTTTTGGTTAGTAAAAGAAGAATAGTTTGAAGAAGAAGAATAAGAATATAGTACAGTAATCTAGATTATTTCGACCAAGCCGAAAAATATTTTTAAAAAGTCGATAACTTGGTATATAATTGATGGAAAACACCACTTTACACCACCATGTTGAACGCAAACTGATCAAAAATAGACAAATAGAAGAAATAAAGGAATGTCCAAAGATGTTCTGGTTCAATCCAATGCAAAATTTTCAGGAATGGACAATAAAAGAAACAAATAAATTTAAAAGGGAAATTCACAGTGATTGGCTGTATACCATAGTTTAAAAAAACTTACAATGAAACTTTGATGAACGTTTTCGATCCTATCAGATCATCATCAGTGAAAAGCCTACAAATAAGTATAACCTCTTAAAAATGAAAACGAAAGGGTAAAATTTTGACTGTGAAATTGAAAATGTGGTTAATACTTACGTCTCTAAAGTACTAAAAATAGACAAATTAAATAATCTAGCGCAAAGAAATGTCCATAGATGTCCTATTCAATGTAAATTTTTCAGGAATATAAATAAATTAATGTTTCGAAGAAGCATGAATTATGAAATAAATAAATGAATGTTCAAAAAAGAGGTTTAAATCTTTGTATGTAGGTATATTTAAAAAACACTTAGACGGGCTACATCAAAATAACAAACTTTTTCGGAATAATAATTCCATCATCAGGTTAAAAGCAGGTTAACATGCCTGAGCCACCAAAATATTAGGGTAAAACCCTTTACAAAAATTAAAGTTACCAAAAAATGTACATGTTGTTGTTAAAAATGAATGATGTTTAATATTTTATTAGATTTAACTTCAGGCAACATATAACCATGCCTCACGTGAGTACCAGCGTCCGGAGGGTAGACCTCTTCAAACGGACTGTTTAGTCTGTCCAGTTACCAGCTGCCGAAGTCCGTTTGAAGAGGTCTACCCTCCGGACGCTGGTACTCACGTGAGGCATGGTTATATGTTGCCTGAAGTTAAATCTAATAAAATATTAAACATCATTCATTTTTAACAACAACATGTACATTTTTTGGTAACTTTAATTTTTGTAAAGGGTTTTACCCTAATATTTTGGTGGCTCAGGCATGTTAACCTGCTTTTAACCTGATGATGGAATTATTATTCCGAAAACGTTTGTTATTTTGATGTAGCCCTTCTAAGGGTTTTTTAAATATACCTACATACAAAGATTTAAACCTCTTTTTGTGATACATGGTATACAGCCAGCTGCAGGAATTTATTTTCCTTGTGGATTTTGAACGTTCAAAGGTGTCCAAAGAAATTCTGGATGAAGTCCGGCGTATACTGGTCAATAATAGAAGAAAGAAAGGAATGTTTAAAGATACTCTGGATCTAGATTGATGCAAACTGTTCAGGAACAAACCAAAAATCTTCAAAGGTGTCGAAAGATATCTTGGATCAAGATGGAGACAAAGATTTTATTGAAATACAATTCGAAGAAATAAAGAAGATAGAAAGCACTTTGTACGCAACTCTAAACATCTTGGTATTTCCAAGACCTATGTCTCGAAAGCATCAATTTTTTGAGACATTCTTCTTTTCCTGGTTTCGGCTGTCTTGGATAATAAATATTAGCAGTAAATATTAGCGCTTTTCCAATTATTTCCTAATTCTTTTGATAGTTTGATTCCGCAACTTTTACAGTTGGCACTAGTTTCATTCGCTGTGCTCGGAAGTATTATACTATTAAGAGGCACACTCCAGTCTTCAGAGACGAAAATGTCACTGAACCTCTAAAAATCGAAAGAACAAATTGAATTTTGTCGAAAATGTCAATTTTAGGACGATAAAAAGATGTAAAAAACTTTACTACTTTTACCCCCGGACTTTCCCCTAAAACCGTCAACGTAGAGGCGGGAAAACAGAAAAACTCGATTTACCAAGAATCTGTACACCATAGAAAAAAATGTTTCAAATAAAAAATGTAGCTAAGATCATTTTGAAAAAAAAAACTTTTATTAGTATTTTTTTGTGTAGAATGAACCGTTCTCTCAGAAACAACAATTAAAGCAATCCGCGACTGTCAATTACGCGCGCGAAATCAATGCTCAATAAAATTTGTATCAGCTCGACGGTAAAAATTCAATATCTTTTGATACGAGTGTCCTATCGACAAAAATCAAGATGAGTTTTAAAGGTAATGAGTGTAGCTTTTGTATGCAATTTTTGTATTTTGCCGCAAATGATCTCAGTTTTTATAAAGTTGTTAAATAAATAAACGTGGTTTTTTGCCATTTTTATGATTCTCATGAGAACAATACAATGTATCCCTTTCATTGACAGGCCACTAAGGCGTTTCCATAACTATACTAAATTTCAATAAGCGATGCAGGGCGTGTAAACAAAGATAAAATTTTATTGTTAAAGATGTCAAAATTTATCTATTCGTTCCAATAGTAACAGTATATTATTAAGATTACTTTATTACTTTTTCTCTTTTCTCAATTATTAGTTTTTATTGCATAGAATTCGCTCCGTGCGTGACCATGGTAGGGGTACCTTGAAACGATGCCAGCGTGCGTAGCGGCGAAATATGACAAAATTGGACCTTTTGGATCTTTTTACGCATAAATTTTATCAAAAATGGGTGCAAATACATGTTGCGTATTTAATTGTGCTAATAATAGCAAAAATAGTAAGTGTAGCTTTTATAGGTTGCCAAATGGTATACCTACATGCTCTTTCACATGCAAAAACTTGATTTGCCAGTACTATATTTTTCCCTTTCTTTTCCGTTTGGGGTTGAAAAGATAAAGTTGATGAATTTTTAGAAACCCAGTTTTTAATACTAAATTTATTTTGTACATAAACTGAAAAAATATAATTAAAAAACTAATTATTAATAGTTGTCAATTTCGTATCTATTTAACATATGTTTAACCTCAAATTGGGAGGTCCAAAACTGTCAGATGAAGGCGGTAGATGTCTCGTCAGTCACGCACGGAGCGAATATAAATTATTGTGATCACTGAATACATAGTTAGTGAAAAAATAATCATATTAATTGAATTAATGAACAATTTAAACGATTATGCAAGTAACGATTGTCCAAAAATATTAAAAAACTAAATGAAATAACCATCTTTACTTTGCTGGAAAAATTGCTAGTCCACGTCGTCGGCAAATAATACAGGCTCGGACCAGATTTACTATTTTGGTATTGCAGTGTTGCATTTTGAACCGATTTTTTAGTAATATTTTTGTCGTTTTGATGGTTTAAGGACAATTTATGATTGGGATGTTAATATTAAACTAGTAATAATTATTTGTTGTGCGTTTTAAAACTACTTAAGTATTTATTTTTATCTGTGTAACGACTTTAAACTGTATAAGTGATTACTGTTTTTGAAAACAAAAATGTCGTCTACTTATTCTGCTGATGAATTAGTTGAAAATACATTGAGTTCTTCTCGAAAACGAACTACAAGAATTCCTCTTAGCGCTGTAGTAAAAGAAATAATATTAAATGTATTTAAATATGAAACAATAGAAAATCCCAGGTTCGTGGGATTTTCTATTTTGGGAATCGTACAAACAACTACAACAAAAATTATAAATAAAACATATTTTTTTCAAACACCCTGTATATAAAATTTTTTGGCCGTTTTTGAGATAAAAAAAATAATTTCTTGTTTTTTTTTTGCCCTGTAAAATGGTTCTTATTGTAGGATATCAACTAAAAACAATCTGATTCTTTGTCTCGCATTTTTGCAAAATTAAAATATAAATTTCATATTTTACAAGATAATACTTTTGGCAAAACGAAAAGATAATCCTAAATGCGGCCCTGTTAGAAGCCTATACCTGTTAATGTTTACGTCTCCTGCATAGGTTATTCTATTTTATTATAGAATATATTTAGAACCTAACCTTCAAAATCTATGGCATGAAATTTTAGTTTTGAATTTTGGCAACAAATGTGAGACATTTGAAATATACTTAAAAACGGTGAATTTCAACTTTCACATTGCAAACGATTTAAAAAACTACTCATATTTCAAATGCCTCATATTTGGTGATAAAAATCAAAATCGAATTTTCATGTTATAGTTTTTTAAGACTAGTCTCCATCAATGGAAAATTTCTCTACGACCGGTCAATAAAAGTAATAAATTTTACTGATCTCACGAGAATCGTAAAAAATGGCAAAAAATCCCGCAAAGTTTATTTATTGAACAGCTTTATAGAAACAGACTTCATTTGCGATAAAATACAAAAAGTGCATACGAAAGCTGCATTCTTTTAAAACGCATTTTGATTTTTGGCGATAGGATACTCTAATCAAAAAATATCGATTTTTTACCGTCGAATTAAGACAAATTTTATTTAATATTGATTTCGCGCGCGGACCTGACATTCAAAATCACCGGTCGCTTCAAGCGTTGTTTCTGAGGAAACGATTCATTCTACGCAAAAAGTGCTATTAAACATTTTTTTTTAATTATCTCAGCTACATTTTTTTATTTAAAACATTTTTTTCTACTGCGTGCAGATTCTTGATAAATCGATTTTTTTTTGCTTTTTTACCCCCTACGAGGGGAGTTTTAGGCGGTTAAACTGGTAAACTTTTTTGCATTGTTTTTGGTGTCCCAAAATTGATACTCTCGGCAAAATTCAGCTTGTTCGTATGATTTTTGGAGGTCAAATCTCTGACATATATATCAGTCCTCATTTAATTTAGGAATAAGAAATTGTTAATATTTATCATTGATAATCCACTGTAATTAATGGAAACTACAATGGAAAATTTTTTGTTAAAAAGTGATAAGGAAAGGAAAAAGTAGTATGGTAAGTTAATAAAGTACATAAGAAATTTAAACATGATTTTAAAGGACTTTAGAAATGATGAAATAGAGGCAGTTTGGGTGAACTTATAAAATTAAAACATGATATGAAAGAAAGAAAAAGAAATGATACACGGGTGCATGCTATAAACCTTGGATATTAAACAAAATTTGGAACAGTAAAGAATTATTGTTCTTAATGGAATTCGTGTTTTATTAGATCCAGTGCATTCGCAGTAAAGTTGTTTATTTTTATTAAACACCATAAAAAAATATATTACCTTTGGGACTACAAAATACCGCTAATTTTGTACAAACTTTTATCAGCTCGAAAGGCAACTCGGATATATTCGATATAGATGAACAAGTACACTTGAGTGACTCTTTTTCGCAAAGAAGAATAACTTTTAACAGCTTTATTCAACGACACTTTCTATGATGAGAATTACAGCAACTTTTTCGGGAAGAAAGAAGGCTCATTAAGCTTATTAACTTAAATTGTTTGTATTTAAGTTAGTTTTTTGGGATAAATGCCCTTCTTGTGGAATCCTACCGCATTTATATATTTAATTGAACAGTCTCATTAACATAGGGATGCATTCCTCGTTAAATAATTTAAAGATGAATGACTGAATGTTTCCTTGGTTTAGGTTAAATAAATACCACCAATGCACTGTTCTATTCTAGGATCATCATCAACATATAGAAGACATAACAACACAAAAATTTCAAACTCTACTGTTCTTTTTATAGTTTATTTAATAATGTCTCCTTTAGTAACAGATAAAATGCAGTAAATTAGTTATAAACAATCACCAGTATTATAAAATATCAATCTAAATATCAAAACTTCTTACCTTCGTCAATGAACGAAATATTTTCATTGTTTAAACTCGCCAAACTGGCAACACTAATACTTTTCTCGGTATCCAAATTGGAAGGACCCAACAATTTTTCCTCTTTGTGTTTCTTATCGAGTTCCTCTTCTTGCTTTTTCTCCTTTTTATCGTCGACCTTCTTCTCCTCCTGGAAATTCACTTTCTTTTTGTGCGATTTTTCTTTGGCGGGATTCTTCCGATGTGCCGAATTGTTCGTATGTGCCAAACCGATGACGGTGGTTGGTCGAGGAGTTAAGTCTAAACCTACGTTACAGGAAGCACTTTTGTCTCTCAAAAACTTGGAATCTTCTTCGAACTTGGAACTGTCAATGTTGTAAGTACTGGAATGGGAATTGTTCGTGCGCGATTTGATGAAATCCCAATACTGAAACAAATGCATGTGGTTTAAATTTTTTTATCTTGTTTATGTGTAAGTATTTTAATTTTATATTTTCATTACTTTTGTATCTTTTTTATATATTTTTATTGCTTTTGTATCTCTTGTACTATTTTTTATTACTTTTGTATTTCTTGTATTGAGACTGTTCACTTTAATTGGAGTCATTTAAATCTTATATTTGTTTGTCAACCGATTCTCGTGAATAAAGATATTTCTATTTCTAAATGAATGCCATTTTTTAATAAAAGGTACTGTTAATTTTTTATTCATAAATCAGCCATTGGCGCTATATGCCAATCTTTCGAAAGATTGGGGTAGAACGATTTTTTAATAACGATGCATTAGAATGCAGTTAAGGGAGCTGGAAGGTCAGATAATAGAAAAAGTGATGTGAGTTTAAACATCTAGGCATCACATTATCTAGCTACGGAAAGCTCGAAACTGAGCTGCAGGTCAATAATGACATACGTGGAGAAACACGACCTGACACAGAGAGGACAAAAAAGATGTTAGACACAGCAGAGATGAAATCACAGAAAAATTGATGGCAATACACAATGGGTCAGAGCTAGAAGTACAGATATACGACGTAGATGCAAGGTGGAGAACATCAAGAACTGGGTACGAAATAGAAAAGTAGAATGGAACGATCATATAAGGCGAATGACAATAAATATAGTAGTAAAGGCGGCAAGAGACGGTTCCCCAATAGGAAGACGATCAGTAGAAAAACCACGAAAACGATGGAATGAGAACTTACTGGAGGCACATTGAAAAAAGACAGAGTCATGTCTATATAAAAAGAAGAAGAAGAAGAAAAAAAAAGTGTTTTTACACACTTCTTAATAATAAAAATTAATTATAGTTTATTATTACATTTATTATTACACAAATTATGAAAAAAAAACCAAACTCACAATCATGTGAATTACGCTAAACAGTTTCCATAAACTTTTTTTTAACTAACACCACCTCTTACAACAAATGCTTTTAATCATCTACACAATTTGAGATCACAAAGTGATAGAAAAATATATTGGACTTTCGTAATACCTATTATCTAATATTTATTAGGTAATTTACTTTATAATGAAAATTAAAAAATATTTATTTTACAGGTTAAAATTCATTAAAACCTTTCCCGGAAAGTAGTTCTATCAGTTTATCTAATTTAAAGTTGTTTGTGTGATGTACTTTTGAATTCAAATCGGTTATTTACACAGACGTAGATAAATCCCTATCACTACTGAACAGACTGAACTGGTGATTGATTGAGTGCACCTTGCGGTAGTTGTTAAGTAATAAAAAGGCGGTAGTAATTTGGTTTGTTCGAAAAAGTTGTATATAAAGCTGTTCATTAAAAGTTAGAATATTGTCAGAAAGCGTTTAAATCATATTAACTTTTCAAACATAAATGGGCCAATAATTCTTCATTATGAAGTAAAATCAAATTAGTAGATGCGTTTTAAGCGAATAATCTCAAAAACTAAAATTTCCGTAAACAATAAACAGTTCAAAGCAAGCCTTGGTCAAGAATCTATACATAAATTTTCCTCAATTTTTTTTAATTTGCTCCCGATTTCATCGTTGAATTGATTCATTGTTGCAAAGATCAATTGAGTATGATGTTTTTGCAAATTACAACTCGTATCAGATATCAGATAATCAAAAGCCAGCGCACATAGCTCGAAAATAGCACCCACGGTTTAGCTTAGATACGACGTGCAGCACCTTCGAAGGCTTGTCGAGCCAACTGCTAAGGAGGACTAGTTTCGTTGGTACTTCAATTTTTTGAGTACTTATATTAACTTTCTTCTGTTCACCGAATCGTAGGCTGCCTCATAATTGTGCACTTGTGCTGTTATGCTGTATTCATAACAATTGATCAGGATTTGTTTTACTATGAAAAGTTTGATCGATTGAAGTCTTCCTTTCTTGCGGAATTCCGCCTGAATCTCTCCTAAACAATTTTCAACTATTCCCTGGTACTTTTTTACATTCGATAATATCATTCTTTTTGTATATATATATAGGTGTTATAGTAGATTAATTCCAATTTCAAGACAGTTCTTCCGAATCATACATTGTATTGATTATCTCAAGGAATTATTGTAACAAAGCACCTTCTGCACATTTTATGTTTTAATACTAGTTAGATAAATTTTCAACAGAAGATTGGTGGGACTGCGAACCAAAGAAAGACAAATTTAGGTACCTGAACAAATTAGACGATGGCATAAAGGATGGAGTAGAGTTGCGAAGGACAGGAAGGAATAATGATGGTGTAATATAATAAGGAGAAACTCAGTTTGGATTCCGGGAGGGATATGGAACTCGCGAAGCATTATTTGCCTTTAACATCTTGACACAGAGGTGTTTGGATGTGAATCAAGATGTATTTGCTTGTTTCATTGATTACAACAAGGCGTTTGATAACGTCAAGCATGACCAACTTTTAGAGATCTTGGAAGCTAAACAGTTAGACACTCGCGATATAAGAATAATATCTACTCTGTATTATAATCAGTCAGTATAGAAAGCAGTCGCACGATTCGAAAACAGCACAACAAATGAATTCAAACTAAAAAAAGAAGTTAGACAAGGATGTGTGCTGCCACCAATGCTATTTAATCTCTATTCGGAAGAAATTATGAAGAAAGCATTGGAGAAAGAAGAGATTGGGATAAAAGTTAACGGCCAACCAATTAATAATATTAGATACGCAGATGATACGGTTTTAATGGCGGAGACAGTAGAAGACCTGCAAGCCATTTTAAACAAGGTATTCACAGCTAGTGAAGAGAAAGGGTTAACAATGAACGTCAAGAAGACGAAATTCATGATTATTTCAAAAAAACAAAGATTGAATGCAAACCTGTACATTCACAATAACGAAATCGAACGAGTGCACAAATATAAATATTTGGAAACAAGCGTTAATAACAACAATGACATCACAGAAGAAATAAAAACTAGAATTGGAAAGGCTCGAGCTGCTTTTGTTAATATGAAGGACATTCTGGGAAGTCATGACATTAACTTAAACCTGAAAATGAGATTGGTTAGATGCTACATCTTCTCGATACTGCTGTACGGAGTAGAGACTTGGACTTTAAACAAGAGCAATATTGATAAACTGGAGGCCTTGAAATGTGGATATACAAAAAAATTTTGAAAATACCTTGGATAGACAAAGTAACAAATAGTGAAATTCTTCGAAACAAAGGACGGGAGCTGTTGATCACCATCAAGGGAAGAAAGTTGGAATATTTTGGTCATGTGATGAGAGGGAAAAAGTACCGATTGTTCCAGTTAATTATCCAAGGAAAGATTCAGGGCAAACGAAGCGTGGGGAGACGACGTATATCTTGGCTGCGCAATTTAAGAGACTGGTTCCAGTGCACATCTAACCAATTATTTAGAGCAATAGCTTCAAAGATACGAATAGCAATGATGATTGCCAAACTCCGTAGCGGAGAGGGCACTTGAAGAAGAAGAAGAATATAATAAGGATGATGTAAATAATAATTATAATTTGTAGTTTGGATTCCCCGGTACTTTCTGTATACCTATAAAGTATGATGTGCTGTGAGATATACTCACTGTTAGTTTCATCAGAGACTGATATTTATATCAATGAGGAAACAACAAGTGATTTAGATAGAGCAAGATAATGTGACAGAGGTAGAAGAAGCAAATGACTTGATTATTGATCAAAGCATAGAGGAATCGAATTTAAAATATTACGTAAATAATGCTGAGACACCAGACGACTTTGAGGGGAAAAGGGAAGATACATGTTGGCCGGTAAGATTAGAGGCGGTCGGTATTTGGAATGTGAACAGTTGGCGATTTGGCTTGAAAGAGTTTACGTAATATTGTCACACCCCGAAATATTCCCGATTCATAGCTATTAAATGACGAAAGAGTTAACGACATCCTGGGGAGTGTGTTCGATTTTAATTCGTAAACAAGTCTCTGTAATTTTTATGTATCAATATTGTACCTGTAAATAACACCCCTACAGTTTGTTTTTTGTGTAATAAAGACTTACACTAGAGTACTAAACACAAAATTGAAACACAGAAAAGCCAATATTCGTAGACATGCTCTAGGACTTACAAATTACAGTAATAATATATTAAGGGCCGGTTGTTCAAACGCTAATTAAAAATTGATTGTAATCAAATATTTAATTAAAATCGAATACGTCACATTTTGAGGTTATGTTGACTGATTTATTTTATTTAATTTTCTTATTTTGCGTGTTAATTTAAAATAAACCATAATTAAACTGTAAACAACAACCGCTGCAGAGAGTTCAGAGATTCAAATACAACCTGGATGTTGGATTATCCAAAATCTGGATCCATCCTTCGAAATTCGATGTAGAATTGAACAGGCAAGAAACTCATTTCAAAAATTCAAGCCTCTATTATCCAATAACTCATTAAATTTGGAAATCCGTGAAAAGTTTACAAGATGTTACGTGCGGTCTGTACGTTTGTATGGATGTGAAACTTGGACTTTAAACGCCGATATCATGAATAAAATCGAGGCGTTTGAAATGTGGTTGTATCGAAGGATACTAAAAATTCCATGGACTAGCAGAACCAGAAACGAAGAAGTTCTTCGAAGAATGGGACATCAACGAACTCTATTAAATATTATTAAGAGGCGTAAACTAGAATATCTTGGACATATAATCAGAGGACCAAGATATGAGTTCCTTCGGCTAATTCTCAACGGTAAAATCGAAGGAAAGAAATGGATAGGACGGAAGAAACTCTCTTGGTTGAGGAATTTGCGGCAGTGGACAGACCGAGATCAGTATAACAATATTATAAGCATGGTAGTCGCCGACGTTCCGTAGGGATATGGCACTCTAAGAAGAAGATAATTAAACTCTTTCTGATATTAATTTCATGTTTTTATTTACAAGTCGATAATAATAATAAGCAATTTTTAATAATTTTGACAGCTCCTGTGATGTACATGATGTGACCTTCTTTCTTTTTTTTTTCAGACGAAAGTCTAAACATAATTGTCACTGAAACTAATCCGAAGGCTCAAGCGTTTTACGATAAATGGAATAGTGAAAACCCAAATAAATCTAAAGTGTATGTTTGCCTTCATTCTGTAAAGATTCAAGCCTATATTGGAGTATTGCTTTTCCTTGGAGCTCTTCATGGATGAAAAGAGGTGATCGATATGCTTTTAGTGTGACGATATTGCTTAGTGCTGTCCTATAATACCAGCTGCTATGTCTAGAGATATGTTCAGACAAATAACTTCATTTATACGTTTTGACAATTTTTAAACCAGACAAGAACGAAAATCAGTAGATAAACTGGCCCCAATAAGAGATGTGTGTGATATTTTCATTTCTAATTATAAGAAATCACTCAATCAGTGTGTAGATGAGCAGCTTGTAGCTTTTACAGGTAAAATACTATTCCGAGTTTATATGAAGAGCAAACCTGACAGGTACGGGACAGGTATGGGCCCTTGTGGACTGCACTACTTCTTTTATTGTAAATATGCAAATTTATTTGGGTAAGTTTTTGAATTGCCAATAAGCAAACATGCTAATTTTTAAATCTATTAATTTTTAGGAAAACAAGGTATTAAAGCGAAAAAAGCTCATAGCCAAAGAGTTGTCGTAGACTTGATAGACCATATGGAAGGAGGTTTGGAATAACAACTGACAATTTTTTTACGAGTTTACAACTTACCGAGAAGTTATTGGAGAAGAATATAACTATATGTGGAACTCTTCAAAAAAAATAAAACGTTTGTTCCAAGGAAGCTTCTACCAGCAACATATAAAACTCAAGTATGTTTGCCTTTAGAAAACATCGAACTTTAGTCTCTTACGTTCCAAAACCAAGAACTGCAGTCATCTTACTTTCAAGTGAGCATTTTGACGACAAAGTGGCTGGTGAAGAACACTCCTATAAACCTGATATTATTCTTCATTAAAACAAAACGAAAGGGGCTGTCGATACAACCGATAAGTTAGCTAAAGAGTATACAGTGCAAAGAAAATCAAACCGTTGGCCAATGGCCATATTCTCATCTTATTGATGTCGCAGGTATTAATTCACACAAATTGTGGCTACTGAAATATCCTGATTGGAAAAATCACAATAAGAGTAAGCGTAACATGTATATTTTGGCACTAGGTAAGGAACCTATAAAGGAATACGTTTCCAGGCGATATAATACTAACTACATCCAAATGAATAAAAAGCGTCATATGGCCGATGTATTCCCAGAACTTCTGGATATTAGTGAGTTCAGAGTAGAACAAAAAAAAATACAATGGGGAGGTGCCATTTGTGTTGTAGAGGCAAAGACAGAAAAACAAGTAAAATACGCGTAAAGTGTAATAATTTTGTGTGCATAGAATACGGGAAATCCGAGACAGTTTGTGTACATTGTACAAATAGTATGTAGTTGTTATTTAGTATGTTATTTTGTAGTAATGTGTATGCTTTAGACTAATAAATGCTCAATACTATAAAAATAATGTTTTATTGTTGCAGATTTTTTTTTCGTATAGGCATATATCACGCATTATAAGAATGGGGTCCGTTCAGACCTCGGTCCGTCTTTTTTGTGTGTCGCCAAGGTAACCAATCACGACAAAGATTGTTACTTTGGCCTTCCAACCACAGCGCTCGTTATTAACTGCGCTGTCATTGGCCTCTCGGCGGAAGTGTGCTGAAAATTCTCAAACACGATGTGTATAAAAGAGCAGCACATCTTCCGAACGGGATCCAGTCGTCATACACTACTAGCCCCGTAAGACCTTGTTGGTTCGGTGCGCTACCAAGCTACCTTTGAGTTTTATTAATTAACCAATAACCTGCTATCGTCGAAGACGTCCAAAATTGAAGAATAATACCTAATAATGGTTATCCAATTTAGAAGTTAAATCATCAAGTGTACGAGAACCGGCGTGTCGACTACAAAACGCTTCCTGACAGTAGAATACGACTTTCTGAGATAGAAAAGACATTGGTCTTAGAACTATCTCAAATCGTGTCGAACTGACCACAGCGTTATTTGGGCCTGTCACGGTAAAGAGCGAATAAAAGCCCCGACGGGACTTGTAATTGCTTTTCCGACCAGGCTGAGCTGCAATAACACTTCGTCTCCAAAACCTTATGTAAATAGTAACTATATGAATTACTGTTAACAAAAAGGTAGCTATACGAAGCGACTGGCAGCAGGAAGAGTCGACATTGCCGGCATTCTTGTACCTCTCTCGAGGAGAGGGAACGCGGCTACACGAAGCGAGAAGGCCGACATCTTTGTGGAACTTGAGTTATACACCACGCATCAGAATTCTAATACATATTAAATCAGTGTAAGAATATTTTGTCTGTAAGAAAGCTCGAACTGTTAGAGAATTCTGATTGCCGGTGTCCCCTCACCTACCACAAAGGCTCGGCGGAACTTCTTGCCCGTAGAGGCCGGTATCTCAATCAACTCCTTAAATACGAAGATGTACTCTTGAAACTTGAGATCCTCTTCGAGAGCGGCGGTTGTAGATCGTCCAGAAACCCCTGAAAACCAGGAGGACGCTACGGCCGTACGACATGGCGCCCAACTCATATCACCATATGGGATGGAAGGGCTTGTCAAAATGTGGCCACTTATACACTCCCACGGTGCCTTACAGGGGGCCTTCGACCAGTCTATTCGAAGTACCCTCTGCGTATCTTCCATCTTATTTCTTACACAGGAAATAAATGAAACTCGGTTTAGGAGGTGGGCAAGGCCCAGCCACAGAGTCTAAAATGTTCGTAGAACTGGAGCAGCGCCCCGACATCGGACTCTCAGGGTGCAGAGACCCTATTTAGGAGCCGAGACTAGACTGATCCGAGAGCTGAAAAATGTCGCATATTTATAAGTATATTAATATTTATACGGCATTTTCAGATCTCTCGGCTAATAGAAAAATATAAAGATGTTCAAAGGCGGGGCGATGCGCATCAGGGTGCGTATTAGTCAACGACTAAGGCACCAGGATGACATGAGGTCCGTCCAATGAATGCTAAAAAAGAGCCCATGAAATCAAGATAATACCTAAAACTACATTTCAACACGAGAGGACATTATTTTCAGTGATTTAAGTTTGACAACTTTACCTGCTGTTTGCAGATTAGTGAAGATTTGTATTTGTAATGAGCTGCCAGTTACAAACAAATAAAGTATAAGCAAGATAATTTCTGCAACATTCATTCTTTGTTCTTATTAACTATCCAGCATTAAGTTCGATACAAGATGGTGTCAAATGCAAGAACAATTATTTTGACATGTGGCTTCTAGATTAGAAGTATTTATATAGGTACTTTAATTCAACAATCTACAAGACTCTTTATTTTATCTCCATAAAAGGTTACTTTTTTAATTGAAAATTCCTTAAAACGTCTTTGACCTACGAAAACGTTTTAATTTTGATTTCGATTTTAATATCCTATAAATCGGTAAAATTTTAAATAAACCAACGACTTGCAATTAAAAGTTGACACATATATACACTTTACACAAAATATTCGATAAGTATCTACTTCCTTAACACGTATTTGTTCAATGTTATCTCAATCTTTTGAAACAGATAAAAATCCAACTTCCCCCGGGCTACATTGAAAACACTCACCTTTGAAACCGCACACACGTTCTTAAAATTAACACCAGAAACTTGCACCTCCGTCGATTATTCAAACACAAAAACAAGCAAATACTTTGAAGGAAGCGTGAAAAGAACTAAAACGGTTAGTTATTTCGAAAAAAAAAAACATATCTACAGCGCTAGTATTTGTAGAAGAAAGATAAACAACTCTTTATCTGTACAGGATGTGAAGGAGTCTGGATCTAAAGGAGAACCACGATAGTGATTCTTAAAACAATGACTAATGCACCAATTTTGCATTGTTTGAGGAAATAAGATCATCGAAAAGTTATTTATAGAAAAGAAGTGGATTTGATTTAAAAAAATGCGAAAAATGTTCCTTGTAATCAGTGAATACATGTTTGTTTAACGGTGACAGTTGTGATTCATTTCTATTGTATTTAAAATAACAAGTTTTGTCGATATCCAGGTTTAAATAAAAAGTAGATTATATGTTTTGACTGTAAATAACAATAGATTCATTAACAAAATATATGATTAAAATAAAGTGGACAATTGAATTATTAGTAGTACA
The DNA here is from genome assembly GCF_040954645.1 of Diabrotica undecimpunctata. Taxonomy (NCBI): domain Eukaryota; kingdom Metazoa; phylum Arthropoda; class Insecta; order Coleoptera; family Chrysomelidae; genus Diabrotica; species Diabrotica undecimpunctata. The sequence goes on from NC_092805.1 coordinate 20,018,717, forward strand.
TGGGGAATGAACCAGTCATAATGAATTAAAAGTAACTGAGCTACTACATATATTTAAATGAGGAGTCAGGGGAAAAACAATCTGAGTATACAAAAACAGTTTTCATGGAAATCGAATTTTAATGTTTCAAATTAAAACAAATTGCTGTAACTCAACCGTATAAATCAGTAAATTTTTTCAGTGGTACGTTGACATGTTTACAGAGGAAAAATCAAGAGAAGACAAAAAAATATTTTATTTGCGAAACATCATACAAAAAATTGAGTGTGCTAGCATGGAACATGAACGTTCTTCCCCAGTACATTCAAGCTTCTGCGTTTCTTCTCACAACATGTTTCTTCCTCCGAACTTCCCTCCTGTTCAGTACCTTGTAAATTAGTGTAGAACTTTCTAGAGTTTACGATTTCCAAATATTTGGTCAAGTGGAGAAGATCTTGTAACTTAGCAGCTTTGCTAAGAAACATACTTGCACATCCCGAAAGTCTCCATCAGGGCCACTCCTAACACGATAGGAATAAGAAGCAAGAATAGGAGTCCCTGTACCCACTCGAATTCATCGACGCATAACTTGGAGAGCGGTTATCAAACCACCTAAATACCGATTCTGATCGTTGTAGTTAACAACTTCGTTGAATTGAGTCAAAATGCGTCGCCTTTCGGCTGCATTGACGTTCCCAAAACAAACAAAAAACGGTGGCACTTGCAATCTGGCTCTACCTCATGAGTGGTGACTCTCAGAAGTTTCATAACGTCAAGAACACGGCCTGTTCTTCTTCTTTTTTAGCAGCAGTCCCCACATCTACATCGCTACCACTAGTTTATATTTTAGTTAGTATGTACTCACTACTTTACTATTGATCAAATAGAATTAACTGGCAAATTAGAACACACCAACGAAGTCGCTAAACTAAAAAAGAGAATCACAGAAATGCTGCACCCGACCCGACCTGTTGAGACAGAGAGGGGGCGCCTTCGGACCATGACGGTTATTCCCTCGCAGCGCGGACTAGGATGGTTCTTCCCCAGTACACCGCTTAATTTAACATTTAAGGATTTAACATAATAAAAGGACTGTAAATGTTTTTCCCTTTTAATTCGTACCATCCGAAAATAATATGTATTCATCACTAGAAAACTTCGTCATCTCAATTTCGACCAAAAAGGGACTATGATTGTTTTTCCTCCTGACTCCTCAAATATTATATTAATATGGGGTTAAGCCACAATTGATTGTAATGAAAATTACATTTTTAAATAACGTTTATCGTTTCGATTTCCACTGCGGAAATAGTTTTTAAAAAAGATTATTTAATAAATTACAGGAAAATATATCAGCAACAAGTTTTTTGTAGGTTATGTTTTTCAAAATTGATCGTTGACTTACTTGGCCTTGATATTGTAGACAATAGCCTTCTTTTGGTTAATAAAATCTGAGCACGGTGTTTTTATTCTTGGAATAAGAAATTCTGACTGTTTTGTGTGTTTCATTTGTTTGTATAATGTGTGTTTAACGTAGATCATATGGTTGTGTATTGTGTGTTGAATATGTATTAGCAGCAGTACCTGCTGCTTATATATTTACCTATTGTATCTCCATATTACTCTATTATTATCCGTATTATATAGAAAAATCTTAACAATTCAAATATACTAACCTGTTCAATGGACGGATGAGCTCTTTTATTCGTCGGTGTACCACCCGATATGGTGTTTCGTCGCTGTAAAATAGGCCTAGGCTTCAAAGGATACATACGGCAACTGGAATCCAACGGACTATCTGGAGGTTCGCTATCACTACTGCTCAATTCTGTTTCAGCATCGGCAACTTCAGCTTCATCTTCACTTCTGGAATAAAGCAAAGGAACTTAGTAATAATGAAACTCTGAAGTATTCAGTTCTGGCAGTTAGAGCTATAAAAGTTGCGCTAAAGACCATTCTAAATCGTATTTCTTGAACGGTCCTTGGGGAAATAATGAAATGAGCACGTATACTTACTTGGATATAGTAATGGGTGGTAAATTGATAATAGGAAGCAGTCTGGGAGACGGGATGTTTTCGTTCCATCTCGTAGACCAGTTTTGGCCGTTTCTTTTCCTACTTGGCAAGCGATATGGTTTCATATATATCTGACCGTATACCTTCGTATGTCTTGGTCGTTTCTTCAACGTTAACACTATCTCTGGCGGCGATTCTTGTAGTAGCATCATCACTTTCTTCCTTTGCCAGCCGACTACAGTCTGGTAATTCACCTATGTAACAAAACGAAAACATTCTTAACCAACTACAAAAATAATAACAGGAATAACGTGAAGCTTAAATATTTTTTCTTTGATACATCAGTTAGTTCTATAGAATGAAATTTATTATTTTCACCATAGGACAAAGAATTGACTCATATCAGCTCACAATAAAAAAACACAATTTGGTAGCAGAAAGGTTCTAGCAAAAGAGTCTAAGGACGAGTGGGAAGCAGAGCCCCGTGAAGGGAGCTCCCAGGATATAGGAAACCCTATATGGGAGCCGGAGTAAGCGAGTTTCAGCTTACAAGCGAAGCAGTAACATCTCCAGAAGATGCCAACTCCTAGTGTTGGCGAAACGTCGAGAATTAATCTCAGAAGACAACGGCCTAACAGCCCGAACAAACAGTTTAACAAGTTAGACGATGGCCGTGAAAGCCTAACGGATTTTATAAATTTTAGTTTGTTTCAAAAAACTATTACTCAATTAGAATCAAAGTTGTCCTTGGTAGAAAGCATGGCCTTAATAAAAGTAATTAAATCAGCTTAACAAAATGTTAAAGGTAACACTGGAAAAGATATTTTTCAAAAATTTTAAACAATTATTCAAAAAAGACAATGGTTTTTAGAAACTTACTGAGGAAGCTGACGTTCTTGTTGGTAATTTTTGCGAAGAAATAGATTTAGAACCAAATATTTTTGTGAATTTAAAATATAAAATAGTCAAGAGTTTTTGACAATAAAAACGCAACGCTTTTCAGGTGGATTTGTAAATTTTAATTTAGTCGCCCACTTTGGGTCAGTTCCTGTTTCAGTTCCACTCTGAATCAGTTGCTGCTTTATTTGCTAGTTTTGGCGTTGCTACAAACCGTGGTTACTACGGGTTGCCACAAAAAAACTAACAATTCTGGAAGGAATCGTTTGTTATCCAAGGAGCTTGTAATTTAGCGGCAGACTTGGACCGAGAAGAAGAAGACGAAAGTCAACACGGACACAAACAGCTGAAGTTAACTGAATCAAACTACGAAAGAGACCCATACATTGAAGAAGCATAGTGCCTATAACGAGGATTGCTCGGTTCAGTTATTACATTACACAATTTAAATCATTCAAAAATACTCACCTGCACGATTTCGTCACCCTCTTCAATTTTAGAACTGCCATGTGCTGGGGAACCATGTTTGATTTCTGCTATTTGATGTATCGACTGGTAATTCGGCAAGATAAAAAATCCTAGCTCTTGTTCTTTCTTTTTTAATGTAGCTAAATCTAAGGAAGCAGGTTGTAATATCATCGGATCAACGATTTCCTGAAAACGGAGAGTTTCGAGTACCTCTTACATTAACGACTTTGATAAGATGATTTCATAATCTTAATTATATCATGGAAAGGGTGCGGCTATATTTGATAATATATTTTATTTAAATATATAAATTATATCTTAAAACAAGTTGCAAAATTGTTTGAGGTAATTTTTTTTCAATGTTAAGCAGCTAAGGAAGAATAACAACACATCTTTACTTTAAATTGTATAAATCGATGTAAAATGCATTATACAAATCAATCTAAGCTAACTTTACATAAACAATTTACAATTGTCTAATATTTGTTTGATCCACAATCCTGATCCAGTTAAGTATCAAAATTATTATTTATTTAATAACGCATCGACCACGCAGGGTCATTAGCGTATTTAGATTCATGTGACAGTTGATATAAATAATGTATATACGTCTTTAAACGATCCATCTTAGAATTAGACAAAATAATATCAAACATACCAGCCCTAAGAAACCCATAGCTGTATTCATTACTGCATGCATGCTGTCATAAGTATGGTCTTAAGATCAATTGAAAGAAAACTACTAGAACATTTGAAAGAAAGATACTACGTAAGATATTCGGAGCGGTTTGTGAAAATGGAATAAGGAGGCAGATATACCTTTGAACTGTATAATATCTATAAGCATAAGTTTGGTAAAGACATATTACCAATATAATCAAGTGAAACGGTTTGCAGTGATGCATGATATGTAGTCCGGGCTGCGTAATCGAACATGGTAAGAAAGATTCTAACAGCGCAGCCGCTGGAATAAGTCGGAGCAGACCAAAGCTGTGGTGGATAGAAGGGCTAAAACAGGGTGCTCAGAAGATCGGTGTTGCCAACTGGAAAAGCCAAGCAAGGGACAGAGCAGAATGACGCAGAAAGCTTGAGAAGGTCGAGGTCCTTTAAGAGCTGCAGCACCGTGATGATGATGACGAGGTAGCTACTAAACGAGCAACTGCAAACATGCTTTGCAATTGCTTGAGAGAGTAGATATCTACAAATACCTTTGAAAACTTGGTTAACGTCAAGACATGTATTGCAGTGCAGTCGATATATAACTTTACAGCGATGCCTTTCAACGCTGCGTGCTTCTTATTCTACTTTAGGGCATTTAGATGTAGAAAATAAAAAGGTATCTCTAAGTAAATTAGCCATAAAATGAAAAAGACAGTAAAGATTCCATTTCACGTACAAATCGTCTATGTATCTGTTTATACGTATTTCGCTTTAATAAAGCTCATCAGAACAGTTATTCATAGGCGTTCTCAACGTGAAAAATAGATCTTTTCTGTCTTTGGGAAGCAACGATAAAATGGCTTCGAAACGGACGCAATAGCGACATCTGATATTAAATCCGTAAAATAGTTTCGAAACACAATTCAGATTTCTGCTTTAATCTGAACCTTCTATAAATGCAAGGTATAACAGACGTTGATAAAGTTTTAGATTCCCCATGTCTCTATTAACATTCAATGGCAGAACTTTCAGTTACAACCAAAAAATCTTATCCAGCTTGTTAAGTTATCTCTGAATAGCTATATATCCAGAGTACGGATAGGTAACAAACTCTCAGAATCTTTCGAAATAAGCAGTGGCCTAAAACAAGGAGATGCGCTCTCACCTCTTCTCTTTAATATCATCCCGGAGAAAGTAGTAATAGTAGCACAACTTAAAACAAAATTACTGAGAGTAAATGGACCAAAATTACTACTAGCATAGGCAGATGACATTGACATTGTGGGAAACACAGTCACCAATGTGAAGGAGACTTTTAATAAATTGGAGGTAGAGGCAAAGAAAACTGGTTTACGGGTAAACGAAGAGAAAACCAAATACATGTGCATCAACAGACAAAAGGGACGAGATACAATAGGGCAAAATGTTACAATAGACCCATATAACTTTGAAAGCGTGGAAAGTTTTAAATATCTCAGAGCAACAATCACTGCAGATAACGATATTGCGGAAGAGATTAAAAAAAGAATTCAGGCAGCAAACAAATGTTTGTACAGCCTCCACAATACTATTAAATCTAAAAGCCTAACACGAACATCAAAGATTAGAATATATAAAACGGTAATTAGACCGGTGCTCATGTATGGGTGTGAGACGCGGACCCTGACCAAAGAAACTGAAAGAAAACTTAGATGTTTTGAGAGGAAAATTCTCAGAAGAATCTTTGGGCCTTATCACGACATTAATAACAACCAATACCGAATGAGAACAAATGCTGAGGTCAAGCAGATATATAGAGCGAGCGATATAGTCCAAGCGATTAAATCTCAACGTCTAAGATGGGCTGGCCATGTCCATAGACTCCCTAATAACCGCCTTGTCAAGTTAATATGGGAGGAAGTCCCCACAGGAAGAAGGCCCTTAGGGCGTCAACGAATGCGATGGAGAGACAATATATGGTCAGATCTAAGAACAATGGAAGCAAGTTGTGCAATCAGCCAATACCCACCCCGGGTTGTAGTGCTACGAGAAGAAGAAGAAGAAGAAAAGATTTATTAAGGTACTATTAAGATATGAGTGATCTAAGACTGCTTCCGTTTCATACGGACCCAAATTCATTGGTTTAAGGGCAGTTATAAGTAGTTGTTCTGATCCTATGACAAAAGCAACGCCCGGTATATTTATATATTTAAAATTAGCAAACAAATTATCGTGCAACCTTCATTACCATTAAAATTATCTTTGACACTTCTAAAGTAAACATTGAATCATTCTATTGACAGTATTTTATGTATTTCAGAATATTATGTGCTATTCGCTATTTAAACAAATTATTGCAAACTGTTTTAAATTGTTTGTAAATAAAGACCCATTGACACAATCTAATCTCACATGAGATATTAGTGATGTAATTGAAATACTAATGAGTTATTTTGGTTTATTTACTTACATTAGAAATTTAAATGTATAAAGATGTATGAGAATCAATGAAAATATTGTTTTAAGGTAATATTCAGATTATCTCTTGTCAAAGGTCTACTACTATTAAACAAATTTTAATTTATTTAATTTATTAATGTTTGTATTTTGAGAACGATCTCCGAAGTGGAGATTACTTTTAAATGCCACAAGTAAATAGCTGCAGAACAATATTGTAATTATTAGGTTTACCTTAAATAGTATCGAAACTAACACTAGCGTTATAAAACCACAACTAATATCGGACCAACATATTACTTCCAAGATTATTAAAAATCCATATTTAATTCGAAATATTTTCCCAGGTTCTAGTTCGACCTCTAATTTATTTCATCTACGAGTATAGCGATAAGATGAAAGCTTTAATGACCTCTCGATTTTTATGATAATTTATTATTATAAGAAAGTTACTGGTCCCACAAAGGAGATCAAAAAATATTCAAATGATGACATGTTATATGAATTCTTGAATATTATTACACACCTGGACTGATTTTTATGATTTTATTTTATTATTTATTGATTTTAAATAACAAAAATATTTAGATCAATCGACTTAAAAAGCAAAAAATATAAATACACAATATAAAAATTTAGACTTCACAAAAATATAAATGATGTAAAGTTACAGTGGTGACAAATGGGTGGATCGAGAAGCTCAGGAGTCACCACTGCCGGTCCTAAGCCCGGTAAAGGAGGAAGGTTGGGCAGTGGGCTGACAACCCGCTCCCGGAAAAAACACACTGTTACGGAAACTGAACATTTACCTCGAAATACAGGAAGGAACTTTCGGAAACGACTCAAGCTACGAAACATGGAGTATATATGTGAAAACTGGAATGTGAGGACACTAAACAAACCAGGAGCTCAAACCGCACTTCTGTAAGAACTAAAAAGATATAAGCTCATGATTACTGCTCTTCAGGAGACAAGATGGCTGGGAAAAAGTGTCAGGGACACTAAACGCACACAATTCTATATAGTGGGACGGAACAAGGAAGCAAAGAATGAGGAGTTGCATTTGTGGTGGATAATGATTTTAATTCAAAAATCATAGACTTCCAGGCAGTCAGTGAAAGGATATGCAAGTTAAGAATCTGCACCCACTTCTTCGACCTAACAATGATAAACATTCACTGCCCAACAGAAGAACAAGAACAACATACAAAGTAAAGCTTCTACCACCTGCTGGAGATAGTATATGACAATGCGCTCAAAAATGACATCAAAATTATAATGGGTGATATGAATGCTAAAATAGACAAGGAGCCGCAGTTCTATGGCACAACAGGAAAACACCCACTGCACAATGAAACAAGCGAGAATGGGGAGTTTTTGATAAATTTTGCCACCAGTAAAAAGTTGCACATGCTTCCCACTTAAAGACATACACAAAATCACATGGATTTCACCAAATGGAACCACAATAAATCAAATCGACCATGTGCTGATAGACAAAAGAGCAGCCAGTAATATCTCAGATGTGAGAACACGACGTCCTCGTCACATGCTGTGGATCAGACCGTCTTTTACTCCAAACCAAATTTAGATGCAGAGTTAACAAAGAAAGAAACGAAAGACAACCAAAAACAAACTGGACTTGGAAAAACTGAAGATTCAGGAATGTAAAGAGAAGTTCGAAGAAGAACTCGCAAATTAGTTAAGGAGCTAGAACTGCACTCCATAGAGGGCAAATGGAATAATATCAAAACAACAGTACGGAAAGCGGCGGCGTCCACCCTGGGAAACAAGAAAAAGGCGAGAAGAGGAGCATGGTTCGATGACGAGTGTAGACAAGCAATAGAGGAAAGAAATGAAGCACACAAAATGTATATAACAAAAAGAACACGGGAAAGACGAACATCATTTTGAAGTCGCAAGACGGAAAGCAGACAAGATATGTAGAAATAAAAAAAGAGTATGAAAATTTACAAATAGAAAAAAAATGGAAGAAAACTTCAAAAACAACGAAATTAGAGGGGCTTACGAATACCTAAAAAAGATAAAAAGTGTGTGTAAACCTCAAACAAGTCTATGTAAAGATGAAAGTGGGCAAATAATCAATGACCAACATAAAGTCACAGAAACCTGGAAGCATTATTTTCAGACCCTACTTGGTATACAAGTAGACATGGAGAGCTTATTTTGCCCTCTCCCATATATTTCGGTCTAAAAATGTCCACCGAAATACAACGATGAGAATCTATAAAACCTTAATTCGACCAATAGCATGCTATGGCAGTGAAGCATGGTCCTGAAAGAAAGATGCAAAAGCAAACTCGACACATTCGAAAGGAAAGTACTGAGAAGAATACTAGGACCTGTGAGGGAAAACGGAATCTTCAGAAGTCGATACAACAACGAGCTTTATCAACTTTATAAGGAAGCACCACTGTCAGACTTCATTAGAATACAAAGATTGCAATGGGGCGGACATGTGATAAGAATGGGAGAGGATAGGCTGCCAAAAAGAGCACTTAATGCTAGAATGCATTCAGTGCTCCGGAAAGAGACCGGTTGGAAAGCCAAGAAAGCGCTGGGAAGACACAGTAAACAGCGACGCACAAGGAGTCCGTGTATGGAGAAGATAAGCCACAGACAAGCAAGGGTGGAGGCAAAAAATAAGGGAGGACAAGACTCAATTTGGGCTGTAGTGCCGTAGAAGAAGAAGAAAATTACACAACCACAAAGTAAAACCTGAAAGAACTAAAACGCAAACATTCAAATAAAAGTTAATATAAAAAAAAACATGAATAGAAACTTTTGATCCTCTTTCCTTTTCTTTTCCTCCCTACCTATCTCCTTTTCTCTCGTTATCTCTCTCCCTCTATTTACCTATAATACTTGGACGATAATACAATAATTGTTAGTTTATTTATTTTCCATATTTATCTTTCACAGTTATTAGAAATGAATTTGTTAGGCAATGGAAACGTATGCATTGATGCACAAGTACAAATTAATCGATTTTTCTCGAAAATGGCACACATGATACTAGGGTTGTCTTTTTAGTTTTGCATATAGCCATAAAGATAAGATATATATATATATATATATATATATATATATATATATATATATATATATATATATATATATATATATATATATATATATATATATATATATATATATATATATAGACTTACAAGCACTTTATTGCTTTTCAAAATATGTCCCACCACTCGATGCGATCGATACACTTTTGCATACGTTCAAACCTATTGGTAAAATGGTAAAACAGTTATTCCAGTCTTCAGTTGACACCTGCAAAATAGCTGTTTTAAAGGTATCGATGGCTTTTTCTTGCGACTGGAATCGCTGCCTACGCATTGAATTCTTGATCTTTGAATCAATGTTCACCGGGATTGAGTATATTACAGATGCTATCAGAAAGCCAATCGTTTTGAAGGTAGCTGAATTAAACCTATGTTAGGGCGCCATCTTTAGTGCGGTCTAGCTCACTTAAAAAGCTCTTCTTACATTAGGACTACGTCCTATGTTTTTTTCAATGTTTCAGCAGTAACAGTTAAGACGAGCGAGACCAACTTTTGTACCATCTCGTAGGTAGTCGTCCAGGCTGATGAGGAGTGTTTCGGTGTTTCCTGGCACTGAGCCTTTTGGCACTTTTGTCTAACCGATCGTCTTACATTCTGTTAACATGGTTTCTCCATTCTCTTCGTTTGTTTATTGCCCATCCTACTACTTCTTTAATGTCACATATTTCTCTTAGTTCTTCATTAGTTTTACGGTCATTTTATTAACGGCCTTAAAAACATTGTTCGATGAGGTTATTTACGTCAAATCGACATAAAATGAATTCCAAAAGTTGTAGTTTTCTTTTGTGAAGAGCGTTTAGGAAAGACTGTATATGTATACAGCCCGTTAAATGTATGTATAAGGGTGTCAGTATAACCCTTAAGGTTCATTCGCACATGCCAGTGATATGTACGCGCATTAATAGCATTAAAATAATATGTGCGAATAGTCACTGGTGCTAATGCCACTCGCATGCAAGTATACTCGCACAGCTCTACTTATTAAAAACTTAACAGTTAAAATAAATATCAACGGACCGACATTGCAAACCTACAATTTCCAAACGATATACAGTTATAATAAAATATTATGATTGTTGATATTGTTCACTTACCTGTATAATGTGGTCTGCAATTTTAGCTAGTTTTTCACAATTTTTTCTAATAGTACATACAGGTTTTTCGGAAAATATTCCTCGATGAGCGCTTGTAGCCATTTCGAACCCTAATTGCAAAAGATTTGTTTTATTATCGATATAATCCTTATCGCCTGCAAATGGCGACCTGAAACAAATAACCATAAAAAGGAAACTAAACTGTTTAGATATATCTAACAAGCATTATTTTAAAACTCGGTCACTATATTTTGATATTTGCCACACGCATTCTAGGTAGTTACAGGGGTCAGGAAGAAACTGGAGGAATTACGGAAATATTCGATCATATCTGCATTGATTTGCGAGATCGCCAACGTTTTACTGTAATAGTTGGGTTTTTTGTAGAACAATAATAAGATCGGTAGTTGACTATGTAAGTCAACAGTATGGATCATCGAAGCCAAAGCTGTAGAACCCACACGAAAATTGAGAAGACAACTAAATTTTAACAAGTTTGTCACAATAGGCATTTCAAAATTAAAGAGTGGAAGTTTCAAAGGTGCTAAGTGCCAAAACGTCCTAACAAAGGCGCTAGGTGCCATTCCTAATACTAAACTTTGTATAGAGACTGTAAGACTATTATGTTTAATGTGATTAAAGGATACAGTTTGTTGCAATAAGTGAATTTAAAACCCGAAATTACAAGCTTTATAGACACTGACTTCATTTGCAAAAAATACAAAAATTGCATATAAGAGCTGCATTTTTCACCTATAAAATGCATTTTGATTTTTGTCTATCGGACACTCTGATAAAAAAAATATCAAATTTTTACTGTCGAGTTAATACAAATTTTATATAAAATTGATTACTCCGGCATAACTGACATTCAAAATCGCCGGTCACTTTAAGCCTTGTTTTTTTTCTACAGAAAAAGTGTTAATACACATTTTTGTTCAAAATTATCTCAGTTACATTTCTTCTTTGATACATTTTTTTCTACGGCGTTCAGATTCTTGATAAATCAATATTTTCCGTTCCTTCACTCCCTACGAGGGGAGTTTTAGGGAGAAGTCCGGCGAGGAGTATAAAACTTTTTTGAGGTCCCAATATTAAAATTTTCAGAAAAATTCAGCTTGTTCGTATGATTTTTAGAGGTTAAGTGGAGTATTTTTTTGTTCCAATGTATGTTTTTTTTTTATTTTAGAACACGTACTAATTATATCGCGAAAGCCAGTTGTCTGCACTTACGTTTCGATTGATGTTGACAATAGGTTTGGAAGGTGAGAGAACAGATCGTATTCGTTTTGAGATTTTTTTCTTCGTCAGACAAGTAACTACTATCAGATTTTTTTCGTAAATGTATGTATTCAATAAATATTTCGATCTGGCACCTGTTAATGGAAGAAATTTAAACTCATATTTATAGGGTTTGTTTGGCATGTAAATCGTAAATTTTGATCAACCACGAAATAATATCAACATTTCATCAACACAAGCTGTCGTTCCAATTGAACACATTTTTGAAAATTTCAGAAATTAGTAGAGATAACATAAATCGAAGTAAAGAATGCCATAAAGACTTTAAAGAACAAAAAATCAGGGGGACCAGGAGGAATCGTTAATGAACTAATTAAGTACGGAACGGACAAACTACACAGAATTATACACGAAATGTTCAGTAACGCTATAAACCTGAACGAAATACCAGATGAATGGTCCAAAGCATATATAACCTCGATACATAAAAAGGGAGATAAGAAGAAATGCGGGAACTACAGAGGCATCAGTGTGATAGCATGTATGGGCAGGTTATATGGAAAAATACTGAAAGAAAAACTGGAAAAATCTATCTCAAATAAAATCGGAGAAGATCAGGCGGGGTTCACAATGAAGGAAATCGGAATAACTCAGAGGCTAATAGAAGCCGTAAAAACCCTTTACAACAACAACAAGGTAAAAGTTAAAACCGGCAATCAATACTCCAACGAATTTAAGACCACAAAAGGCTTATTGCAGGGATTCTCTACATCTCCGACACTGTTCAAGATATTCCTCGAACAAATATTAAAACCATGGAAAAGGAAATGTGAAGGGATGGGAATACCAATCCGGGACAACTTCTTGTACACATTAAGCTTTGCAGATGACCAAGTGGTAACGGCTCAAGATGAAGAAGATCTGTGCTACATGTTCCGAAAATTAGAAAAGGAATACCCAAAAAATGGACTGGAAATAAATCTAGAAAAGACCGAATATTTAACAACAGAGCAAGAACCAGTGAGAAACTTGGAAATGGACGATATCAAGAGATAACCAGCAGATTATCACAGACAAGAACATGTATTAAACAAATGAACGGGGTACTGTGGGATAGACAGATTACCAGAAATACAAAGAAGAGAATTTATAACACCTTGGTACGCAGTATAATGACCTATGGAGCAGAGAATTGGGTAATAAATAAACGAAACAGGTCCAAAATCACAGCAACTGAAATGGAGTTCATGACAAGAAGCTGCAGAGTGACAAAAATGGATCGCATCAGAAATGAGGAGATAAAACGAAGAATGGCAGTAGAACAAGACATACTCAGCTACATCGAAGAAAAACGTTTAATTTGGTATGGACATGTGAGAAGAACAGATCATACAATGTGGATAACAAAGATTTCAGATTGGAGCCCAATAGGAAGGAGGAAAAGAGGTAGACCCCGAAGATCATGGAGGGATAAAGTGGACGAGGCCATGGAAAGACGAGACCTTAGAGATGGAGAATGGCAGAACAGAAAGGACTAGAGACGTTGGCTGAAAGAAGGAAGGCGGCGACAGCTGTAAAAATCCTTGTATAGATAGATAGATCTGTTTTTAGTTTATCAATTCTTGTGTCAGGGTCATCAAATCGCAGACTTAAACACGAATTTGCTTTCAGATGTTGCGTGATATGTCACGTATTTGTGATACATCGAAATATGTCTCTTCCTAACTCATTTGTAGTAGCAAATATTGATCTAATTTGTTTATAATTTCATTTATAAATTGCAGTCAACAAAAGTAAACCAATAAAAGCTTTGAGTTCTATTTTATTCATACTACGAAGATCACTGGACAATATATTAAAAAATTTTGTTCTTTGTCCAGAAACACGTATATTTGTCCATTCTAAAATAACTGCAAGAATTTCGCCATCAAACAAATGATTCCGATCTTTTTCAGGATTGGAAGAATCAGTTCTTGAACATTTTTTAGTCCAGGGCATTTACTACAATATTATGTTGTAATATGTGGATTGCTCTAGGATTTACAGTTTCTTAGACAATCCACAGCGATTTTTACCGTTAAAAAATGTTTCACGTTCTTCTTCAGCTTTATGTTCTTGCTCAGGTTGATGTTTATCTTCATCATCTGCTTCGATTTCACTATCTGTACCATGGTCACTTATTATAAAGTCAATGCCAGAATCGACATCGATAAACATTTTACCTTCTATGAGGGCCCAGCCATATGTTTATTTGTAGATGTATTAGCTGTTAATAAATTAAACAAACCTTGAGCTACCTTGAGTATGAACCGATAGGGTGCTTGATTCAGAAAAATATTGAGAATACGTCTGAGAGACCTCACGTCTGTCATTACGAGTTAAAACAAAACGTAAACAACTAAGCAAAAAATTTTATTCTGTTGTGATATCATCGCGTTTTTATAATTATTCGCTTTCCTCAAATATCTCGTTATAGTTCAGGAAATGGAGCTCGAAAAAAGTTAAAACCTCGCAATTTTTTCGTCCTGCATGGATTGAGTTGAAATTTTAACAGAAGGTAGGTGATAGCCCAAGGATCAAAATCTATATCGAACCGAAGTGCGCTGAAGGGTTTTAGGGGTGAAAACTACCCCTAATTGTCAAAAATTATAAAATAACATTAAACCTGAATATGGGTAAGATTTGGTTTGAATTCGTTAAATAATGATTATTTTATACTTTTGAATAGAGTTCCATCATATTTCAACCCTTAAAAAGCAACCCTTGTTAGAGATTAATTTAAAAAAATTACTAATTCTAAAAAAATAATTTCGCCTTGGATCGATTTGGACAAAAATTTGGATTTAAGCTCAACTCACCCTCTGCTTTATAGTTTATGTCATGCCGATGAACCCTGATTGTTCTTAGGGGTGAAAACTACCCCTAATTTTCAAAAATTGTAAAATAACATTACAAATCTTAAGATGAGTGAAATTTGGTTTGGATTAGTTAAATAGTGATTTTTTTTATACTTTAAAATACAGTTTCATAAATTTTCAACCCTTAAAAATCAATTGTTATGAGTGCTATAGGTGAAAACAATTTTTTGCCAAAATGTTGCAACTTTTTACTTTTGAAAATCACCCTTTACAACATTGCAGTTTTTATAAACTAATTTAATAGATATAAATTGAAAAAAGTAGAATTAAATACAAAAAAAATTATCAACATAAAAAGGCACCATATATTCTTATACATTTACATAAATAGTTGAAAATATTTACATTTATAGGTAAAACAATTATAATATTAATTTTATTCGTCATCAATTACATCTTCATCGTGATCTATGTCATCCTCATCTTCTTCAATTATTGGTGGACTATTATTGCACCCTTCACCTGAGCACCCAGAACAAGTAGAGTTACAGTATAAACCAACTTTTCTGCACCCACATGAAACGCCGCATACTTTTTTGCATTGGCAAAAAAAAAATTTCAAAGTTCATCGGGTGCAGGTTGTTTGTTCATGCGTACGGGTAATAACAAACCATCCCCAATCTGTTGCTCTGATATTTTCATAGCCAAGCCACTGTTGAATTTGGTAATAGCATCTTTTTGAATGCTCATCTAAGGCATCAACAGTGGGCAGAAGGAATGATAGCTTAACCGCACAGTTTTTCGTTGTAGCTTTGATGAACTGTTCGTACCGCATCTGCTCGAGAAAAGCTTCCAAATCTTTTATAAAAAAAATTAATTGGTTTTTTTAACGTATTTCCTTCATTTTAACGATAGAGTGTTTCTTCAAAAACGATTTTGTAGAGGTTTTTAAGAGCTACAAGGATCTGTGAATTAAATCTTTTTGGAACCCTTGGTTTTTAAATGGGGTGAGTTTAAAGGGCTCGAAAAAGATGGTGCTTGATCGTAAATCGATGCTTTAAACGGTTATATCTGGCCAAATATTCATTGTACAACAAATCTAAATATAGGAAATAGGAAAATAGGAAAATTTTAGTCATTAAAAAAGCTACAATTTAGTACATTTTTATTTTTTTCATATATTCAGTATTTTCGGGGATATTTAAAAAAAGAAGGGTAAAACATATGAAATTGTAAATCGTTTCTCGCTTTAAGCTGTACTTTTTCTAAAACTAAGCATTTTAAATGGGTCAAACTTCTTGGACGTATTAACAATACATGTACAAAGAGAATTGCAGAAGGGTGAAGATCGATTTTAATTATGGGGGTAGTTAAGGGGTTGTTTTCATCGATTTTTTCGTAAAAAAAATGAGGTTTGACCTTATTTTCATCATAACTCACTCAATTTTTGAGCTAGAGTCTTTTTTTTTATATATATATAATAGGTCTATTTATGCTCTTTAAAAAAGGTTCTATGAGTTTTCTTCCACAAATGCACCATTTTCCCGATATTTGACTTTGAATCTTTCAAATTTGGCATTTGAAGAAAACCGCTGAACATTGATAGGCCGTATTTCGGTTCCTATTATATCGCAAAAACATTTTAAAAAATGAATTGTATTTGTCTTTTTAACAGCTACAAATTTGTTCTCTACAATTTTTTTGGTAAAATGCACCATTTTCGAGTTATTCGCGAAAAATCGATTGAAAACGTCGATTTTTTCGTCTAAAAGTTGTTACTTTCAATCGCGAATAACTTGAAAAATATCAGTTTTACAAAAAAAATGTATAGAACATTTTTTGTTTAGAATCACTTTTTTAATTGAAATCTGTGGTTAAAACGTAAAAAAAAAATTTCACCCCTGAGATGGGGTGGCAACCACCCCCAAGGCTTTGGCGCACTTTGGTCTGATATAGATTTTGATCCTTAGGCTATTACCTACCTTCTGTTAAAATTTCAAGTCAATCCACGCAGGACGAAAAAATTGCGAGGTGAAATGCTTCATTTCCTGGACTATTAGGAGAATAAATTAAAAATTATAAGATAAAATTCTTTATTTCACCTTTTAATTGTTGAATTAAAAATATTTATTTTGGTAACAGATCGATCTAAAAACCGATATGTCAAATTTTCGAAAAAGGAAGATGCCCCAATCAAACAGTTTCAGAAGAATAATAATTTTTTATGCTCATACCATGAATCAAGCCACATATTCGAAGGTTACTGTAAACAATTAACTTCCAAGAACGTAAAAACCAGACTACATTAGAATTAAATTCTTGCTTCCAAACCAAAACATACCGTGAATACAAAATATTTTATAATTCAATTGAATACCAAGAAATCGGATAAATCATGTAATTATGGTTGCAGGAAAGTGTGTTATTTTCGTAGAAACCAATTTCATAATAATAATCATAAATATTATATTTAAAGTTATTCATACAAGACTGTTAGCAGTATTTAAAAAAGCAAACAAAGAAAATGCTTCTTATTTGGATGTTTACCTTAGTGTTTGAAAAATTCATTGTAATTGATTGATACTGATCCAATTTCACTTTAATAACACTAAAAGTATATTTTGGATGGAAAGAAAATGATATTATGGCTGTAATTAAGCATGATTTTAATGTGCTTAAAATATTTTTATACAGGGTGTTTCAAAAAAGGTAACACCGTCTCTAGGATGGGTTAAAAATCGAAAAATAATTGGGGTTTGCTTAGTAAAAATTTTTTGTAACTCCATCCGTTTTCAAGATAAAAACGTTGATGTTATACATTTTTTACGATTGAGTAAGTGTTCAAAATGTCCTCCGTTTTCACGAATACACAAGTCTATCCTTTTTTCTAAAGAATCCATTAATCTTCTAAACGGTTGGGGATTTGCCATGATGTCACTAAAGTGACGTTGAATTCTGTCTTCCAATTCTTAACGTGAATTTACCTCTGTAGCATACACTTTTCCTTAACATACGACCAAACTGTGTAGTCCAAAGGATTAAAATCACATGACCGAGGAGGTCAATGAATCGGAGCTTCTATACCTCTCCCGATCCATCGATTCGAAAAATGGTTATTCAACCAATTACGACACCTTCTGTAAAAGTGCGGTGGAGTTGCATAAAACATAAAGATCGCTCGTTGAGCGTTAAATCTTTTAATATCTTGAATAATTGTTTAAAAAATCAAGGTACATTTCACCGTTTAAATTTTCACATAGAATATGATAACCTATCAATTTGGTACCTAAAGTTGCTGCCCAAATATTAACTTTAAACGAGTGTTGGTAATGTGATATCCTTTTGACTCGTGGTTTCTCATCACACCAGTAGTGTGAATTATGGGAGTTAAACATACTTTGTCGCGTCAAGGTGGCTTGGTCCGTAAAAAGAATGCATTTTAAAAAATATGGATTGAGGGCAGTCCTTTCTTGCCTGACCGGTAGATCGTCTGGCACGAGATCTTGGACTTGTCTGTAATGATAAGGATGTAGCTGCTGCTCTTTAAGTATCGTCTAAGTACTTGTAGAAAACGTATTTGTTTGTCTTGCCATATTCCTTACGCTAACTGTTGGATCTTGATCAAGTAAATTTATCATTTTAAAATAATATTTTCTTTCTTACTTGTACTTGGTCTCCCAGAATTTATTTTATTTGGTCTCACATTCCCAGTTTCTCGACAACCTCGTTCAATGGCTCTAAATGTTTTTTGCTTGGTAAGTTTCTTCCAGGAAACTTTTAAGCATAAGGCGTAAAAGCTGCACTAGAGTTTCCTAAACACTCAGCTAAGGAAACATGTCGGTGTTTTCAATATTTAAGTACATTTTGATGAACAATATCTAATTTTACAAATAACAAGGTTTCAAAAATCTAATTATTGTTATCGTCATAATCATTTTTTTATTTTCAACTTGAATTCTCTACACTTTTCGTACCTATAAGTATAACAGAAAAGTTGTTCAAAATTAAATTTTCCATCGAAATGTCACCTTCTAAAGTCAAAAATAATTTTGTTGACAAAAGTATTCAAAAAACGAAGCCAAAAAAACATCAAAAAACGCGATTTTTCTTTTTTTGGCCCATAACTTTTTTCCACGTCGGTATAGGTAATTTCAAAGTCAGAATGAAGAAGGTTACAAGTAAGTTGATGAAGAAGTATGATGTTAGAAAACTGAAAGATCCCAATGTTTGACTGAAGGTAAGTAAAAACCTCAATACAAAGGTGCTAAAATGCACAAATGCAGGAACTATAGAAGAAAGTCTGACCATCATACAAGAAACAGTGAGAGAAATAAAAGAACAACACCTGAATAAAGATACAGAGAAACGTTAATCGTGGATGACCGATGAAATACTTGAACTCGTGGATCAAAGAAAAAAACAAAGGAAATCTCCAAGAATATAAGAGAATACATACCATCATTAGAAAAAAGATAAGAGAAGCCAAAGAGAAACAAAAAACAGAACAATGTCAAGAAATAGAGGAGTATCAGAGTCGATATGATAACTTCAATGTCCATCAAAAGGTGAAGGAAATAGCTTGGAAGTTCCAAAAATGCAACAGCGGAAAAATAACATATGGTGAAGGCAATCTTGCTATAACCAAAGAATTTAAAAAGAAAGTATGGGAAGAATACTTGGAGAAACTTTTCCACGAACTTAGAACAATACAAGAACCCACCATTGAAGAAAATTCAGGTCACAAAATCCTACCAGAAGCAATAACGGCGCGGTCAGACAAATGAAGGATGAAAAGGCACCGGGACTTGATAAAATTCCTGCAGAACTGCTGAAGCTATTAGATGCAGAACAAATAAAAATAATAACTGAAATATTCAAGGCAGGAAAAATACCAGTAGAGTAGCTCAAATCGGAGTTCGTACCATTGCCCAAAACACCAGGAGCAAAAGTTTGTGAAGACTATAGGACCATAAGCCTAATGAGCCATCTGCTGAAGCTGTTTTTAAAAGTCATCTACAAAAGAATTTATAGGAAATGCGAGGAAAAAATTGCGCCCGATCAGTTTAGATTTGTGAACGCCGTTAGTAAGAGGGAAGCTTTATTTAGCATTCAGGTATTGTTTCATAAATGTAGAGATATCAGCTGTGATGTTTTTGTATGCCTGATTGACTACAAAAAGGCTTTCGATAGAGTCAGGCATGAACAATCATCAGTAAGGACAACATAACTGGAGCAAATCTGTGTGTGAACCAAATGAGAATTGAAAGTGTCTCACAGTACAACTACTTGGGAACTATAATTAATGAGTCATGGAACAATACCCAAGAGATTAAAAGTCGCAGCGGAAAGGCAAAAAGTGCATTCTTGCAAAATATATCTATTTAACCTTTTAACTACACTGCTTGTCTAGCTTTAAAAATAAAATAATACAACCCTAGCCATCCTATTGCACAAAATATAAGAAATGAACTTAATGCACTACACCATATAAATAATAAGGTTACATTTATTAGGATACCTTCACACATTGGCATTAAAGGCAATGAGGAAGTTGATCAATTGGCATTAAAATCCATCAGAAATGAAAATGTTCCAGAAATTACTAAATATCCCCACACCGACCATAAACAACAGTCCATGAATCATATAATAAATCTATGGCAAGCAACTTGGGACGCAACAGACTCTAAATTGAAAACAATAAAGCCTCGAGTAGACGCCAGCCTACCACAACAAGGAAAAAGAAGAGATCAAGTAATCGTAAATCGTCTTCGAATCGGCCACACAATACTAACACACCAACACCTTCTAAATAAAGAACCAGCTCCGATTTGTACCTACTGCTCTACTCAACTCACCGTGAAGCATCTGATAATCGACTGCCCGCAGTTCCAACCTCAGAGAACATGCCGAGGAATTAGTGGAAACCTGAGAAGTATGCTTACGACAAATGTAATAAACTTTAATTTATCAAAATGTACTACTGTGTATGTCCCCTAATAACCCTTGGTGGTTGATGTGGGTTCTCTATGTGTTCTCTATGTGTGTAAAAAAAAAATTGGCGAAGCTGCACCTCTACTCTTATGAGGCATGTTTAATTTAAAGCTTTCTTAATCTACATACATGAGTTTAGCTAGAAAAATATGCTCGCTCTTGGTAGAAGAACTATCTATCAATAAAATTAGCAAATATACCTATAAAACTCAATTGTACTGTCCCAAATTTAAACAAAAATCCAAATAAAAATTGTGTAATGAGGATGGTAAGATATCAGTATTGGGTAATCTTACTAAGAATGAAAAATAACGTATGGTCTTCAAAAACAAATACATTTGTATACCTTACAAACTACCAAAACCAGAAAGGCCAACAACCTGGTCTTATAAAAGGAACTATTGCCAAAAAAAAAATAAACAGGGCAGGATCAGGACTGAAAACCAAAGACGAACAGTGCAGGAAACTGATAATGAATATATACAGAAAAATGCTTAGACTAAGTTGGGTGGATAGAGTTACAAATGACATAGTATTAGAACGGATAAGAAAACAAAAAGAAGTACTTAACACTATAAAAATTAGAAAGTTACAATATTTGGGCCATGTTATGAGAGGTGAGCATTGCAAACTGCTACAGGTTATTATGCAGGGAAAATACAAGAATGGAGAAGCCAAGGTTAAAGACATGTACTTGGCTAAACAATCTAGGAACATAGTTTAACTGTGGTTCCGTAGAACTGTTCAGACGAGCATTATTGAAGAATTTAATCTCTATGATGGTTGCCAAGCTTCTAAGAGAAAACAGAACAAAGAGAATACGATTAATATTGCCTTGGCCACTTTGTCTTCTCCTTTTTCCATTTGTTCACTATAAGAACATATAAGGCTTCCTCGAGTTTTGGACCGCTTTCTTTTATGAGTTATTGATAGATTCCTTTACACTTGCACTCTTGTTATTCTAAGTGAACATGTTACATTAGTATTTCGACTTTTTAAGAAAAAATTGGGAAATGTAAGTAGTGATCATCAGAAAGGGATTCGCTAAGATCTGCAATGCATAGAAAAGCACTACCTAGGCCTCTGGGATGCAGAAATGATGAATGAGTACATTTGAAATCTACTTAGGGAATTTACCGCTAATTATTAAATTGGGCTGAGGTTTAAACCATTAAACACAGAATGGAAGACTGTTACAATGTTGGTATAAAGAAAGTCCTTAAGATTTTCTGTTTGAGAAGATAGAGTAGACAAATTATATAAATAATCTTGATGTTTGTTTGCAAATTTAACTGAAAATTTATAGTTTAAAATGCCATGTGATAAATACAGCTAACATTGCAACTATGTATGATTGATTTGTTTCCAACACAGTGGCAACATAAATGAAATATTCCTTACCTAGTACAATATTTTATATACTTGTAAATCTTTTTTATATAAAAATTAAATCACAAGGTACAAATATTTTTCCAATGTAGAGATTTTCATCTTCCATGTCACTAGTACAGACAAAGAACAATGTAGCTACTTACTTTGAGTCATAATACAAAAATCACTTACCGGTCTAGCCAGTATGCTAAAGGTTTTATAGTAGTGATGATATTATGGACATCTGACATAACTTGAGTATGCAGTTCAGTACAATTGTCATCTATAAGCAAAAGCTCCTTGTATAAGGAATTTGCTGCACAAGACAGCCTAAGAGCTAGTGTTTGTAAATTTTCTTTGTCTAATTCAAAGTGCTGAAACAATAAATAAATATCAATAGTGAAATATATTTGTTCAGTATAATAAATAGTTTTTAATGATTCAAGGTTTAAATAAATATGTTTTCTAGGTATATGACACAAGATGTAATGAAATTTTTTTTTCAATATTTCAGTGAACAATTAAAAAAAATAGAGACCATATACTTAAGAATCATTGATATTACATATACCTAATATCCCTACAATTTATTTACATTTAGTATAAGTTGTATAAGATTGTTATGCTAAACAATATCAGAGTTTACCTTGATTTAAATTATTTAAAGTAGACATTTTTTGTTTTAATTTAGAAATTGTTTAAAAAATACAGAGCCATAATTTTTAGAAAATGTATTTTTAGCTAAATGCAATAAGTCAATAAACAAGAATTGCTTATAATAAATCTACCTCACAAAAAATTAAAAAATTTACAAAAAAAAATCGGTACTTTTTTTTTAAATACTGGTTGAAATAAGAGCTAGTTAATTTTTACTTACAAAATTTCTTAAATGTTCTACAGCCTCCAAGATAATTTCTTGGTGTCCTAGCATCTTAACACCTAAATGTTCCAAATCATCAGCTCTCAAGTTCAGTAACTGATGACCAGTTACACCATTGTTCAAGAACGATGAATTGTATTGTAAAATTACGCTATCTAAACCTAAAAATAGAGTAATTGTATTGTGGAAAACAATTAATTAGGCGGATAATTTAGTAATTATAACAAATTTGAACAAAAGCCAGAATGGTCTTAAAGAATATTTACCTTTCAGCCAATCTGTGACTTGGTCCACAGACCAGTCTTTAACGTTAACATAAGCCATTTTAAAAAATAAAAACTTAAACACTACACTTGTATTTATTTAAAATTTCACATTTTGCTCTTGATAAATAATTGTTATTAGTACTGGGGAATTGACATTAATGACATTGACAAGACCCGACAAGTTTTTGAATCAAATTCTATGACTCAGACTCTACTCTAGATACTGATGGTCATAAATGTTTCCTGTTCTGAAAACTAGCGTAGTTGCTGAAAAAAAAGTTCGGCATGAACTTAATGCAGTCAAAAGCTTTGCAAATAGCGTTTATCAAATTATATTGTTTTTAAAATGTTACATAAAATGTTTAAAACAGTCAAAAAATTGCATCTATCATAATTCATAACAATCATTAGGCCTTCATTTATAAAATATATTAATGGAAAGTTTATACAAACGTTTATGTATCTGCCACAAAAAGTTTGTTGAACTGTCCTTAGTTCCCATTCGCTCACATAATGAATGATAACGTGACAACGATCGAGCTTTCATAAAATTTAGATTCCCTTATTTTCGAGAACAAAAATTTATGATTTTGCCTTTTAATTACTTATTTCATAAATAAGGAATGGATACAGCGATGGACAGGAATAACTGGCTGATAAAGTTTATGAAATACTGAACATTATTCCATAAAATATTAACATTAAAAATAGTTTTTCTTATTTTTCAACACTATATTTTACATAATTATAAAGACAATAAAAATTGTTTTCAATTTTTTACATTTCTAGAAAAAAAAAACAGAATATAACAAATTAATGTGGCAACGCGGATAGTGATATCACAGAATGTGATATTCTGACAATCTATAGTTAGAACGGTCATGTTTAGTTCATGGTACAATGAATACTTGTACCATGTGTTTAGTTGACTGTATTTTTAGTGTATAATTAGTTGCCTAAACAGGAATAGTAGCGAAAATTTAATACAATATAAAATAAATATCCAGAATAGTTAGATAAAATGAATTCAGGATGTGCATTTAAAAAGTATAGGATTTATTAGATTTATTCTATTACCTACATACCGTTTTTGTATTAAAAGTACCTAGGTACTGTTTTATAAAAATAATCTAAAACGTTTTTTGTTTTCTTTTCCGATTTTCAGTTTAACAGTTGTTAAAATTTGAAGTACGATTTCTGAAGAAGTTCTAAATTACAAGTAAAAATTTTACTCTAGAGTAAAATTTTAACGTTAAATTTTACTCCGTGTGTTAAATTTACTCTTTTTATGTTTTGTTTGTGTTGTTAAAAATGTGATTGTCTTGAATTTATTGTTTTGTTTACTAATTCTGGTTACTAATAAACAAAATCAACTTATGCTACCGAGCTCTTCATGGAATGCAGCAATATTTTTAAATACTACATTGCAGGAGTAGAATGGATGAAAGAAGACAAGTGTTATCAAAGGGCTTCTTTCATATAGTCTATTATGAATTAAAATAGCTAACAACATCTTCATTGAAAATGTTTACAATGTTATAATACAACTCCTTATCTGTCACAACATATTTCTTGCACTGACGTCTAAAATTTTCTTTTTTGCCTGGATCTGATGACAAAATCAAGGTTCAAATCCAAGACTCAAATTCAACTGAGATTAAGATAGGGATAGAAAGGCTCTCTTCAAACATCAGTGAAATATCTAATCAAATGGGTAATCTTACCAACAAATTATGTACTATACAAACGAAAAATGAAGTATTCAAGAAAAATACATTTTATGCCACCTTAGGAACCCAAACTGAAGTCCCTCAACATTTTGAGTCAACAGAGAAAAAGACAAAAATTACAGAAGATAAATGGCATTATGTAGTTATTACCAACTTAACCCCTATTTACACCCCTATATAAGTTGTTCACTTTATTAAAGAGAAGCTAGGTATCAAGGAATATATTGGATGTTATGCCCTCCTTCAAGATGCCGACACAGCGAACAGTGGTTCCTCATTCAAAATAGACATAAAATCTAAAACCTTCATCGACTTATTATTTAATAAGGAAATTTAACCACCTGGTGTAAACATTAAATGGTCTTCATATTTTGAACCAACGCCTTCATCTGAGTCAAATATGAGTCCGAAGAACATCAGAAGCCCCGTTAGCTTGAAAAATCCAATTACTATTTTAAGCAAGAACAAAAGTGAACTGGAAAATACAAAAATAGTCACAGACAAGCAGACCATCGAAATTTGCAAATCGAAAAATGCTTTCCATTCTCATATTAACATTAAGAAGGATACTTTGGAACCATCGATAAATCTGGATCCTTTAACCCCACCAAGAGCTAGATTAACCAATAACTCGAACAGTCGATGTCTTCTAGCAAGATTAAGGGAACTGGATATCTTAAAAGCCATTAAACTAAATCTTGCTCTTCTATAAGACCAACCTGCTTCAGTATGTTACAAAGGATTCACCAACACAATCGATAAACTCTTTTTGGCTTCCGAAGGACTTCCCACTAAGACTGAAAATCTACGAAAAATCCTTCTAGAATTTAACGATGACTGTAGAATTGTCACAATTGAGGTGGAAGCTAATATTGCTGCTTTTAGGTCCTTTCTCACTTCGGAAAGAATTATTCACCTACAAAAATCAAGGAAAAAAACGAAATTTTTAAATAATATGACGTGTTCTGTGGGACTAGAAACCTTAAATTATTATAGTGATGACAACTTTAGCATGGTTCTGATTAATATTCGTTCTATAAGATAAAATACTTAGATGAATTATTTTTGTTTCTAGAGGAATTAGGATTTCCCCCGAGAGTTGCGATTATCGAGCACTGGCTTGAAGTTAACGAGCCTTTTTTTGTAGAAAAATATACCACAATTGCTAGGTATGATCGTCCAAGTTCAGCTCATGGTGGCACCATAATTCTTTCTACCCTTTGATGTACGTTCTACAATTATTAATGTATGACTCTCTGATCATGAGGCAGTATATACCAAGTTTAACACTCTTTACAAACAATTCTCGAAAACCCAAAGTTTAGGTACGATTTTTTCCGCTCAGAACTTTCGTAAATTCCAAAATTTGTGCTTGACTTCTGGGTGGCACTTTCCCTCTGTGGACATGGACTATAATTTTAGTGATTTTTTAGACAAGCTTGTCTGTATTTTCAATAAGGCATTTCCTTTACTTACAATTAAGTCAAAACATCACAAACTCTGGACTACCAAAGGTATTCGCATATTTGCCAAAAATATGCATTCACTACTGTACATCAAGAAATTTACTAACACCGTCATTGTCACTATATATATTGAAGTACAGAGGAACCTATCTAAAACTTATCAAAACAGCTAAAAAAATGTACTATGAGAATCGTCTGGGAAGCTCTAAAAAATGCTGCAAGGGAAACTTTGTCCATAATAAACGATCATCGAAATAAAGCTAAGACAGCTCAAACATTTTCTCTTCCAAACCCTGAAAATCTAAATGAATACTTCGTTAATGTGAGTAAAAATATAATATCAACTTTGCTACAACAAGATCCTATTTCCTATCTCCCTAATTCAAAAAAGGTGTTTAATTCATTCTTTATAAGACCAGTTGCTAAATCTGAACTGATTCAAACAATCAGTAGTATCAAAAGCAAATCTTCCTGTAGTACTGATGGACTATCCATAAAAATGTTCTTAAATCTCCCAAATAATGTGTTGGAAGTCCTGGTCTCACTAATTAACGATTCCTTTGAAAAAGGTATATTTCCAGAGTGCTTAAAGACAGCCATTATTATTCCTCTTCATAAGGGTGGTGAAAAATCTAATATCTGCAACTATAGACCTATTGCCTTAGTACCGGCTCTATCCAAAATTATTAAGAGACTTATAAAAGCCCGACTTATGTCCTTTCTCGTTAAAAACAACATTTTATCACAAAGTCAAGCACTAAACAATAATCTTTATACTGCCAGTTTTTTGTGACTATGCCAAAGCTTTTGATTGTGTAAATTACTACATTTTAATAAAAAAACTAAATTTTTACGGAACTCGAGGTATTTCGTTGAATTGGTTCCAATCTTACTTGAGGAATAGGAAACAGCTAGTTAGAGCAAATGATACTGACTCTAGTCACAAAAGCATTGTATGTGAAGTACCACAAGATTCAGTACTGGGTCCTCTACTTTTCCTTATCTTTATAAATGACATCACTAACTTAAAAATCGATGGAAGAATTTTTCTTTTTGCTGATGATACCAGTATTACCTGGAGGAACTCTAATATTGCAACTCTTCATGCAATTATAACTTGTGATCTACTAAAAATAAAAACCTGGTCAGACTCCAATTTAATCCCTTTTAACCTGGATAAGACAGTAGCATTATCCTATAAAGGAGCTCTTCAACCCTTGCTTCTTAATAACAGCCAGATCAGTATCGTTGATTCTGTAAAATTTCTTGGTATTTGTATAGGCAGCAACCTTAAATGGTCCCTATATATCGATTTGTTAAGTAAGAAACTAGCCTCAGCCTGTTATGCAATAAGATCTTTTTCTAAGGAAATCAATTTAGCATCTTCCAAAATAACATACTTATTTTGGAAGCATATATAATATGCAGAAGCTACTGCAAAAATCACGGGATTTAAACTTTTCCCTCTTTATATATTCTAGAAACTGTTTGCTTAATTCGTAAACACCTACATGTTTTTCCAGCGAGACCTAATCATGACTACTCCAACAAAAATTCAAGCTTTGATGTGTATTTGACGATCCCGTCCACTGAGTTAGTAAAGAAATCTATATTAACAAAAAGAGAAATCAAACGATTTCTACTTAGCGAAACCGAATTCAAATCTTAACCACTGTGTTTCCTAAAATTTGCGAAACAAACAGCTGGATGAATTACTCGGCAAGGGAATCTAAAATTGCATTCCACAAGCCGTTCATCCTAGTCAAAATTCGTAGTGAATTCAGTTTCTCGTACTTCCAACGAAGTAAATAACAAAACAGAATGACGGTATTAGATTTTTGTTCTGATACAGTGCAGCAACAACCGTTGATACGTATTTCGACCTCCTTAAGTCTCTTCAGAACATTCTGAAATCTATATTATATTCGGCAAAACAGTTATAGGATCTCCTTGTATTATGGAGTGTTTCAAGTTCGAATGCAAATAGTATACCTACTCACTATCGTTTTTCTCACATCTGAAGCCGGCTCTGCTGCGCCAAGGCCTACGATGATCTCGCATCAGCGCAGCGTTTCTTCTTCCATTCTTTCATTTGAGTTACATTATCCGTAAGAGCCAACGCTGAAATCTTTTCGTGAAGCGGCTATAGTTTTCGCATGTCCTTTGTTCTCCAATCTCGATAAGTCTTTTTCCAAATTTTTTGTTGATTACGATATTTTAAGATTTATCTTTTAATTTTCGAGACGTCCTCTTGACATCAACAAAGACATCAGAAACCGGTATAGAGGAAAGGCACCAAATTTGAGACACTTTTTTTGAAAAACAAATATAAAACAGAATATTCAAAAGTTTTTAAAACAGTTATTTCAAAAACTTAAATTTGATGTTTCTAGAACACAACAAAAAAAAAGTAAAGCGAATCAATCATATATTTTTACAAAAAAATACATTTAATTTTTTTTGCGACATTTAATATTAAAAATAAAATGGGATAGCTAGGTAGCTAAATCTGAGACAGGCACCTTAATTTAAGATACTATTTAAAAAAGCCCTTTCCTTCGCAGAAAGGCAAATAAATGTGCTGGACTTTATTTCTCCATAGTCTTTATGTGCCCACCTGCTACATTGGTAACACTTTGCCCATCATTCATCATATCTATCGTCGGAAACTTTGCCGGTGCAAAATAAAGATTCCGCGTCGTTTTCTCCAGTTTCGTTGGACGATGAATGAGCTAATGGAAAGTCTTCACTGCTATCTGAGCTTGAACTCGAAGAAACTTTCCGCTTCCTTCTTGGTGTTTTACCTTTTGATGTAGAAGGTTGACCTACGTCTTCATCTACTATTTCTTCTTCGGGAGTTGCTGTTTTTTTATCTAACACCTTTTGTTGAACTGTTTTTTCTGGAGCAAATACACAATCCAAGTTTAGCTGGGGTACTAGTTTTTTTTGCTTTTTTGCTTTTTTCTTCTGCAAACTTTGCTCTAATTCTTCTTTGTAGGGTGTTAGAGTAATTACTGAAGCCTTTCTTAATCTGGCATGTGGTTTTTTAGTGGTAGGTATCTCTCTCGTATGTAGGGATTGGACAGATGTCTTTCGGAGAAACAAGTTGTTGATGAGGTAGTGGTAGACTAGGAGTTCTATGTCCTCGCATTGGATGATTTGGTTGTTCATGGTTTGGTTTTATTATTTGTTCGTTCCTTTCGTTTTGTGTTTCTAAGTGCTCTTGAATTCCAAATTCAAAGTCCCTAAAAATATGGCGACAAATAGGGACTAGTCCAGTTTTTCGCAAACCATTGCAAGATATTTCCATCGTCGCAGCTTTGTTATACGCTTTACAAAAAATACTGGCAACGGCATAAGGCGACACAACACTCAACTGATTTCCTCTAAGCCAGTTTTCTATACAGGTCACACAGGTCAAAGAACTTGGATACATTTTCAGGAGTAAAAGATTTTACTCTGAGTAAAAGTATATCGAGCACATGACATTCCCTGAGGAGTACGCATTGAAAGCGTCGGATGCCTTTTCAGAAAGAGCCTCAACCATTTCTTTCCGGCTGATTTTTTGACTCCACTAAATTGATGTGGTATTGAGTTTCGTATTGTAAGTTGAAATCCCAGTCGTTTTATATCACGCGCTCTTAGCCCGAAATAACGTTGCTTCATAGTTAGGGCATACTCAACCAACTCATTTTCTAATTCCAAAGGAAGATAGGTCGGCGGCCAATTGATATCCCGACGAGTTCTTCTGGAGTCTTGTCTGATTTCACATATCGTTCTAAGGTACCTTTTGGCACACCAAAAACTTTTGAGGCCTTTAAATAGCCCATCTCTCTATTTCTTACTGTATTTACAGCCCGTATCATATCATTTGCGTTCCATTTTTTATTTTTTGACGGCATCTACAAACAGAAAACACATAAAAATAAAAATTTTACACGGGGTCCTAATTTGAGACACTCTCAAATTTGGAACCTACAGGTATCTCAAATTAGGATTTTTCCGTTAAAAATAAAACGCATTTTTGTTGGTTATGTATGTCACACAACTACCGTTTAATTTGCATAAAATGTATTAACTAATATTAAACTAACAAAACAAAAATAATTGGAGTAAATGTAATCATCTTACCTTGATGTATTGTAAGTTTTTATAAATTCCGAAAAAAATTTGTGTAATGTGTAAATCAAATTAACGTCGACAAAACAATAAAGGTAACAAAGGTAAAGGTTTAAGTGTCAACTAAAAGTAGATCTACCACTACTGCACAGAATGATCAGTTTTCAATATTTTCACTAGATGTCACCCTATCGTACACAAATATACGACGGTGTCTCAAATTAGGCGCCTGTCTCGAATTCGGTGCCTCTCCTCTAAAGGAAAGAAAACAAAAACAGGCGCAAAGTTTTCACTGCATAATAATTTAATAAAATATTGGTACATTATAAGAATTATTAGAAAAATTTAACCAAAACCAATTTTTGTGTTTATTTGAGTCCTATAAACTTAAAACGTGGCAAATACTTAGGAACGCTATTGGTATTTATTGTATAATTTCCTCTTTCATATTCCTTGACTTGTTGTCCAAATACCACTTGTCTTCCAAACGGAACTTTAGTCACTACAGATTGTCCATTGTCAAATGTTACCGTACATTCATAGGAAGGTGCCTGGTAATTGATTGATTCAACATATAAGTCGTTGACGCGTAAGTGACTGCAATCATCTGTAAATAGAAATTTTAATATTTCATTAATTGCACATTATATTAGACAACCATAATATATAATATTATGGTATATTGACCTATGGAGCAGATAATTGGGTAATAAATAAACGAAACAGGTCCAAAATCACAGCAACTGAAATGGAGTTCATGAGAAGAACCTGCAGAATGACAAAAATGGATCGCATCAGAAATGAGGAGATAAAACGAAGAATGGCAGTAGAACAAGACATACTCAGCTACATCGAAGAAAAACGTTTAATTTGGTATGGACATGTGAGAAGAACAGATCATACAAGGTGAATAGCAAAGATAATCAAAATACACTTAAAAAAAAAGAAGCAATCATAAATGCCATAACTACAGAATTTATTGTTCTATTTCAATTGATAAAAGAATGAAAACTTTCCTTTTGAAAAGGAATCCCAGAAGAGCAGGCCTGATTTGCCAAAGGTAAAGGTAAAGGGTTTTTTTAGAGGTATAGAACTTTGTAATGATGAGCTACAAACATTAGTGGAAAGAGAAGTAAAGCAAAATGAATTACTTATATTATTGGAAGATTTCAATACCAGAATAGGAGACGAAGTAATACCGGGAATAAAACAAAGGTTTAATGAAAGAGTTATCAATGAAAACGGAAAAAGAATGGTAGAATTCTGCACATCAAACGAACTAAGGATAACCAACACATTTTTTGATCATAAAATTCAACACAAATTCACGTTTGAAAATACAAGAGGACATAGATCAATGATAGATTTTGTGGTCACAAACAGAAATATTCACCATAAACAGATAGTGGATGTGAGAAGTTTGACGTCACCCAATGTGGGAAGCAATCACTATTTGGTACTTGGTAAAATTAGATTCAATGAAAGATGGAAAGAGAAGCTTAAACAAACCAATGCAGAGGAAATAATAAAACTATAAAATTTAAGAGATGACTCCATAAAATCATTATATCAAAAAAGGCTAGAACAGAGAATACAAATGGAGAATATCGAAAATGAAAGCAATGTAGAGACTAGCTGGAGAAAACTTAAGAAAAATATTCTGGATGCTGCCCGAGAAGCCCTTGGAACGAAAATAATAAACAAAAAGTGGTCAACAAAAACACCATGGTTTACACTAGAGGTTAAACAAAAATGTCGCAAAAAAAGAAAGCTTTCCTAAAATATAAGTCAGAAAAAAAGAATGAATCATATGAAGAATATAAAAGAATAAGAACTGAAATTCATCAATTGGTAAGAAAAACAAAAACAGAATACTGGGAAAGATTCACAAAAGGACTAGAGATGGATTTCTATGGACAACAGAAACAAGTGTGGCGCTTCATAAGACAACAAAGAAGCGAAATGAAAGAACTAGTTGAAATACAACACATACAGGAGGATACATGGGTGGCCTTCCTGACAGAAATGTTTAAAAAACAAAACGAAGTACCTTTACCAGAAACGCCAAATATAATAACTAAGGAAAAGACCGAAATCTCCCAACACGATGTGAAAGAAGGAATAAACAAATTAAAAAACAGAAAGTCACCAGGAGAAGATTAAATACCAAATGAACTCTTAAAATATGGAGGAGAAAGGCCCCAATAATTATCGAGCAATAAATCTATTAAATACAACATTCAAATTGACAACAAGAATAATAGCGACAAAAATAAACGAACGAATATGCCTGCAAGAGGAACAGCAAGGATTTCAGACAGGAAGATCATGCACGGATGCAATTTTTGTAATAAGACAAATAAAAGTAAAGTCGCTGGAAGACAACAAACCAGCATATATGTGTCTGATAGATTTGAAGAAAGCGTTTGATAGAGTGAGAATTCGGGACGCTATACATTTATTATATGAAAAGGGAATATCACTGGATTTAGTAAAAACCATTGAGAATATAATAAAGATAACATAGCTATGGTAAGATGTAAAGGAAAACTATCGCAACCTATCAAATATGAAACTGGCATTAGACAAGGAGATTTGCTGAGCCCATTAATATTTAATCTGATAATGGATGGAATCATAAAGAAAGTTAAAAAAAGAAGAAGACATAGAATGGTAGAAAAGGAAATAAGGATAATATGCTACGCCGACGAAGCCATAATAACAGCCAAAAATGAAGATGACCTACAAAGGTTAATTAAAGAATTCGAAGATACGGTGCTCATATACAACATGGAGATCTCAACAGAGAAAACTAAAACGATAGTGATATCAGCGTAACCGAGACGATGTAAACTAGTAAATAACAAAATAATAGAACAAGTGATGGAAACTGAATACTTGGGAATAAAACTGTCAAGCTACCGAAAAGTGGAAGAAGAAGTACAAAAACAAGTGAACATGGCAAACAGAGCAGCAGGATATCTCAACAACACAATCTGGAGAAAAAAATACCTCACAACGTAAACGAAAACCAGGATATGTAAATCAACAATAGGACCGATAATGACGTACACAGCGGAAACAAGAGCAGATACGGCGAAAACACAAAGACTACTGGAAACAACAGAAATGAAAGTCTTACGAAAAATAACAAACCAAACTCTAAAAGATAGAGTAAGAAGTGAGGAAATACGAGCGAGATGTGGTATAGAGGAAATAAACGCTTGGACCAAAAGAAGAAAAGTGGAATGGAATCAACACATCGAAAGAATGACAGAAAATAGAATAGTACGAAATATACAATACGTTGCCTTTCTTTTCCGTTACCTATTTTAGCATTGAACTCTCCCATGGCTATAAGGAGTTCATATCTCGGTATATTTCTTATAAGGCTGCTTATTTGTTTATAAAATTCTGATATTTCGTCATCACTGTGGTCTGCTTTGGGTGCATAGACTTGTATAATGTTAGTGTTCATCGGTAACGTATTTATTTGTAACAAGAGGGTTCGCCTACGCCTTGCTAGGTGATTATGTTACTTCATTTTCTGCATGAGTAGGATTTTGTAAGCACACAAAGCAATATCTTTCCACAAAATATTCCATAAAGTGGATGGACACGTATACAACTGCTGTGCACGATGGCACATAGACTGAATCGGGTCTTTCTGTATGCTAAGCTCTACAGCAGCAACAACTTCTTCTGTACGCACTGAACGATATGTCTGTGGATGCGTATTATCATTCAGCGTGGTGCAAAAACGTTCCATGATTAATCGAATTACTTGCTCTGATAGAATATTATATTTACTATAAAATAGACGTAGTACTTTATACGTATTTCGAACAGAATCATAATTTTCAAAATAAATTTGTACAATTTGGAAGCGTTGTTCAGGCGTCAAGTCTATTTATGCTGAAATGCCAAACCAAACTTAACATAAATCATTTGACAGCTGTCAAAATGGCTGAGAGTTTAAAAAGTGTTACCTCTAAAAAACACCCTTTATTTGGTAAAATATGAGAGAGAGAGAGAGAGACAGAGAAAGAAAAAAGAGACAGAGAGATCTATGGGAAGGAACTATACACGATATTTAGACGATCACGACCATCTTTTTGGTAAGTCAAAACTGAAGAGGGGTGGACACTCGACATAAACGTTTAGTGGCGATGTGATAATTCCCATGTATGGTTAATAGTCTAGTCGAGATGCTTTCTTTTATTTATCAACTATAACGATACAGCGACTGAGGGAAAAGGAATGAAAAGGAAAAAGGCAAGATGGTCAAGAAAGTGGCTCCTGAAAGTAATCCCACGTCTCGTTACATAAAAAAATGTGAGGCGAACCTGATAACTGGAACTGAATTGAAGCATTAGAAATGTGGATTTATAGACGAATATTGAAGGAAAACTACCTTCGATGACAGGAAAACTAACGAGGGTCAAGATAGAGAATTACTAAATTATCTGGGACATATAGTGAGGGGAAATCGATATAGAATACTACAACTAATTCTTAAAGGCAAAATATATTTGATTTTATTTATTTTTTGTTATGACAAAAATTGATCTTTTTCTTACCCGTATCTGGAACATCTAAGGTAGGACATCCTGGTTGAACATCTCCACCGTTTACGTACCAATCTACGTGCCCAAGCGGAGCCTTATATCCCCACTTTTTTACGTTTGTATGGATAGCATCTACGAAAATTGCATCAGTTTTTTGAAATTTGCTTTCTGGTGGCACAGAATCCAATTCAAATTTAGGACTAGCTACATCAAGACCAGTTACTCTACCTACATACTGACCAGTAACATTAGCAACATATTTTCCTGCCTGTCCGGCTGCATGGGCACCCACACCAAATCCTGAAAAAGAATTTAAAATAGATAATAGATTTTTAAATATCATTTTTTGTTTATCCTGGATTTTCTGAAATTAAATTTATTTTGTATACGTTGTAGCAACTCATTTTTTCTTTAATTCGTCTTTCGACAATTACTGAAAAACTTAATAACGTTTTATGTTCCAGAGAATGATTGCCGGAGCAGATATTCTTGTGAAAGTTTCGTAAGATTTATCCTCCATAGAAAAAGTCCCCTAACGAAGAAGAAGAAGTATTGAAATTCTATATATTCGAGATGCCATCGAAAAATCCTGAAACATCTAGTGAAGTCTGGAACGTCAGAAAATGTATATAAACAGAGGAAGTTGACAGTTTTGACGTTGACAGTTTGAAGTTTATAGTTGTCATTGAGTTATTGTGTTAAAATCTTAGATAAGGAAAGAGAAGGGATGCATAAGATTGAAGCCGGCACCAGAATTGACCAGATCATATTTTATTTCTTCAGTAGATTGAGAATAATGGATATAATCTCAATAAATAATTTTTTTTTTCAAAATTTATAATTGAAAACTGACATAATGATCATTTTTGAACATGATTTTATCATTACATATTTTTTAGTAGATCGTAGATCGTAGTAGAGTGTTTTAGTAAATCAGTAAATTGAAGTTAAAATCAGTAGATCTACTGAAAAATCAGTAGACCTGGTAACCCTGCGAGAGGTAGTAATGGGTAGACTTCGGCAAATATGCAAATAAAAATGTAGAAAATATGCGCATAAATATGCACGTGTTTACCCGAAAATATGCAAATATTTTACAAAATATGCATACAAATAAATAAAAAAATCGTAAAATAGTAACAATTTTATTTAAAAAAAAAAGTGTACATAACTAAATATTTCCTACTATTCATTAAGATTTACATTTATTTTAAGTAACTACATCATTTTTAAGTATGGATAAACTTATTTAGAATTATGGTAACAATAAATGACCAAGTGGTGTTCAAAATTTTCTAACAAAAACTTGTGGCTTCTGTCTGAGTACATATATTTATATATGGAAAAACTTCGTTCAACATCAACTGATGTAACGGGAGCATTTTTCAAACTAACCAAAACATTTGGTTCTAAATTAATTGTTTCCGAAATATTTCCAGCTAGAACACTGACTACTTCAGAAAGAATATGGTAACCTTTATTTTTTTCCATAGTAGCTTCAAATTTTTTTAAAATATCTTTTCCAATATTACCTCTAACGTTCTGACAACATGACGCAAATTCTTTTATTAATGCTGTACTTTCGAACAATGACAGTTTTGGTGATTCTAACTGAGTAATTGTTTTTTGAACAAAACTAAAATTTGATTTTATAAATGAAAGTTCTTGTTGAAGCAAGTTACTCTGAAAAGTTTGTTTAGAATCCAAAAGAGATTGGGAACTTTCATCTGTTAACGTATCAATTATGTTCTTTATTTTAACAAAATGATCTGCATAAAAATTAGCTGCTTCTAACCATGTTCCCCATCGCGTTAAAATAGGTTGTAGTGGAAGAGGAATGTTAGGTAGCATTTCTTTATAAAGTTGAATTCTTATAGGAGATTTAAGAAATACTTTTTTGACACTGGATATCATGGTATTTACAAGAGGAAACTTTTTTCGTATTTCCTCTGCAACTCTGTTTAATCCATGCGCTACACAAGTAACATGTATTAAATCTGAGAAAAATATTTTTAAATTTTGTCCTGCTTTCACCATATAAGGAGCAGCATTCGATAAAATAAGCAGTAATTTATTAGAAGGAATAGTTGTCGGAAGAAAAAAAGTTGCTAATGTTTCTTGTATAAAACGCGAAATTGTTAAAGCATTTGTTTTCTCAAGTTGCTGGCATGAAATAAGATGAGATTTTGGTAAGGTATCTTCTTTAAGAACACCAATCAATAAATGAGCAATATACTTTCCTGAGGAATCAGTGGTTTCGTCTACAGATGTGTAAAAATAATTACCTGCAATTTCTTCCTTAATATTAATTAACACCGACGAGTATAGCCCGTTCACATTATTTCTTCTTAGAGACCGATCACTTGGAACATTAAGTTTGCAATATTTTTTTAGAAACGAACTAAAATTTACATTTGCTAATTTTGAAAGCGGTATGTTTGCAGACACTAATGCGCGACACAAGTCTTCATTAAAAGTTTCTTGCTCATCTAATTTTTTTGAAGTAGATTGGTAACATTTATCCATTGAAGTTTGATGTTTTCCTCCTATTTTTCCTTTTTTTGCAATGTGTGAAGCAGTTCTCACATGTTGGTCTATGTGAAATTTCTTCTCACATGCTATCTATAAATAAAAATAAAAACCTTTATTTTAACCCAACCTTTAAAATATAAAAATATACAAGGTGTTTTTGGTTAATCAAATAACTGGTTTGGAAAAAAAACACTCGCTAAGTGTTTTAAATGCAGTATTAATCCACAAATTAGTTTTTGTTACTAACCATTAGTACATCATATAACTTATTTTAAAATTCAACAAAAGTTTTTTTTTGTTAATTCAATTACAATAAAAATAATTGTGTTTTAGAATAGCTGACTTCATAAAAAAAAGTAAAGGTGAAAAATTTTTCTAAATACACACCATTGTATTGTACCATGTACAATTTTTTCTCACTAAAGGAAGCTATTTTTCATTTAAAAACAACCTACGAGTACTAAATTTCAAGTAAATACGTTTATTGGTTTTAAAGTTATTGTTGTTATTAACTAAAAGAATTTAATTTTTTTTAATTTTAACACCCTGTATCTCGAAAAGTAAATAAGTTTGACCCCTCATTAACTATATCGTTTTGTTCAATTTTTCGAGAAGTATCTACAGTCAAACGTTGTAAGTGTCATTTGGAAACACCCTGTATGTATGAAATATTAGATATTTAATAGAAAATATTAGATACTTACAATTTTGCCACAGACTGAACAGTAGATTTTTCCCATATCCATAGACAGCTCTTTATAAGGTTTAATCCAAGTTGAAGCACTGGTTGTTTTAGGCATTATAAAATCACAATCTTCCTTTTTGTTACGCACAACGAGTGTTTACGCTTTGAATATCAAAACAGAAATGATTTACAAATCTGAGCATCAAATTAGAAATGTTTAGGTACCTAATTCAATAAACTGGGAGATTTTGGAAAATCCCTAAATTAGGAACAAAACTATTAGCCGTTTACCTGCTGTTAAGATACAATAAATTGTAGATAGATTTGGGGATTAGATCATAAAATGCAAATGAGCGAACCCTTAGCGATTATCCAATAACTGAATGCCTCAGTGACCGAGACTTTCTAAGAATGTTGAGGGCTACTTAAATTGATCTTCTTTGAAATTGTAAATGTTTTGTACCTGTAGAGATTACGTACTTAGATCATTTCTTGATTAAAATGACTACAAAATTTTATACAAGAATTGAAATAAATTGGTATGTTTAAAAATTTTCAAATAGTATAAAAATAAACAAGTATAAAAATCTGAACTTTTATGCAGTTTATGCAAACTTTTATACAAATATGCCAAAATATGAAATATTTGCATAAAATATGCACAATATGCAAAATATGCAATATGCATATTTGCCGAAGTCTAGTAATGGGCAACGTACAGGCACCAAAACGTGGCGGTCACATCGAAACTGGCTTCACTTTTCGAAAGTTTATTAAATGAGTGTTACCTGTCCTCTCTCTTTCCTTATCTAAGGTTAAAATATTGTAAACAAGTTGGTGTTCGAATAAAGTTGTTTTAAATGATTGTAACATCATGTATAATTACGTAGGCTATCCATATTTTATAACAGTTAGATAAAATACTCAATGAAAATGCTAGACACCCACAAGAAAGTGTCGATGTTAAGGATTTATTAAAATTACTACTGAAGTAGCAAATAGAACTACTATCCATCAAAAGAGTAGCAATGATAAACTCCCTAAAAACAAAACAACTTCTAGAAAACAGAAATGAATTTATAAAAGCAGTGAAAAGGAATACAATTGAGTTAATAAAATAAATAAAACTGTAAGAAAAATACCCAAACAAGACATGATAGTGATTTTACCCTCGTGGAAAAATATGCAAAACGAATAGTGCAGTTTATTCTCCTCGTGATGGTAAATATGTTTTAAAGCGAGCCAAACCGAAAGATTTTATTATGGAATTACCGATAAAGTATCCAGAAACTTTGCCCATTGAAGAATCGAAACCGGCACATGTAGGGTAAGATGTTTAACAGTGAACCAGTGGGGTACAGTGTACCACCGAAATATTAGGAAATATGGCAACGCCAGAAACTTGCGTTCTACGAATATTAACCACAATCCACAGTTGACTGTTGACGTTGACTTACAAATCCATCCGGATCCGGTCAGTTAACCGACACGTGCTGCAAAGTTTATAGGAGGTGCGAGCCAATTGTTGTTTTTAGAGGGAAAAACTTATATATTTAAAGTAAGTATTACGATTTTTAATGTCCTTGCGTTGATTATATTTAAGAGCAAACCTTTTACATAATTTTCTATAGGTATTTGGCCATACTTATGTAATATAGTTGCAAGTGTGTTAAGCTTTTTTCTTATTTTTTCTAACCTAAAATATAATAATGTACAGGGTGGTCCACAGTGAATCAATCGATTCTGTTTCACAGTGAACCGGTTCACTGTGGACCAGATACTTTTTTGTGAGTGTTTCTTTAAAAAAAAAATGTGAACGAAGTTAATTTTACTTAAAAAGTACATTTATGTTTATTGTTTTTATTTATTAGACTCGAACTAAACACATTGTAGAATAACAATTTTACGTTTTTATTTTCTAGAATGCCGCGAAACAAAACTAAGGAAAGAAAAATTGGAGTAACTACACAAGAAAATATGAGAAAGGCTTTAGAAGCAGTAGAAAAAGCATGCGTATACGAAAGGCAGCTAAAGCAGCCGAAATTCTTTATCCTACACTTCGCCGCTATGTAGAAAAAGAGAAAATCAAGGCAACATTTTTTTGGTTCCCAACTACGAAATGTATTAATTGGATAGGTACTTCAAGAATTGTGCACTAAAACTCTACGGACTCACCACAAAAGACTGCAGGCAAGTTTTTTATGAAATGGCTAGGCTAAACAACATTAAAATGCCAGATTCCTGGGAAAGAAATTCCATAGTTGGTGTAGAATGGCTTAGATGTTTTAGAAATCGACATCCAGATATCTCGTTGAGAAAGCCAGAACCCTGCAGTCTTGCAAGAGCAACGTTCTTTAACCGAGAAAATGTGAAAACCTTTTTTGATAATTTATCAAATGTTCTTAATAGAAATGACAAATTTGCTGATGGCACACGCATTTATAATTTGGACGAAACGGGAACATCAACTGTTCAGAAACCCCAAAAGGTAATTGCCCCAACTGGTTTGTCGAATGTAGGAAAGGTTACTAGCGGTGAAAAGGGAACTTTGGTTACTACATGTTGCATGGTAAGCGCAACAGGGCATGCAATACCTCCTGCCATTGTTTTTCCCAGAAAGAATTATAGAGACCTGATGTTGCACGGAGCTCCCCCTGGGAAGTTAGGATTGGTGGCTCCATCTGGTTGGATGAATAGTAATCTGTTTGTTGACGTAATAAAACAATTTATCCAGCATACCAATTTAACTCCTGAAAATCCGTCATTACTCATCATGGATAACCACGAATCGCATTTCTCCAAAGAGGCCTTGGCTTTGGCAAAAAATTCTGGAGTAACAATTCTCACACTTCCTCCGCACACTTCAGCTAAATTGCAGCCCTTAGATGTTGGACTGCGAAGTCCGTTTAAGACATATTATCATGCCGCTTTAGAATCCTGGGTGCTTTGTAACCCAGGAAAGCCTGTCACCATTTATCAAGTGGCTGAGTTTGTCGGCCATGCTTATCCCAGAGCTACGACCCCATTGAACATAGCCGCTGCCTTCTCCAAGTGTGGAATTTTTCCATTTAACAGAAACATATTTAGCGACGAAGATTTTTTGCCAAGCAGTGTTACAGACCGTCCTGAACCCAACAATACATCAGATGAGCCAACCTCTGAAATAACTGAAACGCCACAACGTAACGAAAAAAACCAAGCAGGCTCAAGCAAAATCGCGGATGATGTTGCAGACACAGAGAAATCCATTGACCAGCCTTCCCAGTCCACCACCAAAGTATTAATAACACCAGAAATATTTCGACTACCTTTAAAATCTGGTCCTCGTGATGAAAAGAGAAAACGTAGAAATGTTAGAAAAAGCGTTATAGCAACAGATACACCGGAAAAGGATGCAATTTAATGCTCCTTTCGCTGATATCTTAGCAATTCTGAAGACCCCATCGGTTGAAACAAATGAAACAGCAACGAAATGCATATTTCCTGGCAGAGTTGATGTTAAAGAAAAAAAACTTATTTTGTTTGCCTTTCATAATATATTCTTTTGACTTTTCTTTTACTTTTTTATATTGTTTTACTAATTTGCTAAAATGTTTTTTACCTCAAAGTATTAGCTACTTCTAGAATCATTTATTATATACTAATTATTGTGTCTGTAGCAGCTATTAAAGTCGCCCCCACAATAAAATTGAAATATCTAAAAATTGACTTGATCGATTACAAAATGGGTTGACATTGATATTACAACAGCTTCTATGCATCGGCTAAGCTATTCCAAAATGAGACAAATGGATCAAAGTGACCCCACAAGGTGACTTTAATATACACTTTTTTATTTTTTTTTTTGAGAAAATCCTCAATTTGAAAACATATATACTATCAATTTAAATTAAATAAACATAAAATGCATCCCAATGGTGACTTTTCCACATTTTTGGGATGACCCGTTCAAAAGTTACGCTAGAAAATACGGAAAAAATTAACAAAGTCACCCCGTTCTACGGTAAATCAATAGTTTCTGCATTACCTATACAACTTTGACACGTAATAAGTTTTACAACCAGAGGCTTCATTTATTAAAACACAATAAACACTCACCAATAAGTTGCAAATCCTCTAGCTCAATTTCATTATCGATAATATACTGTCCAATCAGTTCTCCAAGTTTTTTTGTATTCGCCGCGGCTGTCTCGAAGTTAGTAGCACCTTTGCCCCAATCTACAATAACAACATTGTGAGGTTCTCTTTTATCTAAGTAAGCATTTCTTGCCGTTAGTACCCAATAACTTTGACCGTTTTGGCCGTACCCGTGTATGAGGAATTTAGTGGGGTATATGTCGAAATGGGAGCCCTTTGGGCCGTTTTTGTTCATTCCGCGGTCCAATACTTTGTATGTGTCGAACACGACTTCAGTTTCGTTTAGATTAGCATCATCGAAATTTACTGGTGATGTGAGATTTCCAAAATCTGAAAATTATATTGATTAGAAATATAAATCGTCATAAATAAAAATATGCAAAAGATTAAAAACTGTTTTCAAAGCAATTTTATTCTATCTCTTAAAATATGCTATTACGTTCCTATAATATTCTAGGTAAAATATGACTTATCGTTAGGTATACCAAAAAGTACTAGAGTATCGAAATCGATTTCAACTGACTTAATACTCGTACAAATTCTAAAGGTGTCTTCACACGCAATGGAAAAACGGAAGGCATGCCTATAGCCACAAGGACTTAAGGAAAACCATTGAGTTAGAATCTATGGAGAGGACATCACGTGACTAAAAAGGACTTCACTTCGGCCATATTGTTATGATCGCTGTGTCAGATCGTGCATAATTGTTTACGTTTGTTGTTTTTATATAATAATATATTTTAATATATATTTTTTAGTTTTAATATTTTTATAATAACTGTAATATTATATTGTGATAGTCCATAATATTGATTTCTCGTTCTCAACGTAGTTACAGTAGCAGGTGCAATGTTGATAAAAAATCTTCAGGAACAACATTACATAGGTTAGTATAAAAATATGTAAACAAAGTAATGGCCCGTACTTCAGAGAATAAGTTAATAGTATTCATAAAAAATCTTATAAGTAAAAGTTTGCAATATAGCAATTAAAACATCCACTTCCAATAAAATACATAATAATTAAAACAAAATAAAAAGATACTAATTAACAATTTCTAAGCTTTTTATAATATTTTTGAGTTCATTAAGGACATACAAAGAACTGATTAGTATTATTTCTGAGAATTTCTGGTAACTGGATTTCAAACGAGTTCGTAAATTAGTCCCATTACGTTGTCGAGTCTCAACAAGAAAGGTGCTACCACGCGTATTAGAACTATTTTGTAAAATGAAGATGGTTAAGTGTAGTACGAGTAAACAGATCAGATTGACAGCAGAATCCAAAGGAATAGTTTACAATGTATTTAGATATATGCAAATACTATTTCCTGAAGATAATCGAATCAGTATTAAACAACGTGTGAGTGAAGCTACTGGAGTATCCTTACGTACAGTAGAAAGGATACAAGCGAGTATGTTAACAAACGCAGAGTCAAATATACACTAAAATTTCCAGCTACAACACTTGCTAAAAGGAAAGCAGCCGTGACAGACTTGAGGGAGTATGACAAACAGTTCATTAGAAATACCATTCACCGTTTTCATGAGACTGAACGTTGTCGTGTATCATTGAAGCTTTTGCAGAAAAGGCTTGAAGAGATGTACGAGTGGACTGGAAGTGTGAGTTCTCTCTACAGAATTGTGAAAGATTTGGGATAGAAGAAGTAAAAGTGTTGGTGGAACAGGAATTTGCTAGAGTAACTGT
Source organism: Diabrotica undecimpunctata (assembly GCF_040954645.1). NCBI lineage: Eukaryota > Metazoa > Arthropoda > Insecta > Coleoptera > Chrysomelidae > Diabrotica > Diabrotica undecimpunctata. The sequence continues at coordinate 20,062,923 of NC_092805.1, forward strand.
AGATAACTGGAAGAAAGTGTGTGAACATGTTATCAATGTTGAAGATAAGTATTTGGAAAGTGAACGTCGCATAGATGTAATTACTGAATAATTAAGGATTGATTTAAATGATTCTAGTGACGACGATAGTGCATCTGATTATGAAAATGAATAATATAATTTAACATTACGATGTACCTATGTAACCTATGTAAATATAAGTTTTCCAAACTGTCCTGTATGTATGTATTATGTTTTTTACTTTATTACAATCATTTCGTATATTCTTCTATTTAACTTTGTGACGTTTAAGTGAGTAATAATATAAATAATAAAGGTTTTAAAGTTAAAACAATCTTTGTAATTATTATTTATTAATACTGTAATACATATCGATGGTTTCACATACAGATAATATATGTACAATATGTGATATAATATAATAATATGTACTAAAACGTAGTACAATATTGCCAAAAATATAATCTAATATCATTGTTTAATAAATTGTGTGTACCTATCTTTAACAGTTTGATTTAAATCGTAAGTATTTTTTGGAACACCACTGCTTTGTTTGGCGAGGCTTTACTGTTCCTAGAAATTTCCGCCACTACAGTTAAAACATACCTAATTGAACTAATTTTTGGTCAAATTTCTAACGAACTTTCTTTCTTTCTTTTATTTCATACCGTATATTTAATACCTTTAAAAATATTATTTATATTATTATCTCTTTCAAGTACAAATTGTTATTTGATTGTATTAATAATTTTTCTTTACATACTATGTATATATGTCGTATTTTTAGTGTTTACAGTGGGATATAATTACTCTTCCCTACTCTTTTTACCACTAAAGTTGAACTGGGCAGGTCATGTAGCAATATCAGTTGATGACCGGTGGACAAAAAGAATTTTGGAATGGAGATCCCAAATACAAGCTAACAGAAATAGAGGTCGACCCCCAACGAGATGGACAGATGACATAAAAAGAGTGACTACAAATTGGATTCAGATGGTACAAAATCGGACTAAGTGGAAGAGCATGCGAGAGGTCTATGTTCAGCAGTGGACGTTAGAGGCTAGTTGATGATGATGATGACTCTTTTTGCTCCCGTTTAGCATCTGTATCTTTCTCATATTGTTTTTGTCCTATTTTCTTTCTGTTCTTGTACCTTTATATCTTTCACAATATCGCTCTTATCTAATTGTCTATCCATTCTCGTATTTACTAGGTTTCGCTGCTCCTTCAAAAATAGGGTGGTGCCCAAAAGTTTCTTCTCTTACCTGTATTTACCTCACACTCGAATCTCTTGTAGTCTAGCTCTGTCGAACCCCGACCAAGACACCTCTACCAGACTGAAGTCCATACCGTAGTACCCTTATTTGTGTAACCGTGTTGCCAATGATCAGAGCATTTTCCATCTTCCATAAAGCACACTTTTCCACAGACTAACAGTGGCATTTATTAGGCTACACTTTTAATCAATGTGCATCTTGTTTTTATACGTTTTAATACGTTTAGTGTACATCACATGATTTTTTAATAGCTACCCAATGACAACCCCTTTAATTTTGATTGAATAAATCATATTTTATTAAAAATGTATTACACTTTTTAGATTATGTTTAAATCTTCTGAATAAATAATCATAATTGTATAGCAGTTATATTATTGAGCCCGGCCCTGATTCCACCGCCATATTGGTATGATAGCTAACCACACCTTCTGACGCCGTTTTAATATACATGTTAATATGCTCATAGCTTCTCCATAGATTCTAACTCGATGAGGAAAACTTAAATGTGTGTATGGTGAATTCTCTGAGGTACGCCTACGGTTCTGACGCCTGGAGGCCATGAGGCGATTTTTTATCAGTTGTATTGTTTGATTCAGTTTTTTCTACAATCATGGTCCATGTAAAATAAAATCATATAATTTTCGATGGCAACCTATTTATTTATTTACTATTATTTTTTATTATTTATTTATTACATTTCTTTATTTATTATTTATTTAATATTTATTTATTATTAATGATTTATTATTATTTATTTATTACATTTATTTATTTATTTAACAATTTTTAAACAAATTTAAAAAATGTTTTTTGCTTCGAAATTACGTTTTAAGTTATTTTAAGACGAAAGTTAATCTTGTGTTTTTTTCGTAAAATACTTAGTTTGAACGTAAAATTCAAATAATCAATTAAAATTGCTACAAAAAGCCAAGGGTTGGTCATTGAATTTAGAAAACAAAACATATGAGGTGAAAACTTAAATCCATTAGTTTCAAAATACCTATACCTACTTTTAACAGATTATTGTTAAAGATGTTCCAAATGAGTTTACTCGTTCCGATAAGTAACAGTATAATTATGACATTTTATTAATTTTTTTATTTTCTCAACTATTAGTGTTTATTGCATAGTATATAAATTATTTTTATCACTGAATACATAGTAAGTAAAAAAATAATCCGATTTATAAAATTAATGAATATTTTATGCATACATGCAAGTAACAATTCTTCGAGAATATTTAAAAACTAACGGAAATGTCCATCTTTATTTCGTTATTGCCGACGTCGTCGGTACTCATACAGGTTCGGACACGATTTAATTTCGGTAAGTATTATATTTCGGTATTGAAATTTTGTTATTTGAATCGATTTGTGAGTATATTTTTAGTCATCTTGATGGTTAAAGGACAATAAATTATATTTATGCTGTTAATGTTGAATTAGCAATTTTTTGTTGTGCGATTTAAAACTATTTAAGTATATATTTTTATTTGTATAACGACCCTATCTATATGTGATTGTGATTACTGTAACAATAACCACGGATTTCAATAACTGATATTGAAACCAAAAATGTCCTCCACTGATTCTGCTGATGAATTGGTTGAAAATACATGGAGTCCTCCTCGAAAACGAAGTAAAAGAAGCCCTCTTAGCGTTGAAGTTAAAGAAATCATTTTAAATGTTTTTAAATGTGAAAAACAAGAAAATCCCGGGTTAGTGGTTGAAGATATTGTGAAAAAAGTGGCTAATAAAGTTGGAGTTTGTGATAGAAGTGTATTTACGGTGATAAAGGAATACAAAACGAATCATCAATTCGCTGGACCAAAAGTATGTCTGACCTGGAAAAAGAAGTTTGACAAAATTGATGATTTTGACAAAAATGCCATTAGAAGACTGATTCATAATTTTTTTATGAGCAACGAAATACCCACCGTTGATAAGGTTTTAAAGAAGGTGAACGATGACCCTGATTTGCCAAACTTTTCGAAAACCACATTTTACCGAATATTGAAAAAACTTAATTTTCAATATAAACGTAGGGGAAGAAACGCTCTTTTACTAGATAGCGACGACATTGTGATGTGGCGAAGAGAATATCTTCAGAAGATAAAAGCTTATAGAGAGGAAAAGCGGAAAATATATTATCTGGATGAGACATGGTTGAACGCTGGCCATACAAAGTCTAAAATATGGGTAGACACTACAGTAAAAATATCAAGACAAGCTTTTTTGGATGGATTAACAATGGATTTAAAAAATCCTTCAGGTAATTTATTAAATTATTAAGTGCTCATAAAGTTTTTTTGACATACATTTTTGCTTATAATTTTTTATAAATTTATATAATTATATATATATATATATATATATATATATATATATATATATATATATATATATATATATATATATATATATATATATATTATTTCAACATTATTGAGTAATGAATATTTTTTTTTTGTTATTATTATTATGAAACTTTTTAGAATTGTACAAACAACTAAGTATAGTAAAAATAAAAATAAAACTTATATTTTTTGTAGAAACTGTACATAAAATTGTTGGCAAAAAAAAAATAAATTCCTGGGTTTTTGCCCTATATAAATGGTTTCTATTATCGGATATCAACTAAAACAATCAGGTTCTTTGTCGAGCACTTTTGCAAAATTAAAATATAAATTTCGTATTTTATAAGATAATATATTATTCTGACTAAACAAAAAGATAATCCCAAATGCGGCCCTGTTGCAGGCCTACACGTGGTAATGTTTACATCTCCCTGCATCGGTTATTGAATTTTACTATAGGTCTATTTTAATTTTATATGGCATACGTCAGTTTAAAATGTCCATAAAAAATTGATATACCGTTGCGTTTCGGGATATATAAAGTTTATTCGTTTACCAAATTCCCATCAGTAAACATGAGCACGTGTTGATATTCGCCGTCTCATTCGTCAAGAGGCTATTAAATATAATTTATTAGACAGATTCTCATGTTACAGATCCCAACTTGCCATCATTTTAAATTCAAATTGTATCGTGTTGATTTTTAAGTTAATATATTGTGTTATATTTATGTTACAGTTATTGTTAAGTTATTTACTAGTCGTGTTATTTTTTAGAGTTTAGTTTAATTGTGATTTAATGATTAATTTTCAAGAAATTCTTACACTAACAGTTTCAAAAGTAAATATTTTTAAAAAGCATATGATACATAGGTCGTACATTAGTACGACCCTGTTGGCTTACAAGTGGTTCTATTGACGATTGGGAATTTGTAGAATGAATAGGGTTTAGACTTGACATTGACTTTGAAACATATTGTTTATTTCTTACTCACAAGCTGAATGTTATCAAAAGAATATAATGCTACATTACAGCACAAAGTTTACCCACAGTTAAAACAGTTTTTAACTGTTTTTAAAACCACAGTTTTAAAAACAGTTTAGCTGTTTATTTATAACAATTTTTCAACAAATAAAAATTTTTATTTTTATTAGAAACCAAGATATTCTTTCGTTTATAATAAGCAATTTCCGTGGTAAACTTTGGGTAAACTTTTTACTGTAATATTGCAGCATTATATGCGTTCAATTAAAATAAGATTCAGCTTTTGGTAAAAAATAAATAATGTGTTTCGAACGTTAAACTTGAGACATTCTTCAAGTCTATATATTCCGAAACGAAAGGGTATATTAATTTGATATACCGTCAAAAAAAGTGAAACTGAAAATAAACCATCCATCTATCTGACAATTATATAACACCATATACGAGTGGATGCTTTTAGCAACTTTTACATAAAGAATCATAAAGCCTAAATACTTTTCATCGATGGCACTTAAATGCTATAAGTAAACAAATATGAGAATTTATAAAAAAATGTAGTGCTTACCACAATTCGTTCCAGCAAAAACAGTCACTAATAGTAATAGTGACAAATATTGTAGCTCCATTATGTTTTTCAAAGTTTGGTCTGCAGCTTGTTTGCCCCAACAGTACATATACGTACTTTCAAGCTCCGTTAGTTATGTAATCAGTGATAACGCAAAAAATTAACAGAGTAGAACTAATTAAACTAAAATTTTAATTTGACTAGAAAAGTAACTGAGCAATAACTTTCAGTTTTAAATATTCAATAACTTATTAAAAAACAAATCATTATATATAAAGAAACAACTATTAATAGTAAATGTTTAACGAATAAATATTCCATACGCATTGGAAATTGTGCAACGTATGCAAATTGAGCAAATCTTTGAAACTGATTTACAAATTAGAGACAAAATTAATCCACCGCGTCATTAAGGATTAGGAAGCACCTCCTTGAAATCGTTTCGTTCTGTTTTACTGTCTGTCTATCTGCACAATAACTTCTGAAGGAAATGATCAACAAACCTCAAATTTAGGGTCAATGGATCAAAAGTCTTCAAACTTACAGATAAGTCTAAATAGAGAGAATGAAAACTCTTGGAATTTTGTGTAAATTTCTTTTAACAAAAATACACAGTGTAATCCATCTCGTGACCTGTCTTGACCTATGGGTCGTTCAAGTATTACGTAACCCAGCAGAAACTAATTTGGCATGGTAGAGCATTAACAGTCGTAAACCACAATATTTATTGCAAGTGATTACATGCGCCGACGAATGCTACTGTTGCCGCTCGAGGGGTACATTAAAATCTCTCTTTCCAGATTTCCGATTTCCTGCAGCCAGCCTGCCCAATCCTTTAAATCATAAAAAAGGATCATGCAAGTTTTCACCACTTCTTTTGAGGTTATCCGTTGATTTGTCGCTTTCACTGAAAGCATTTAAGCAGGTGCCGTACGATTTCTTTTATCTATCACTACAATTCGATCTCAAGAACAAAATATGTGCAACCAGTAGGATCTATTTCGCATCCCCCAGTAGTGCATCCCACAGTGCTGCTGCCAAAAAACCAAATGAGCTTATCTGTATTGTGCACTACAATGAAACATCGTCTGAGAATGACGATTGGCTCGACAAAGTTCCGGAACCCTTTTCGTCTGCTCTGCAGTTGCTAGTATTGAAAGAATCTGACTGGCTAATAAATCTATTGACAGAGGAGTAGTAACTTCGATTGAATTGTTTTTAAATACATACCTATTTCTACCATTCTTATCAACATAAGATTTAGGAACTCTATCAGTAGAGTTACGACATACCCTGGAGCAAATATTGGATTTAATCACAACTCTTTAAAAAAAGAGCAAGAACATCAGTAAAAGAAATTTTACTATTTCCGATGTCAAAAAAGTAAAATATAAAATGATAAACAAACATGAAAAAAATGAGAACAACCGAAAATGTTGAGAAAACAAACAATATTTCTTGAACATATGACCAAGATAATAGAAGAATATAGTGTAGCTAATAGATCAAATGGATGACGGAAGAAATACTAGACCTTCTTGAATAAAGAAGGCAATATAAGGACAAAGCAGACGAATACAGAAAAAACAAAGAGAAATATAACAAAAAAAAAATATCAGGCTAATGAGATGTGGCTTTAGAAATGGAAGTTTCTGGCCTGTATATAATAAGAAAAACACTTAACTAGTACTCAGTAGATAATGCCGGAAAACTATCATTGATGAGCAAGAAATATTTAAAACATAGAGTAGTGAATTGTTTCAAGATAACCTGAATGTTAATCAAGAAGGACCTCAATGTTAATCAAGAAGGACCTGAAATTTTAAAATCTGAATTTCGTCATGCAATAAAATCAGAGAATTTTCCAGCTAAACTCTTAAATATGATACAAGAGGACTACATCGGTGCTCTAGTTGTTTTTTGATGATGTATATACTACTGGTTAAGAAACTAAGGAATGGCTAAAGTCTGTTTTTATAGCAATTCCAAAGTAATAGAGGTCAAAAAGATAGGACGATACTTTTAAACATATTAAGAACCAAACTCATTGATGGTAGAGATCTTTGTATCATATAAAACTTATATTGGAAGTATTGGCCAAATCAAAGGTTCAGTTTGAGGTCCTAATTTTAGTTTTTGAGAAAAGTGGTATAATCATTGGCAAAATATCCAAAAACCTAAGATGCTTAACTAATTTTCGTCGTTTAAATCATCATAACTCTTGTTCTAAGAGTCCAAAATAGTTCATTTGGGGTCCAAATTAAAGGTATTGATGCCAAATCATAGCTCAAAAGTGTAGTTAAAGTCTCTCTAACTAAAGATATAACTTAAAAACGGCAAAAAAACGGTAAAAACGCCGGAAAACCGACGCGAACACCGTTCTAATCAGATTTTTATCTTTTAAATCAATAGAACTCTGGTTCTAAGAATCGAAAATAGTTTGTCTGGGGTCCAAATTAAAGTAGTAAAGAGTAGCGCATCTCTAACTAAAAATGTAACTCAATAAAGGGCGAAAAACGGCAAAAACCGATTTTTTAAATTTTTAAGTCTTGTACCACTTTAAAAATTCTGGAACATAGTTTTGGTGATCATAATCATACGTTGCACATATTTTTTTCGAGCTATTAATATTTTTGTTATTTTTATAGGCGTTTAAAATTTTCAAATGCAAATCAATTTGAATTTCATGCCAACTCTCATTTTGGATCAAATATTTTTCTATAACGCAAAAACCTTTAATTAAATAAAAGAGGAACTCTTTTGGTAAAAAATTAAGCGTGTAATAATTAATCGATTTTTGACGTTTCATGTAATTTTGAGGTTATGTGTCAATATTTTGTGCTAAAATTTGGCGAATCTTCATCCTTTGTGATGCTAAACAACTCGCGTTCTCAAACGACTATAGGTGGCAGCACTTATTTTAAAAAATGGCGGACGAAAAACGCACAATCGTTTGTGCTGCTTCTTCTTCCTTTTTATAAGCAATTCTGCTTGTTCATTGGCGGATTAATACCTCTATGGAAGATTGTCACTCCATCTTTTGCGCGGTCGTCCGATACTTCTTCTACCGATTGGTGATTTATCTCTTGCTATTTTGACGACACGGGTCCCCTCCATTCTGCTTATGTGGTTATTCCATTCGTTTTTTCTATTTTGTGTCCATTCATTTATACACTGTACGTTACTGTTTTTCTAATATCTTCACTTCTCTTTCGATCTCTCAGCGTATTTCCTGTAATTCTTCTCAGTACTCTCATCTCTGCAGTTTCCAGTAGCCTTTGCGTTGTAGCTGTGTTGGGTCTTGTTTCTGAGGCATATGTCATTATTGGTCTTACACTGGCTTTATAAATTCTTGACTTCATCTCAGTGTTAATGTCAGTCAGTAATCTCAGTCAGTATTATTAAAGCATCCTGCCAGTCTATTTGCTTTTTGTACTTGATCTCTCACTTCTTTTTCTTCTCAGGTATTTTAGTTCCATTACTTGTTCAATACTGATGCCATCAATTTCTATTTTACATCTGGTATCGTTTGTTGCTATGGAACACACAACGCGCTATGGAAAGATCAATATTAGGTATTACTATCAGAGATAAAGTACCAAACCTAGAAATAAGAAGAAGAACAGGAGTCACAGATGCAGTTGAAAAAAAAAATAGCCATGGCTAAATGGGCTTGGGTCGGACATGTTGCCAGATTAACGGATGATAGATGGACCAGAAAGATTCTGGAATGGCGACCAAGGCAAGAGGCATATCGAAGCAGAGGACGACCACCGACTAGATGGACGAATGATATCAAGCATCATCACCACAAACTGGATGCAAGAAGCACAAGATAGGAATAGGTGGAAAATTTTACGGGAGGCCTACGTTCAGCAGTGGACAAATATAGGCTAATTAATGATGATGATGATGATGATCGTTTGTTGACATTGTAAAGTTGATAGGGAATTTTAAAAGACTTCTAGTTGAAGTTCAGGCGAGCTCATAATTTTTAAAATTTGACAAAATTTATACCACTTTTAAACTCTAATTTATTCAATTTTTTTACATTTATCCCAATTTTATTAGTTATCTATTTTAACAGCAGTTGGCAGCACGGTCGTTTGAGAACGCGAACACCCCAAAATTTGGGGTCAAGTTTCCCGTGGAGCATTTTTGACATTCTTATCCGGCTATGCCCTTTGTTGATATACTTTTCTGTCTATTTTGTATATTCTTTATATTGAATATTTATCTATGGCTTAACTTAACTTTTATCCTCATAAATAGAATATCAAAGTAAATCTTTTGATGGTTTAACAAACTTATTTCTTAACTATTTCCCACAAAGTGACAATGCTTTACAGTCGTAAAAAATCCAAGTATATAAAACGTAGATATTGCTTGTCAAATTTAACGTGATACTTGGCCGATTTGAAATTAGGCTCACATAAGCATAACACAATTCGTCCTTATTATTTCTTGGCCCTTCGAAGTCCAAGGTACTTGTATAGTCTGCGACAAAGTTTTTTTTTATTTTACTTATGTTTAAAGTTACTGTGTGATGAAGAAATATCGTATTACAATAGATTTGACTTTTTAAATAGTTATTGTTAAGTATTTTAAATTATCGACCCAGCGCATTATGTATACCTATCTTTTCCTCCGAATGCGTTCTCACTTAATTTTCTACGCAAGTGGACAAATTTGTCAAGTATCACCTTAAATTTGACAAGCATACTTTATTACCTATTTTAATTATTATAAAATATGTAGGTACTACTTATGTGCTTATTTTATTCATTTATTATTATTACGTATGTGCTTATCTTATTCATTTATTATTTAGTCCAGGAAACGAAGCTTAAAATAAGACAAAACCTCGCAAAAGCCTCGCTTCAGAAAAGACGCATAAAAATTTTTGATCGAGTTCAATTTACCCTCTACTTCAAAATCTATATTGTGTAAACTGGCGCTTTTTATTTTTGAAAGGTGAAAACTACCCCTTATATAATAATATGTATAAAAAATTTTAAAAAAGTGAAATTTGGTTCAGATGAATTACATAATGATTGCCTGATACTCTAACTATACTTAATTGTTGACCGTTTCTACCCTTTAAAAGATTATTTTTAAGGGTGAAAACTATCCCTAATTGCCCAAATTTATAAAAAAAAGGTTAAGGAGAAGAAAATTTGAATTGAATAATTTAGGTAATAATAGTTTGATACTCTTAATATAATTTCTGAGTATTTCAACACTTCAAAATTTATTTATTAAGGGTGACAACTACCCCTTATTCTGAACTCGAAATTTGGTTAAGATCAATTGAATAATGCTTTTTTGGTGCTCTAAGTATAGTTTTTAAATATTTCAACCTTTTGAAAATTCGTTTTTAAGGGTTAAAACCAAGCCCCTAATTACCAATATGTATAAAAAATTTTAAGATAACAAAGTTTGGTCTGAGTTACATAATGATAATCAAAATATACAATTTATGCATCCCTTATTATTTTACAATTTTAATAATACAATTTCGCATACAAATATTTTGTAAATCATATAATATTTATAAATCAAGTCTCACTTGGTGTCGCTTCTTTCACCATCTTCTTCGTCATCTTCTATTCATTATCATCATCAACCTGTATGCGTCCACTGCTGGACATAGGTCCCCCTCAGCTCTTTCCATGTCTCTGTCTTGTGCGTCTTGCATCCAGTTATTCTAACACGCTTCAGGTCGTCAGTCCATCTGGGCGTCCTCTGCTTCGTATTGCTTCTTGCCTTGTTCTCCACTCTAAAATATGTTTTGTCCATCGGTTGTCTGATAATCTGGTGACGTGTCCCGCCCAATTCCATTTTAGCTACTCGATTTTTTCGATGGCATCTGTTGTTTTTGTTCTACGACGTATTTCTTCGTTTGGGATTCCGTCTCTCAGAGAGACACCCAACATCTGGCGCTCCGTAGCCATTTGAGTCACGCGAATCTTATTAACTACCTTTTCCGTCGACCGTCCATTTATGATCAATTTTAACACCCTTAAAATCATTGATTAATGACCCCTATTAATGAATGATTTTCTATTAATGAACGATTTTATTATAGGCAACACAACATACATTGCTTGCATAAATTAATTAAACGCTCTGTGATTGGCAGTGACCTGTGGTGTAGGCACACAAACATATACCTATTTATATTCAAACTAAAAAATTAATTTATAATGAAGTAGCCGCTGTTAGTACTATCTGTCATTGTATGTCATTATTTACTTTATTGTTTAAAATTCTGTGTATTTGAAAAATCAAAGGATGGATATTGATGAAGAGTTTAATTTAACTCCACCAGAATTTAACTTCTTCTATCACAGAATTTACAGAGGTCCAAGAAGACTTAAATATAAATTTGTCAAAATGCTATACAGCAGATAATCATTTATCAAGATCTTCCTTTAATTTCAGTAATTGCACCATTTCGAATATTAATGTTTACTATAATAAAACTACCACTAAGGAAATTTTGAATAAAGTCAATGAAAACTGAAAAAATTGTTGTTTATCGTTAAGTAAATAAATATTTAAACTAAGATATCTTTATTTCTAAAGAGTACGGTCGATGGAAAAGTTTTGTAACGAACTCGTGAAGTAAAATGGCGATTAACAATCTCGAACATTAACGCACTCGCTTCGCTCACGCGTTAAAATATCTCAATTGTTAATCTCCCTTATTAATACACTTGTTGATTAAATAACTATTTTTGTGAGTGTTAATATTTTCGCTCCATAAGCGGGTACAAGTAACACACATTGATCAAACCATCTTCTATTATTGGCGTACTATTACTGCAATTATCACCAGAACAACCAGAGCAAGTTGGGTTACAAAATGAATCCAGTTTTTTACAGTTACTTGAAGCACCGCAACCTTTCTTTCAGTGACAAAATATCATTTTGAAAAGTTCTTCAGGAGTAGGCGACTCTTTAATTTTTAGTGGATGCAACGATCCATCCATATTATAGTTTCCATGATGCCACTGATGGACCTGAAAGTAAGTCCTTTTTAAGTTCTCATCTAAAGCATCTACAGTAGGCACGAGTATCGAGTAATGCTAACTTGACGGCGCTATTTTTCGTAGTAGCTTTGATGAATGACTCGTAGCGCATTCGCTCAAGTAAAACTTTAAGTATTCGCCTTTTTTCAATTTATTGAACTCTTTAGCAGTTCCGTACAATAAAATTGCTTGCCGGCTGTTAAAATTTTTTTAGTTTAATCAGTATAGTCTGACAACGTTTAGTTTTGGGAATATGACTCACAACTCGACGATGCGCAGTGATTCTTGTTTACTAGTGTTACCATGGAAACGGCCAGTTTGCTGTTTGTCAGTGTCGTAGTTGTTTATCGCAGAGAGTGTTTGATCGTGTTGATTATTTTACTATTTTATTTTAGATTAGTGCTTAGTATATTGGTAGTAGTAATTAGTGAATTATTAAGTCATTTAGTGTATTTATAGTGTGTTAAGTTTAGTTATTAATAATAGTTATTTAACAATATGGCTTCTAAAAAGATAGGAACAAAAGGGCTGGGATTAAATAGCCAAGCTAAGGCAACCATTTATAATGTTACTACATTTATGGAACAAGAGGCGGCACATTTCGAAGCAACCGAAAACCTGTTAATACCTTTAAGGAAATTGACGTAAGTATTGTCAATGATATTTTTATTTTTTTGTGTTTGTTACTTTTTTTTTGTTCTTGTTTGTTACTTTTCTTAGATATATGTATAAATCACTGAAATCACATCTTTAAATGTAAAGTGAGGTGTATCTGGAAATATGTATTTTGCGATTTTTCAACAATATTCTTCCATTGCTGTTCCCATTTCAGTCTAATTTTATTTTTTATTGAGTTAAATATATCCCTTACTGTGTAAATATTGCAAAAGACTCCATTCTGCACTGCTTCCTTAGCTAAGAGTATCAGCTTTTTCATTCCCTGGTATACCTACATGGCCTCTAATCCAAATAAATGTTATATTTAAATTTGCAATCATGTTTATTAAACAACATAACATAGGACACTTCATTCCTTTAAATTTTGTATTTTTATAGAGTCTAATGCAGATTTAGAATCTCTTAATATTACTCCATCGAGTATGTTATTGGATGTTAACCAGATAACACCTTTTATAACTGCAAAAAGTTCGACAGTATAAATGCTACAAACAGATGGTAATTTATATTTTAATGATTGGTTTGTATTTTGTATAAATACACCACAATCAACACCTTGTTATTACCTATTTACGATGATCAGATACTTTATATTATTTGCTTGAAACAGAAAATCACCGACCTCAATATGGACTATGTTAGTAAATATGATTAATGTGCATTTTTTTCTCAATATTTTTGTCTAGTAACATTTAACATTGGTAATTATAGGGATAGGATTCTAGCAGCTACAGGTATAAGTAAAATCACTTTAACCAAAATAAGAAAAGAAGGTAGAGAAGTCAATAAAAATGAAGCGACTAGTTCATCTTTTACAAGTTCAAAAAGAAAACGTTCTAGTGTTAAAAAAATTAAATTGGACCAAGGAGAAGAGGAAATCATCAAAAATGTTATATACGACTTCTACACCATCGAGAAAAGATCACCTACAATTAATGGTAAATAGTTAAGTTAAAAAATAATTTACGATAAAAAATTTTGTTATCGTAAATAAAATAGAGTAAGTAAAATTATAAAACAATTGTTTGTTTGTACCCATTTAGAACTAAGTAAAAGTTTTCAAAGTAAAAACACTGATATAGATACATTTAAAAAAAAACGGTAGATACAATTCCTTTACAGTTTTACTTACTTAGAAAACAAGATTTACTTTCCAAATATTTTACCTATTTCTATTTATTGAAGGTATTTATGAAAAACTAAAGAACAAAGAAATGGGATTTCCAGGGTCAAAGGAATCATTAAGGAAAACCATAATTGGATTAGGCTTTAAGTAACACAGTAAAATAATTATTCAGCTGAACAAATAAAACTGTAAGTATAACGGATAATGTATTTTAAATTGATATTGTATTGGCATCGTTTTAGTTAAACTTATAATGAATATGAATTATTATGAATATGAATAGTGTCTTTTCAAAAGTGCTAAATATTTGGATAATTTATTTCGATTCAGGTTTCCGAAAAACTGTAAACAAAAAATGAACCTCTCCAAGGTTGCATACGATTCTACATCATTTGTTTTTAACAAATGAATTGTTCTCACTTCTGTATGTTGTGATACATTTGAAATTTAAACCATCATACTTTTGAAAATATATTCTTCAAATTATCTCGAACAAATTACAGGTGGAGAAAAACCGAAGACAATAGGAGTGTCCTAATGGAAAAATATGAAATTCGTTTAAAACGAATAGAATATTTAAAGAAGCTAATTCAATTTTGATCTGAGGGTAGAACTATAGTTTATACCGACGAAACATATATACACAGCAGCCATACTCCACCATACCACTGGACAGATCAAAGCGGAAAAAAAGAAACCAATTTCTAAGGGTAAAAGGCTGATTGTTGTTCATGCTGGAGGAGAGAGTGGATTTGTACCTAACGCTCTGTTAATTTTTAAATCAGGTACATGTTACAGATGAGATTTAATTTAGACAATTAAAAAGTCAATTTTAATAACAATAACAATAATGTAAGCCATAATTACTTTCATAATAAATCACATTCTATTGGACCGTTTATGAAACTAATATCGAAGCAAAGGTTTTTCGGCAAAAAGTTTTTGATAACGCAAAATTTACTAAAAATAAAAATATACAATGAATATTTCAATCGTCGAAAATTCCTCTAAAATAATTTGTACAATAATTTCATGATATTTATGCTTTCAGGATCCAAGAGTGGCGACTATCATGACGATATGAACCACCTTAATTTTATGAAGTGGGTCAGAAGTCAGCTTATACCTAACTTATCTAAAAATTCTGTAATTCTGTAAAAATACCTTGAAATAAAAAAACAAAATAATATTTACACCTTTTTATTTTCGTTTAAAAATGGTTTCGCTGCATTCGTTTTAATATAATAAACACCCCTTGCGGATTTATCAACATGTTGTCCAAAAATAACTTCTTTCCCATCTCCCTTAGGAGTAACTGTAACAAAAAAGTGTTCATCTTCGTTAAATATCGCTTCCTTAGCGATTGCTTTTGTAGCTACAGATTCTATAAAGAAAAGTGTAGATCTTGCATGGCTACAGTTACCTGGAACAAAGGGGTTTTGTCATAAGTTGTAGATAATATTGGTAATTTAACCGTTAAATAAAAATAACAGACTAACAGTTATTTTAACAGAATTGACTGGTTGTATGTAACTCATAGAGTAAGTCCGGGAGAGATGGCTCGTCGGGTGAGATGACTCGGTCGAATATATCACAGTTTTATCCTATTTGGAGTTGCGTTATTTGATGCGTGCGTATGGTATTAGCAATACTCTGTTGTTTCCGTGTTTTTCCCAAGATTAAAAGGTAAGATATTTAGAAATTCTAATTTACATCTTCTTAAAACTTTTTTCGGTAATCGTCAAAACTATTGAGCACTTATTTTTGTCTGTATTTTATCGAAGTCACGTTTTGATGGCATGTTGTTTGTATCGTTGAGGTTATGTAGGCATAGTTGCCAGACCTTTCAAACGTTACCAACATACGGAAATTAAGTGAGCCATCTCACCCTGACAATTCGGGTTAGTTGGCTCGCAAATGTTAGGGAGATATGGTCTAGCTCTTTAGTTACTTACATAAGGATATTTTTAATAGATAAATTTATTTTCAGCCATGCCAACGAAGCATAACAGAAAAGGAAATTGCAAACGTGGTTTATGGACTGAAAATCAACTCGAATCAGCCATACATACCGTAAGAAGTGGACCAAAGGGGGTCAATGCTGCCGTCAGGAATTTTGAAGTGCCAGCACCTACATTAAGAAGAAGAATGAAAAGTAACAATTTAAAAAAAGTGCATTAGGAGCAATTAGTGTTCTCGGCGAAGAAAATGAAAATAAAATAAAGAAGCATATCCTAAAGTTGCAGAAAGCTGGTTTTGCACCTACAAGAGCTGGAGTTAGAGAAATGGCATTCAGATTAGCAGAAGAATTACATAGTAAAACTACTTTCAACAAGGAAAAAAAACTTGCAGGTTTTGACTGGTTACAATCATTCCTAAGAAGAAATCCTGATTTGAGTACCTATAAGAAAATCGGAAGGCGTATCCTTAGCAAGAAGTCGAGGCATGAACAAAAAGGATGTAAGCGATTACTTTGATCTGTTAGAGAATTGTGATATTCACAATTACCCTACTCAAGGTAATTGCAATTTACACATTGTGAAAACAAAAAGGACGGTTTCAAGAAACTCTTTGTTATGTAAGGGTTTCGATCTTTTTAATAAGTTTCCTAAAATAATTAAAAGTTGTTCATCTAGATCCCACTAAATTTAACACAAATTGTGAGTTGCAACGCTGCAAAAGACCGCAGATAGATAAAGTATTGGATGAAGTACCCAAAGGGCAGCGAAACAACTGGTTTGTTGAGGAATGCAAACGAGTAACCAAAGAGAAGAATGGTGCGTATCTGAAAATGATCAACAGAAGCACTAGGAGCAATGTTAAAGAATATCGAGTATAAAGCAGAGAAAAACCACTAACAGAAAAAGAGACAACAAATCAATAACGTGTTATTTATTCAAAAAAATGGAAAAATTAAATGGAGAAAAGAAAAAATTAAAGAACACAAAAAACTTTACAAACAAGTTAACACAAAAAAAAATTTCAAGCCACAAGCAAACCAAGTTAAGGCTCATAATAAAATTTTTTTGAACGACAAAGTAGAAGTACTGAAAAGATGGCAGGAACACATTAGTACGCTACTTAATGGAGATAGTAGAGCTGAAGCTAGAGATAATATAGAACCAGGAGAAAATTGAGCTACCAACTTTGGAAGAAATGCATAAAGCAATTCAGTATTTAGCCAGAAACAAGTTACCCACAGCAAATAACTTACCCGCAGAAAAATTTTAATGTGGCAGTCAAACATTTGTAAACCTCTTTCACAAACTATTAATACAGATATGGCAAGAACGCGCTTTACCAGAAGATTGGAATACTAGAATTATAAATGCCCTATACACAAAAAAGGAATCGTGCTTGACTGTTTTAACTTTAGAGGGATTTCCCCTCTTAATACGGCATACAAAATGTTGTCCCTGATACAACGAACGATTGCCATAGTATACTGACAATATAATAGGATTCTACCAAAGAGGCTTTTTAAGAAACGGATCTACCATTGATCACATATCATCCATCAGACAAATCTAAGAAAAAACAACGAAGTACGACATAGACTTCCATTACATCTTCGCAGAATTTAAGGCGCAGCGTACAATACTGCTGGCATTATATTAAACCATTATATATACTGATAATTATAGTTATTATAAACTGACAATTAGATTAAACTATTTTTAAATTAATTAAAATGAGTAAACTTAAATGTAAAGTGTGAGCACAAGGGGATCTTTCAGAAACATTTACAATTAACGGAGGACTGCACCAGGGAGATGTGCTATCATGCAAGCTTTTTAACCTAGCGTTAGAAAAAGTCATGAGAGATTCGGGAATAAACTTAACATGTAGCGTTAGAAAAAGTCATGACAGATTCGGGAATAAACTTAACATGTACGATAAATACCAGTAAAATACAAATAATAGCATAGGCGTGATCATTGGAAGAACCCGAAATAAAGCAGTTAAAGAAAACTAAATGTATGTCAGCTATTTCAAGAAAGCAACAAAATAATTTAAAGGTGCAACACGAAACTATAGAAAGGGTGGAAGAGTTCTACGCTACTTAGCGTCACTGGTCGAGTGCAAAAACAACACATCCAAAGAAATAAGAAAAAGAATATGCGTGGATAACCGCTGTTATTTTGGCCTAGGTCCTCAACTAAGAGCGAAAAATATGTCAGGAGCAACAAAGCGCAGACTTTATAAAACAATAATACGCCCAGTGCTCACTTACGGATCGGAAACATGAGCAATGACGATATGAGTTAAAGAGTTACTACAAATCTTTAAAGGAAAAGTATTGAGGACCATATATGGCGGAGTTAACGAACAGGATTTGTGGAGAAGGCGATGTAATTTCGAACTCTGCAGATCTTTTGGTGATGCAGTTATCGTGAAAACCATGAAAATAAACCGCCTAAGATGGGTAGGCCACATTATGCAGATAGATAAAAGTAATCCTTTTAAAATAACCATGCTAAATAGGCTGGTTGAAAGGAGAAGAAGAGGGGGCGACTTAAAATCAGGTATGTGGACGATGTGCAGGACGATGAAGTTAGATTGGAGTAAGAGGATGGAGAATACATATACTCGACAGGGAAAGATGAAAGAATGTTTTGGGGCAGACCAGGGTTCACGAAATGCTGTAGAGCCAACCGATGATGATACTGTGATGAATATGCTGTATGACGAGTTCAAATTTTTTCTATTTTTATAACCACTGTAGTTATATTAATGTATAAAATACATGCATAAAGTACACAGAATTGAACAACCATAGTCGATATCTATAATATTTTTAAATGACAAAAACACCTCCTAACAGAATACGAGGCCAAGCAATTGCTTTGATATATATATATATATATATATATATATATATATATATATATATATATATATATATATATATATATATATATATATATAAAGCTGTATAAATGTCGAAGTAGAGAAAAGAGGTGAAAAAGTTTTGATAACAAAATTAATGAAGTAAATCACTACTTTTTTTAATAAAAACTTTTTACAGAAATTACTTACTATCTTCTTCTATAGAAGGGCAACCTGGTTGGTGTTTACCTTCATTAGGATAAAAATCTACATGCCCTATAGGTTTGGTATATCCAGAAAGTTGAATATCTGTGTGAATAACATCAACAAAGTCAGCATCGTGATAGCTTAGTCTTTCTCTTTCAGACATATCTGGATTGCTCCACATTGGACCTGCTGGATCTAAGGCTGTAATTCTTCCTACCTTTCTACCACTTAGCTCTTCTACAAATTGACCTATATAACACGTCAGTTGTGATCCGAGTGAATGACCTACAAAAGTTGATATTAAAAGTTATACTGGTACCAAATCCTTCTTTCTACCTATTAGATGCACCTTGCTCAAATTAACTTTCGAAGTAACCAGAAATTGAGCAATAGATTTTCCTACGGGTCTAACATTAGCACTTGATACATGATAAGTTTTATTTCCAGCTTTACTCCAATTTAAAAAAATTATATTGTGGGGTCCTTGTTTGAAATACTCATCTCTGAGTGGTCTGTACCATGGAGACGTATCGTCTGTAGTCCATCCGTGAATAATTAATACAGTTGGTATATCTTTTTCCGTAATTATGGAGTTAGATGTGCCTTCATTTACATTTTGTCCTTCTGTTGGGGAGGATTTCGTAAAAAGGGTGTATATAACATCATCGTTTTGAGCGTCTGCTTTGGAAAAATTTACTCTAGGCAGAGATCGGTAATAAGACTTTTTGTCATCTGTAACAAACAAAAATATGACATAAAATTTCAGTTAAATTGGCTAAATCTTTGCAGATAGGTTATGCTAATCAAAAGTTTTCATTGCCATAGACTCAGAAATCAATTGTTTCTGAGTTGGAGAAATTCAAAGTGTCGGTTTTTAGTCCATTTAAATAATACATATTTCTATAATATATAGGGTGTTAGTAAATAAGTCCAACAAACTTCAGGTTATAAGATTTATATGCCAAACAGCTGTATGCTATAGGTACAGTCAGACCTAATCACAAAGGTTTACCGGATTTCATGAGGAAAAAGCAAACCAAAAATGAAAAACTTCAAAATAATGAATTCTATTATTTGACCAGTGGCCCTATAACAGCAACAAAGTGGTTGGATACCAAAGAAGTCATGGTTATTACAACTGCCAATCAATCACATGAAGTAACCATGATAAAACGCACACAAAGAGATGGCACAAAGAAAGATATAATGTGCCCAACAGTTATTGCAGATTGTACACTAAACATGGGAGGTGTTGATTACTTTGACCACTTTAGGGCATCATATCCCATAAGTAGGATGTCTATAAAATCGTAAATGAGATTTTTTTTCTTTCTTTTAGATGCAAGTGTGATTAATGCATATATTATTACACAAGAATTCATGATCAAAAAAATACTTTCCAGGATTTTAGGCTTCGCCTTGGAAGAGCTTTCATAGGTGACTTTACAGTAAAGGCATCTCGACCTGTGATATTAAAAAATAAAAAAAACGGAAACTTTGGTGTTCCAGACGATATTCGACTGAGAAATGTAGGACCACATTTACCAACATTTCAAAAAAATTATACAACATGCAGATGTCGCTCAACAAAAAAAGAAGAAAAACGAGCTAACATTTTATGTAGTTATTGTCAAGTAGCATTATGCCAAAAAATGTTTTAAATCATTTCATCTAAATTAGTTTTGTCACCCATATATGCATTTTTGTATTTTTTTATTAAATAAATTGTTTCACAAACTGTACAAGGGTAATTAATTTCCCACCTACAAACATTTTTTAAGGAACAACGGGAAAATAGTTCCCACCACTTTCTTTTATTACTTTTTCAAATTATTTTTTATTTCAACAAAAATATGTTTTATTTACCTCCTTTAAATACCAAAAGTATATAAACAAATTATTTCTGCTTATATCCCATGTCTTATTAAGAGTAAAGCAATTATCTGAATTTTGGTTTTAAAAACCAAGAAATCTTCGAATTTCTAGTTTTTTGGTTTTATTATCAGATGGCACCGTAGCATCCATATGAAGTTATTTTATTATTACTTCCTCTTGACAGGAAATCATTTTCGAAAACATTCTCATGAAATGTCTAAAGCGAAAAGGACTTGGCAAAAATGATATTAACATAGTGAGAAATCTCTATTGAAACCAACAAGCTGTGGTAACATTAGAGGGAAATAGCACGTATGCGCAACAGATAGGTAGAGGTGGGAGACAAGGCTGTGTACTTTTACCATCACTTTTTACAATATACTCCGAAGACTTACTTATACAAGCATTTAAAAACTACAAAAGGGATCAAGATAAATAGTGTAAAAATATAAACAACAATAAATAACATTCGTTATGCCGACGATACAGTCATTATTGCTGAAAGTGAAAAAGACCTGCAGATGCTACTAAGCACAATTTGTGATACGGGGAAACAGTTTGATTTAACAATAAACATAAAGAAAACAAAAACCATATTTATCAGTAAGAGGGGTAAAGTCATAAAAGGATCCAGAAAAAAATGAAAATATTGAACAAGTGGACAAAATGAAGTACTTAGAAGTCTGGATTACTGAAGATTTTCACCCGAAATCAGAAATTCGATCAACAGTAGACCAATCAAGAGCAGCCTTTTTGAAGATGCGGAAATTTCTGAGTAACCAAAGCCCGAATCTGCAAATCCGATATCGTATAGTAAAATGTTAAATCCACTCTAGTCTTCTTTATGGGGTCGAAGCTGGGACTGTTATGGATGTTGACTTAATGAGAAAGCTGGATGTTTTTGAGATATGGCTTTTTAGAAGAATTTTCAAAATACCTTATTACGAGCGAAATGGTGTTGCACAGAATGGTAAGAGACAGAGGTCTTTTGACCAGCATAAAAAGGAGAACAACAGCATATTTGGGGCACATACTTAGAAATGAAAAGTACGAGTTATTGCAGTTGATTATAAAAGGTAAAATTGAAGGAAAAGGGGGTCCTGGTAGACGACAAATATTCTGGCTGAAAAACATTCGCGACTGGACCGGGTTAAACACACAGACTCTTTTAAGAAAGGCAGAAGATAGAGATGAATCTGCAATGATTATAGCCAACCTTCATTAGTGGAGTCGGCACCAGAAGAACAAGAAGGAACTTTGGGATAGTTGTTTTCGTTTGTTTTCAGCGATCTATTTTAAATTTTTGTGCAAGTGAAATGTTTTGTGTTTTTTATCATAGTGTTTAATTTCATTACATTTAAAATTGTATTGTCGCACGCCTTATCTTCTGTTTTGTTCTGTAAGTATTAGTATTTATTCTGTCATTCATCCTAAGAAGATTAAGTTGCTACTCTATTAATAATACCGTTATATATTATGATTTTATCATGACGATGATTAGGGATATTATTATTCTTAAACCTCCAGATTTAATGAGTAAATAAAAATACGTTAAACAAAAACAAAAAAAGTGATAGGTATATTGGAACTAAATTAATCAGCCCAGAAATGAGATTATCTTGAAACATAAAAACTTTAAACAAAATTTATTATTAGAATAAAACCATTTATACCTTTCTTATCAGCTAATACACTTGACATTATGCACAAACTGTCTTTACTATATTATCAGATATGTCAAACTAACTTATAATGATCAGTACTATCTTAAAATAATCATATCATCATATCAACGAATAAATTTCTTAACAATTTAAATAATTATAAAGATGGAATATCTACGTCTATGACGACAGTTGATAAATTAAACAAACACACTACAATCTAATTGTAGCATTGGTAAAAAATCATTGCTAAGAATTAGATAACAATATAATTATATACATAGTTTTAACAAAAGTTACTGAATTTTTTATATATTGTTCGTGTTTAATCAACTGCGGTTTCTGCTGGAATTTATTAAATATGTACTTCAACACCTTTTTTATCATCAAAATGAGATCGCTGATCGTGACCATCAAAAATCAACTCGGTCTGCAATGCGCACAATTTGGAATAAATAACTAATAGTAATACGTCATGAGTTCTTCAAAGTCGTTTAAAGAGCACCCCGAAGAAGAATTGAAGAAAGCGATGTCTTAGAAAATTGCTTGTTTTAATATTTTAATATATTCGATACCTACTAATTTTACTACTAATCAATACAAAATACAAAATAATAAAGTCTTTTTTTATTTATTTTGTATACGAACTACATTTCTTCAAAATTTAACAGTTTAAGTTAAAATAAATTAAAATATAGCACTGTAAAATTATAGTAAATAAAATACATTCAAATAGATGTAAGTTCATATAAAAATAAATGAAAACAATTTTTTTAATGGCATATGGCATAGACTAGATGTCAATCAGCCAGTAACAACATGGCTAATACCTACATCAAGCATAAAAATTTAATAACGGTTAATAGACTAGGCGGGATCTGTAGGAATAATCCATAATGGACATTTTCCATAGGAAGCTATTTTTTTGCTGGAATCCCTTCAGGATGTGTCCAATATCGATAATTACCATATGCGCCAGTCGCAAACCCTGTGCTAAATTTTTTATTTAACAAAATCTGAAAACAATTGAAAATTTCTCATTTTTTTGCTCCTATTTTTGGATATATTTTGGATATATATTTTGGAAAATATTGATCCTAGAGAAAAAATTATAAGAAGTTAAAAGTTTCGTTATTTAATTTTACACAATATTTCGTTAGCTAGAAATTGAAAATTTAATGTTTATTGTTGAAAAAATAGCAATAATTGGAAAAAAAGTAGAAAAAAATGAAGTTTACCCTTTAAATGTTTTAGACTTTCTAAACTTGACTTACAAGCTCCATATTCCGCTTAGAAAAATTTTTTTAATATGTTTAAAACGTGTGCTAAATTTTGTTAAGATCGGTCGGATAGGTTTTGCATAATAATTTTGCAACCCAGCCTACTGGAAAAAAATCTTAAATTTTCAAATTTATAGTAGGCCCTAAATAAGACTCTCAGATAGTTGCAAAGTTTTTTATGTATAAAGGAAGGCTCAAACTTTCAAACGTTTTTTGTAAAATTCAAATCGGTTCACTATGAGAGCCTAGAAATTTTTTTAAAGTTTTAAACATTTTTTAGGCTTATAAACAAATTGAATAACTTTACGAGCTTTAAACATATTAATTTCAAAATTTATACACTTAAAGAACATTAAAAGACGCATCTTTAAAAAAAATACCCTCGTCTTGTCAAGTACTTTTTATATGAAAAGTTTTACGTAATGCGCTTCATGGCAACATCCATAAAAAAGACAAATAAAATCATTATTCAGAAATATTAGTTGCAAATGTAAAAAACTTTGTACAAAAACATGCAGTTGTATCAAACATGGCCTCAAATGTTCTGACTATTGTCTTTACTGCAATGATCAGACATGTAAAAATATTGAACACAGTAAAATATTGGAAGAAGTTGAACGATATATGTATAAGGAGTCGATGTTTTCCTTAGATTTTCTAGAGACACAAGATAAAGCTACAGATGAAGGAGAAGAAACATTAAATTTACAGATCGAGGATGAAGATATTGAAATGGAAAGTGAAGGTTTTGAGAAAGAAATAAGACCTGAAGATTCTTGTCCTTCCAAAAAAAGAAAAAGACTATAAAAAAATTATTGAAGATTGAGTCAAAATAAAGTTTATTTATAAAAAAAAAAAATCTTTTTTCGTTCGCCTTTGTTTTAACAATTTAAATTATTTACTAACAATTTATAAATACATATTTGTTAACTAAAAGTAACAATTTACTTCAATGTATAAATTGTAAGCTCAATAAAATGCATGAAGAAAAAATGCAATTACTTGTTTAACATACAATTGTTTATTGCAAATTTCCCAATTTGCAATCAGAAATGGTATTTGAAAATACGATATTTGAAATCCTTGTCGTCCGAGACATCGATTCAAAAAAAAAAGAGCAAAATGGGTTAACAAGAAGCCGAGATAATGCAATTTTTAGCGCGCACTATGATTTTGAACTCGCCGATTCACATTTCGAGTAAATGTCCCCCACCACCACCTCTCATGCATTCCGAGCAACATTTTACGCGAAAACGGTTTTTTATTTGTCTTTTTTATGGATGTTGCCATGAGGCGCATTACGTAAAACTTTTCATATAAAAAGTACTTGACGAGACGAGGGTATTTGTTTAAAAACGAGCCCTCTATCACTTATGGTTACACATCAAATGTATGCCTTTAACCTTCAATATCTCGGCAACCAGTAAGCCGAATGTATCTTTTTTTTTTTAAAGAATCGTCTTTTAATGTTCTTTAAGTGTATAAATTTTGAAATTGATATGTTTAAAGCTCGTAAAGTTATTCAAATTGTTTATAAGCCTAATATATATAAAAAATGTTTAAAACTTTAAAAAAAATTCTAGGCTCTCTTAGTGAACCAATTTAAATCTTACAAAAAGCGTTTGAAAGTTTAAGCCTTCCTTTATGTATAAAAAAATTTGCAACTATCTGAAGGCCTTATTTAGGGCTTACTATAAATTTGAAAATTTGCGATTTTTTTCCAGCAGGCTGGGTTGCAAAATTATTATGCAAAACCTATCTGACCGATCTTAACAAAATTTAGCACACATTTTAAACATATTAAAGAGTTTTTCTAGGCGGAATATGGAGCTTGTAAGTCAAGTTTAGAAAGTCGAAAACATTTAAAGGATTAACTTCATTTTTTGTACTTTTTTTTCCAATTATTGCTATTTTTCAACAATCAACATTAAATTTTCAATTTCTAGCTAACGAAATATTGTGTAAAATTAAATAACGAAACTTTTAATTTGTTATAATTTTTTCTCTAGGATCAATATTTTCCGAATTATAAACGAAAATAGGAGCAAAAAAAAATGAGAAATTTTCGGGGTTTGCGACTGGCGCATATCGTGATTATCGATATTGGACACATCATGAAGGGATTCCAGCAAAAAAATAGCTTCCTATGAAAAATGTCCAATCCAAAACAGATCCCGCCTAGACTATAAGTCCATCGAATATCAATAACGAAGCGTTGAATAGTATGATTAAAGTATTGGAATTAAAATAAGATACAAGTTAAATATATACAAGTATAATATAGACTATATACTTGTAAAGGAGCGTTTCCGAAATGAAGTCAAAAAAGTCACTACATTTCCTGGGACAGACATTGGATCTGATC
The DNA here is from genome assembly GCF_040954645.1 of Diabrotica undecimpunctata. Classification (NCBI taxonomy): domain Eukaryota; kingdom Metazoa; phylum Arthropoda; class Insecta; order Coleoptera; family Chrysomelidae; genus Diabrotica; species Diabrotica undecimpunctata. The sequence goes on from NC_092805.1 coordinate 20,089,166, forward strand.
ATCAACTACTTGTAGCAGATATTAAACTAAGGTTAAAACGAATTCAGCGACAAAAACTAAAAACCAATGTACTTAACTTTGACGATCTAAACTTAAAACATAACATTAAAAAAGAATTTAACAATAGAATAAAAAACATCGGAGAACAACTAGAAGATCCAAGAAAATGGAGTGAATTTAAAAACCAAGTTAACGAAATCTCCACAAACACTGATTATAGAAAAAACTTAATCAAGAAAAATAAATGGATGACAGACGACATCTTGAAATTAATGGAACAACGACGACTGATAAAATCTAATAAAACAGAATATAGACACCTGTAGAGAAGAATAAAAAAGGAGATCAAATTAGCCAAAGAAAAATGGATGAGAGAAAGGTGCGGCGAAATGGAGGATATAATATCTAAACACGACTTATTTAATATGCACAAAAAAGTAAAAGAAATGATCAACATATTTAAAATCGAGCTCCCTCTCTGTACTCGTTGACAATAATAACAAAATTATTGTAAATAAGCACGAAATAAGAAAAGAATGGCAGCTGTATATATCAGAGTTGTTTGAAGATGACAGGACTGATATTGACGAATTCTACCATTTCTGGGCCGTCAATTGTATTGGAAATAGAAATTATGAAATGCGAGGTAGAACACGCTATAAATAATGCTAAAATTAGAAAAGCTTGTGGTCCAGATGATACACCAACTGAGTTGCTGAAACTAATAGAGAATGATAACATAAAAGTAGTAGTAAGACTTTTTAATTCAATATATATAACGCCGGAGTGATTCCCACAGATTGGCTCAAATCCATATTTGTCGCAATACCTAAAATACACAATGCGAGAAAATGCTTAGAATATCGATTAATTAGCCTAATGAGCCACACTCTTAAAATTTTCCCAAGAATACTTCACAACAGAATTAGATGCAAATGCGAAGAAGATCTCGAAGATACCCAATTTAGTTTTAGAAATGCTATGGGAACCAGGGAGGCACTTTTTGCACTTAAAATCCTATTACAAAAATGCCGTGACCAAAGAAAAGATGTATTTGCATGTTTCGTGGACTTAAAGTACAGCATGTAAAATTAACTCAACTACTGAAAAATATCGGAATAAATGACAAGGATATTCGTGTCATTAAAAATTTGTAGGTACTGGAATCAAACTGCTATCGTAAAAATTGGAGATAACTACACAGATGAAATCTCCATACAACGAGGAGTCAGACAAGGTTGCATTTTTCGCCAACATTGTTCAATCCTTACTCGGACCAGTTATTTAAAAAGACACTTGAGAGACAACCATATGGAATAAAAATCAACATCGAACTACTTAATGTGATTAGATATTCAGACGATACAGTAATTCTTTTAGATAATATTGAAAGTCTCCAAATTCTGCTTGATCGTATTCACGAGGTAGGAGAGGAAATGGGCAGAAAAATAAACTCAAACAAAACCAAATTTTTAGTGTTTAGTCGTGACCCACATCCCGATGCAAAGCTTCAATTAAACGGAGTCCAAGTTGACAAAGTCCACAAAATGACATATTTGGGAACTATGATAACGGACCAACTAGATCCAGACATAGAAATAAAACGTAGAATAGCAATGACTAAAACTACTTTTATGAAAATGAAGTTATTTCTTTGCAATAATGATCTCAGTTTAGAACTAAGACAAAGAATGATTAAGTGTTATGTTTAGTCCGTACTTTTGTATAGTGCAGAAGTGTGGACGCTAAAAGTATCGATCATAAACAAAATTGAAGCATTGGAAATGTGGGTTCATAGACGAATGCTGAAAATACCTTGGGCAGCAAGGAAAACTAATGAAGAAGTACTAAAGAGCGTCAACAAAGATAGAGAACTGCTAAAGACTGTTAAACATCGAAAATGTCTTATCTAGTCCTCCACACGAACAGAAGTGTCATTAATCGTTTGTGGTTAAGGTGTCAAGAAAGTGGTGATGTTACTGAACGTCATCAGACCGTACAAGGATAACCAACCAGACTGAATACCATTTTATTAGGTTGCGAGATCGCATTGTAACTGCATCACCATTATTACAAATGAGGCTAAAGGAGACCAATCAGGTGTTTGTAAGTGATTAAACCATTAAAAACATACCTCATGACCTAAAGTTTAATGCTGGAAGACCTCTGAAATTGCCTGTGTTATATCAAATACAGGAATATCTTTTAACACTAGAAGCACCAGAGCGGTCATTTTGACTGCTTTTCATTTTTGACACTCTGTATTACCTATTCATAAATGTTTTAGAAACTTGATAATTTATGAATGTTCCTAGATCTATTTGAAGATTATAATTTCTCTTTTACAGGTACTTAGCGTAATTACTTTTTAAGATATGGTAACGTATACCTAGAACTACCATATAGCAGTCATTTTGACTGCTTTCTATTTTCGACCCTCATTAGTCTAGAGTATTACTCATTCATATTTATTTTACAAAATTTATGATTTGGGACTTTATTATTTACTTGAGGATTATAATTTTTCTTTTACAGGTACTTAGTATAAATACATTTTGAATATATTTATGTTGATGTCTACCTAGAAAAATGCGGTCCTAATGACGAGGTAGTCTAATTTTTGTTCTACTTTTCTGGGAAGTTTTTACTTATTTTATGTATAAAATACATCGAAAATATTTGTTATTATGTAGTTTGAGTATACTCTTTGCAATTGCATGTTCAATCTGTATTTTGATTAATTTTACATTGTGATTTTTATTTTTTCTGCTGTTATCATGTCTCGCCGATATTTGACTCAGCAGGAGCTATTAGAGTGTCTACAGAATTTGTCAGAAGATGAATCTGTAGCAGAGTTATCTGATGAAGATGTATCCGATAATGAAGTTGACGAGTATGTGCCTAATACAGTTGATCAAGGACATTCATCGGGCAGTGATTCTGAAGGTGAAGTTGAGATTGAGGTGATGCCCAGTACTTCTGCTTCAACTTCGAATGCAGACTTCAATACATCTTCAGAAATGATTACCAACCAGGTAAGAGGAATTTGCAGAAGCAATTTAGAAAATTCTTCCATAGATACCATAGGATGGGAGTTACTTGACAACAATGCTAGTACACCAGGTAAGCAACTATATTATATTAGTAGCTTTTATTTATGTATTCACTTAGGTGTATAATATTTTTGAGCATATTCTTCTTGATGTCACGAATATTGGTGTTAATCATGGCAATATTTATCTTATCTGCAGGATGTTCTTCTTCCTGGACCCCGTTTTCCAAATATTTTTCCTTGCAGGATGGCTTGTAGAAGGGCGCATCTAGATTCATTTCGCACAATGTTTTCGAAATATTGTAACTTTCGAGATTTGATGGTGGTCCACGGGATTTGAAGTGTTCTCCGATTTAGCCACAGCTCGAATGCTTCCAATTTTCTGCATATATCTTCGTCAAGGTCAACTATTCAACACCATAAAAAAGAACAGATGGCTCTTGAAGAAGGCCCCCATCTGGTTGAAGGTGGATCTAGCTTTTCCGATGTGCGCTCTTATTTCTTGGTTGCTCTTCCATTCTTTATTTATTACGATGCCAGTTATTTAAATAAATAAATAAATGAGTATATACCTGCATACTAATTTATCTCGTTCATTTTAGGAAGGCGTACCAGTCAAAATGTTCTAAAGAAAGCTGCTGGACCAACCCCTCATGCTAAGAGAAGCATTATTAGAGATTCTGCAGCTAGTGCATGGCGGCTGTTGATTAATGAATGCATACTCCGTAACATAAAGTCATGTACTGTTGCTGAAGGTAGAAGAAAACTCAAAGATGAAAATTGGCAAATTTCTATTGAAGAAATCAAAGCATTTATATCCTTATTGTATGCTAGGGGAGCTTATAAGGCACGAAATGTTAGCATAAAGATGCTGTGGTCTGGTACATGGGGTCCAAATTTTTTTTAAAGAGACGATGTCTAGAAACAAATTTACACAAATAATGAGTTTTATCCGTTTTGATATGAGAAATACCAGATCTGAGCGATTATTAACAGATAAATTTGCACTTGCTTCGGGAATATGGAACCCATTTATAGAGAATTGTATATTATGTTATACACCTGGCGAAAATATAACTATCGACGAACAGCTTTTTTCCACGAAGGCAAGATGCCGCTTTACCCAGTACATGGCGAATAAACCAGATAAGTTTGGAATTAAATTCTGGTTTGCAGCGGATGTCGAGTCCAAATATTTGTTGAACGAATTTCCTTACCTAGGGAAAGATGAACAACGACCAGTCAATCAACTTCTGGGGGAACATGTTAGCCGTCTAATGGAACCATTTATAAATAAAGGAAGAAATGTCACGACGGATAATTTCTTTACGTCCATAAAGTTGGCAAAAGAATTACGAAAGAAGGCTACCAGCATTGTTGGAACAATCAACCGAACAAGAAAGGATATTCCACCGTCAGTAAAAAATGAAAAGATGGAATTGTACAAAACAAAAATTTTCAAACACGAAGACTTGACGCTAACGGCGTACCAGGGAAAAGTCAACAAAAATGTTCTAGTGCTGAGTTCTTTACACTCGAATGATATTAAAATGGGCACAGATAAAAAGAAAAAACCGGAAACCATCATCTTCTACAACCAGACAAAATACGGAGTAGACGTTGTAGATCAGATGGCTAGACTGTATTCAACCAAATCTGCTTCAAGAAGATGGCCGTTGCAAGTTTTTTTTAATATTTTAGATATGGCAGGGATAAATGCTTGGGTTCTGTATAAGAAAGTTGCGGGCAGTCAAATATCTAGGCAGGATTTCCTACTTCAGTTAGCAGAAGAATTGCGAGAAGATCACATGACTAAGGGCAGGACAACATCAACGGATACAAATCCAAGAGGTACAAAAAAACCACCAAATAATAAACGTAAGCAGTGTCAAACAGGGAATTGCAACAAAAATAAAACATTTGAAATTTGTCATATATGTAAAAAATTTGTGTGTGGGTCATGAACAAGCAAAATTGAAAAATTTTGCTACTGCATAAATTGTACTTAAATAATTAAATAATTTATTTAAATATATTAAATATGTCTTTTATTATTAGTTATTAACTCAATATAGGTTTTTATCAAATAAAAAAAATACCAAAACGGCTGACAATAGAAAATTCTAATATCCGTCATTTTGACCGCCGGTGGTGCTTCTAGGTATGCAAAAATGCTGGTGCTTCTAGTGTTAAAAAATAACAGTGAAATTTGTACACCCCATAAATATTTTGTAGGGGTTTTGTTCACTTAAACCCCTCCAAACGTTTGTATACATTTCGATTAAATTAATATTGTGGTACCATTAATTAAACACAATGTTTTTAAAACTTTTTTATCTTCTAGTTCTTTTTCGATAAGCCAGTTTTTATCGAGATGCGGCTTCTTTTTTCATATGTTTCTCTGAGTTGCTAACAAAATGTAAAATATAAATAAATTTTCATATTATTACCAGGTCTCTATGATCTTACTTAACCATTTAAAAATATGTGTTGAATTTTACAAATGTGCAAAATGACCTCCACTTTCTTGAATACACAGTCGACACCGCCACCGTTTTAAAAAGGAAAATCGAATATTTTGGAAAATCATGGGCTTCTGACGCAATCGATTTGCAGCTTCCATGGTTCTATTCCTTAATTTTTGTTCTTTCATAATTGGTACGGAATATACGAACCCTTTCATAAAACCCCAGAAGCAAATGTCAATTGGGTTAAGATCTGCACCTCTGGGTGGCCAAAAAATAGGCGCACCATGGCCCCTTTAAATCCAACGTCCAGGATACTGATCGAAAAGATATTCTCTTATTTCATTATGGTAATACGCTGGGACGCCATCCTGTAAAAATCACATATTTTTCCTACCTGCGAGATTGACCACGTCTAAGTACTGTGGTAACACGTTTTGTAGAAAGTGTAAATAATTTTCATTGTTTCAATTATTTGGAAGAAATACTCGCCTTATTAGGTTATTATCCACAATTCCTGCCCAAACATTGACTTTATAATGTCTTTGGTGATGAGAGACTTTTTTGCGTGGGGGTTTTCTTCGGCCGAGATGTACGTGCTATGGTGGTTCGTAATGCCAACCCATACCAACATTTGGGGGGTTTAAGAGAACAGAATGTTCATTTTCAATATAAAATCTCTAACAGTTTTCGATATATTGTAAAAATCGATTTTCATTTTGTAACTTCAAAGGACTGTAACTTTTTTTATGTCATACTAGTTTATTATTGTGTTTTTATTGCTTAGTTACCAACTACGTAATAGTGTACTTTATGCCCGCGCGGGCATACAGTATACTTTATGGCTTGCACGGGCGTAAAGATACAAACAAAAAGATAACTTATTAGAAACATATTTATTTAACATTTCAAAACATTACTTAGAATTCACATAAAACTGGCAATTCTGAAAGGATATTTAGATTATTTATTATTTGGTTAGGGATCTCAAAAATATCTTGCATTTTCACGGTTTTAGCACAGAATAAATAACAATCAGAATGCCCACTCTCAGATGCCGCCTTTGAAGTTTGTCAGCACGCGAACGCCATGTTTTAGACGGAAACATAGACTCGAATTGAGAAATTTGGGACAAGTTACGACAGAACTGTAATTAAAATTTTTAGAGTTTAATAATTTAGTACATTTGAAATAATTTATTCTTCAACTAAAAGTACGAATAAAATAGTGCATATTATATCTGTAGTTGCTGTAAATAAATTAAACCGGGTTAATTTGTCCTTGCACACCAGATAAAATGTCACTGAACAGCACTGGTTCCGACTAAAACATGGCTGATTCCGTTTACGCGAACGAGATGCGCGTACTTATTTTTTCAAGCAGAGTGGGCATTTTGATTGTTTATTATTCTGTGGTTTTAGTTTGACACGTTTGACAGCATTTCCGTAGTGTAGCAACATAACACAGATATAATGTCTACTATAGAAAATGTCACACTGAGAGTGCAGTACGGGTAAGATACGGCAATGCTTTTCTTATGGAGAATAAACGCGCAGGGTTGTCGGTTTTCTCCAGCTGTTGATTGCTCATTGTCTCACAGGACCGGCTTGGATAAAATGCATCTGCCGGCAGTACGAGTAAAATATTTTATATTATGTATACGTATACAGTAGAATAAAAAGGCATTGATCAGTTATTGACAACGAAAACTATGAATTTTGCATATAAAACGTCAACATGAGATATACAATTGAATCATATTCATAAGAGTAACATTTGAACACCTCTTTACAAGAACAACATACAATAACTGTAGTTTTAATGTTTTACATAAAATAGAAAAAACCTACATAATTTCTAGGAAAGAATTTGGAAACTTGGAAATGATATTATATATAATATTAAAATTTCCAATTCTTTCATAGAAATTAGATTTTTTCTATTGTATGTAAAATATTAAAAATACAGTTATGTTGTTTCTATAAATAGGTCTTCATTTCTTTTGTAAAACTTCTGCTACAAATTACGATCATTAACATAATCACCTAAATATGGCCATAAACTTGTTTGTCATAATTAGTATTTGATAAACTCCAAGCTTTCCCTATTTCACCCCCTACCCATCCTAAGGATGGGTAGGGGGTGAAAGTGCTTTTGGAAAACGAAACTACACTTCAAAATTTAGTCCGAGTTTCAACAGAGAGCATGGAGTCCCATAAGTTTAAATCCGGTGAATTATTTAACGGTTGCGCTAAACTCGTAGTGTTAAATGTGTTGCGTTTTTTACAAAATACGGAACAACTTAATGTAAGTGCTGCTGTAAGACGTACATCGCTGATGACTGGTGTTAGCGAAAGAAGCATTTACTATTTCAAAAAAGAAAAAGAACAGAGTGGAACGTTGGAATCGCCAAAAAAAACGTAAAAAACGAGTGTGTCAATCAAATTCTAGAATATTCACATATGACGAGGGTGTAAGAAGTATTCTACGGAGAATTGTTCATTGTGAATTTTTCATGAAAAATTTGCCGCCATTCTTAAAGCATATACATAACTTCATACAAGGTAATGAGAATATACAGCCGTTGTCTCTTTCTACTTTATACAGACTTCTGAAAGATATTGGATTTGTTTATAAGAAACGTGGCCGAAGAAGCATCATGGTGGAGCGAGAGGATATTATTCATTGGCGCCATAATTATTTGAGAACCATACGACGTTTGAGAAAAGACCATTGCAATATCATATATTTGGACGAATCGTGGGTTAATGTTGGCCAATCTATAAATTACAAATGGTGCGATACTACGATACAAAACAGTCGTGATGCTTTTCTCAAAGGTTTAAGTACTGGCTTAAAAGCACCTACTAAACGAGGTCCACGATATGTTTTATTGCATGCAGGTTTTTCAGGAGGTTTCCTTCCTGGCACACAGCGTGTTTTTCTGGTAAAGAAAAATGATGGCGACTATCACGATGAAATGGATGCCGCATATTTTGGGCTTTTCGGATAATGGGCTAGGTGCACGGAAATCGAGTTCCCGGAGGTTCCACCCTGTATATTTATAGCTATCAAGACATGTAATTTAAAATATATTTGTGAGTTTAATAAAGTATAAATATAATATAATGTTAAATAACTTACACTATAAACCTTATACCTGCTCATCTGGTCAAGTGTTGGCAAGGAAAAGCATTATCCCATATGGAATAACACAAGGTTTCGCTGAAAACTACCAGGTTGCTATACCAAGGAACTAGGTAAACTTATGTTGTGTGTAAAAAATGCGAGACTGCATTATGTTTTAACAAGGACAAAAACTGCACTTCAGATTTCCACAAAAAAAAAATTCATAATAGGTGTTAAAATTTCGCAGTGATTCAAGTGCGCAACTTGTTTTTTTAATAACATCGCCGGGATTAAAAAATGTGCAAAGCTTTTTCTATATTCCCGTTCCTGATAATTTTTCACATATTTACAAAAGAAAAAGTTTTTCTTGGATATTGGGCTGGGTGCACGGAAATCGAGTTACCGGAGGTTCCACCCGGTATATTTATAGCTATCAAGAAATGTAATTTAAAATACATTTGTTAGTTTAATAAAGTATACAGTTTTATAATAAAATTCTCGCTAAAAACTTAAGGTCTTTTTATTCAAATTCATGCCTCTTATTTGGCTACTTGAAGGCAATTATTTTATCAATATATTATTTTATAATAAATAACAGAGCCCGGCGTAGAGATCTGGGTACGGTTCTGTGACTACCACTTGGACCTGTTTGTATCGCCAAGCACAAGGCGTGAAATCCGGCAATTGTGCATTCCTATATTAGCCGTACTGCACTCTCGGTGTGACATTTTCTATAGTAAATATATTGTCAAAATGAAATCGAATTTTCGGATTTTTTGGAACATATTTATTTGTAGATGCAATAACGAACTAGTATGACATAAAAGTTTGTATGCTGTCTGTTCATAAACATCTATTTAATACCCTTGGTACATAAATAACTATTATGTGCACATTTGCACTAAGGTAAGTTAGGTTCACTCGAACTATTTTTGGTTCCAGAATATGTGATTTAATTTATGACCTACCTTTTTGTTACACCCTGTATATCGTTACTTTTAATAGTTATTACTTTTAGTAGTGACTATATAATATAAAATAAATTTTAATATGTTTACCTATGGGTAAGCTCCAATTAATATTAACTCTTCCTAACACTATCATACACACAATAAGAAGGACTTTCATCTTATATAGTTCATTCAGTCTTGAATACTGTCACTACTACAATAAAATTTGGTTTAATTTAGTAACTTTAATACGTTTTAAATGTTTTAAAAGTCGATGACATTGTACATGACCGTAAATGTTTTCTTAATTGACATATTTGTGATATGTTACGTAATTTGTGATAACCACAGCAACATTCTCGGGTACAAGTAAAATATTATTTTCTAAAACAAAAATATAGAAGTACTTTCCAATGGTTCCAGTTTATCTTACGTTTAAAACTTAGTTTTGTATGAAGCGTTAAAAATTGTATTTTGTTTATATTATAGTGCGCATTTAAAATTCTTAGACTCGATTCGCTCGGCTCGGAATAATTTGACAGATTCAATTTACAAAACAAAAATTTCGACCTATCAAAATTAATAGCGCAAGTATCCTTTGTTTGCAGACTTTTTTAAATAAAAAGAGAAGAGTAATCATAAATATTGGTATACTAAAATCACAATCAAGATGCACTTGAAATAAACAAACCAAGACACGTTAAATGTTACAAGGAGCACTCTCAAATAATGATTTACAATGTGTATACATTGTATAAATCACAAATCATGATTTACAAACTTTATACATTGTAAATCATGATTCGGGAGTGTTCCTCGTAACATTCAAGTGTCTTGGTTTATTTATTTCTAGTGCATCTTGATTGTGATTTTAGTACAATGTATCGTCATTAATTTTTTTTAAACTTTTCATTTGCAAATATCAATCTAGGGATGACCAAATAAACTTTTTTTTTTATTGATGCAGTTTTATTTCGTTAATATGTGCGTAATTATTTATTATTAGTAAATTTGCCCGTCGCATGCGAGAGGGGATCCAATCCATTGTCACCTACAGTCATTAAATTTTTAAAATAATAAACTTTTTGCGTATAATCCAAGCAAATATAAAATATGAACTGGTGCACTTCTGACTTGACATCATGGTTTGTTTACTATACCCTGTATATATCATCCAGCCTTCATGTCGATTTATGGTTTAGATATCGCTGTCCTGGTGGAACATTGACGTAACTGCAAATTTATCGAAAATGAGTTTATGTCGTCATTGGGTCCAAACTTGGATACTTCATTCGTCAGATCACTGTCAGACGTGTTGTTCAGCTTTTAGCCACCAGGGAGCAGATGCGTCATATTTGAAAAATCAGCCGATAAACTGTTATAATAACTTTGCAGTAGAAGAAGTAAAAGCGAAAAAAGACCAAGTCTCCGAAACAGATAGCACTTGTGAAATTGATAAAGCTAGCTGTTACTTTTGGAATGAATGGGGATGGATGAAAATTGATGGGGAATAGAGGGGCAATAGAAATCGGATCTTGCGTTTATTACTATCTAAAAGAATTGTCAATAACCAGCCCAGGAGTTGATGTGATTTTTTATTCCGATAACTGTGGAGACCAACAAAAAAATAAATTTCTAATAGCCATGTACCTGTTTACTTTGGACATCAATTCTATTACTTACAAGTACCTTGTTCTCGGTCACACCCAAAATGAAGGTGATTCAATTCACAGCATAATAGAAAAAGCAGTGAAGAGGGCAACCAAATCAGGGCCCATATACATTCCCGAGCAATACGTTGAATTAATTAGGAATGCTTGAAAAACAGGAGCTCCTTTAACCGTTAAAGAAGTTGATTTCACTGAGTTTTACGATGTAAAAGCACTGTAAAATGAAATGGGACTAGATTTCACCAAAGACGAGGAAGGTGGTGACTTCAAAATAACTGAAGTAATGCTACTTATAAGGAAAAGGTAAAAAGTTATAAAAAATTAACGTGGACGAAAGTTGATGTTTGCCTAAAAAGAAGGGGTCGGAGTTCGTCGGAATTGTTTTTACATAAATGCCAGCTGCGTAGGCCTTACTCTTCAAAAATTCCTTTAGGTGATAACAAACTAAAAGATTTGAAACAGTTATTTTCAAAACATATAATTCCTGGATTTTGTAAAGCCTTCTACGATTAAATTTTTCGTTGATTTTGCAATTTCAATTTTATTTTTAAGTTCCTTTTTATTAAAATTGTTTGCTTTTACTACAAATTTCGATTTGTTTAATAAACTTTTTCAATGACTTTTTGTGCTTATTTCGATTTCACCTTTCAAAACTAGCTAGGTAACCAAAAATTTAACAAAATGAGTATGTCTGTGGAATTTTATATTTAAAACTAAATTCTAAATTTTTCTTTCTAAAACTAAATTCTAAATTATTAATTTTTCATTACTAAATTTGATCTCCAATTGTTGCCTCAGTTATTTTGTGGAAACAATGACGTAATTGCAATTGAGGATCAAATTTAGGGATAAAAAATTAAGAATTAATTTCGAATATGTAATAGAGGTACAGTATATCACGGTGGCTAAGTATAACCGCAATACTAATCCAGTAACTTCATTATGCTTCATTGCATAAGGTATTAAGTAAAATAATTTTATATTTCTGGCTCTCCTGAAAAGTTACACTTTTGTAGTTGCGTCCATAGATAAAGAATATATATTACTGAATAGATAGGAAACTGTGTAGGTTATTTCTGGACAATGCGCCATCTGGCGGCCTTAGGAAAGCAACATCTTTTTAAAAAATCTTCTCGTAATTCTTCAAATATAAAGATTAATATTGAGGGTTTGATTACAAAAATAAAACAAACGTTGGTTCTTTTTCTACTTTATTTTCTTTTTTACGTTTTTATATAAACATTAATTACATGTATTTAAATGTAGTTGGTTAAACAGTGGCTATTCTGTAGTTTATATAAATTACAACACAGAAACAGAGAAGGAATAGCATCACATTTCAAGGTGGACTTATATCTCAATCCAATATAGCGGGCTTCTGGTCCAAAATGAATTGTGCAAGTCTTCTCTGCCAATTTTGTTAATCCAAATATCATAAAGCTAAAAAATAAATAGTTTGTTTTTAATATTTTCTGTGAAATAATGTTACATAGTATATTTCTAGAGGTGCTTTACAAAAGGACAAATAAACAAAAGTTTTGTAGAAAAAGTTCTTAAAACATTGAAGAATTGTCACATTTTTAATGGCGATAATTTTAATTCCTAAAAAACTTTTACCTAATTCTATATCGGCAACAATTCTAATACACATCATAACGTGAAAGAAAGAAGTTTGGGACAACATCGGACATTTTAAGGCAATTATTAAAAAATAAATAAAATCTTATATCAGCATTTTCTACTTACCGCCCTATCTTTTGGAAAAATATGCATTTGAGCATCCTTATTGTAATTATTACAACCATTAACGCAACAGTTAAAAACCGTAATTATTTAAATATGATGGCAAAAAAGCAAACAATTATTAATCGCAAATAATACAACTCGAAACACTGTGTCGAAACCACAATAAAAATGGCGTACTTGTTTTGTTGGTTGCGGTATTGCGCAGTCACTGTCTTATGCTACGCCCTCTGGTGTCCTTAGGAAATACAAATTTCAGAGGACTATCACTCCCATAAGAGATACCCGGGCATGGTTGCGTCATTGTTCCACAGGGACAGCGATATTCAATTTGCTTTCGATTTAATAATCGACCTAAATCGTTCAACCCAGATCGACCCGTGAACACGAGCCTTAAGGCGCGTTTTCACGGGTCGATCTGGATTGAACGATTTAGATCGATTATTAAATTGAAAGCAAATTGAATATGTAAACCGCAAATCGACTTGGCCGTTCGGCGGAGTGAGGCGATTCGACGGAAGTAGAAAGACTGTCTACTTTTGATAGGCGATTGCCGCCGAATCAATGTCGAACGACTGGAATAATCATTTTTTACTAAAATAGATGTTAAATAATATTTATTTTTCTTTCAAAAACGAATTATCATTAGAACAGGCAATTTTCATTTTTTTTGTTTTGGTTTTTGGTTTGGTTTTTGTATACATTAGTCCCATATCCACTATTTTCCTTTGAGATTAAAACATCCAGAAAAGGTAACGACTTATTTTATTTCTTTTCCATTGTAAATTTTATTGACTCCTTTTACCTTTTATTTATATTAATCAGAAATGTATCCAACACAACATCTACATATTTCCAACATATTGTGGGCTTTAAATTTTGATTAGGAATGTTTGTTTTGAAGTCTTCCATCAATATATTAGCTAATAATGGATTTAAAGCACAGCCCAAAAATTTTGTTTATAGAGATCACTGTTTAGATAAAAATAAGTGTTGTCAGTAGATCGTGTCAACAGTTCCATTATAGCTGATACATTTAATTTGGTTCTAGTTGTTAATCTGTCATTTTGTAATTTGGTTCTAATTGTTTTCAAAGTTTTATCTAAGAAAATACCATCTTAATGGTGCATTTATAAATAGACTATTTATGTAAAACCTTACTTAGAAAATATTACATATACAAAGCAATGTATCAAATTATATTAACATTTAAAAATATAGATAATTTTAATAAAATTTGTTAAATTAATAATCTAATTTTGTTTTATTTAAGTCAAGCATAGCTACAGCTATACAGATCCCTCTTTATAATAATAACCTTTCAGTTTTTTTTTAATAATACATCATACACAATAATAATACACAAAAAAGGTGCTATATACTTGATTCATTCATGCCTAATTAATATATAACATCAGTCAACCTCCTGTATATAAAATACCAAATTTTTATTGCAAAAAATGCTGAAAAATATTTTTTTAAATAATTTTTAAAAGTAGGTATTTTAAAAGACCTTTAATTTTGATTTGCTATTATTTACTATTAATTTTAGAGTTATTCTTATAATTTAAACATTATTAAATTTATCAAACGGGTTAAATAGATGGATTGAAGTAATTATATTATTAATTTATAAAAAAAATGTTGCCGGTAATGCTTAACGCATATTTGTATCGATTTTTTTAATTTTCCCAGCAGTTTTTTCTAAAAGTTCTTTAAAATGTGCATTATCCATTCTTAAATGATTTCTATAAGCCTCTGGATCTCCCACAACCATTTCTTGGAGCAGGCTTTGTGATGCACCATGAGTATTTCGTCTTAAAATCCACGGTCGGGTCCACCACCTTCGTTTATTTTTCTTTTTGTTTGATTTGGCGATTTCTTCTCGAATTGCATAACAAATTAATTCCACACCTACATTAAGAATTTCACGTGTAGCCATTTTGTACTACAAATAATTCAACATTCATCGACTGTCGTGTAAACCTTTTTGCTTTCGGCACAGATCGCATTATGGTCGAACGATCCAAATCGTTCAACCCAAATCGACCCGTGAAAACGCGCCTTTACAGTACGTATGTTTTGAAATAAATTCCAATATTTACACTAAAAAGGTAGGTATTTATTAAAATTTAATTTGGTAAAAGTTTATAATTTATAAAAGTAGGCATAATTAACAGTCTTCATAAGTGACATTCATTGATAATCCAATCATTGTTTCCCCTACAATATTGAGTATAGGTCGTCCACGCTTTGAAACCATTACCGTTGATTCTTTGGAATTCGTTAAATATTTTTCTTACACATTGAACATCATCGTGGATATCATCGTCTCTTAATCTGTCACAAGATACATGACAACCTTGAGGATGGGATGGTGGATCGCACCTGTAAAAAAAATATTAGGTACTATTAAACTGTGACAGAGAAGACAAAAATTGTAGAAAATATTTTTATTTTTAATTTTTATATTTAATAGGAATTAACCACGATTTAAGTTTAAGGTACCTATATGTTGACGTTTCATTTATTTATTTTATTGTGTTTAATCCCAATTAAAAATAGTAAATAAGGTAGGTTTAGGTAATATGGCCATGTACGGTAATATGACCATCTAACAAATTTCCTACTATTTTATGTTTAAACGATAGAAATCTTGATACTAGCATAGTAATACAAATTTAGTGTCGAAATTGTTAAGCAGATGATCCCACATTCACTATACATCAGCACAGTACGTCATTGTTGTGAAAAGTCGCCATGATAGAAGCTGGTTATTAATTCCATAATTTTTAAAAAATCATAACTCGTTCTAATAGGTAAGTTTTTATTATATTAATTGTACTTACATGTTTCGTAGACCTTAATAATTGTGTACATGTTCTTATTTTAGTGTATAGTTTTTGATTTATTACATTTTTTTGTAGACAAATATCAAAATACAGTGTTGAGTAATATGGCCAGGTGAAAAGTAGGGTTATATCGCCCTGGCCATATTTATCTTCCTGTTGCCATATTACTCTACAATAAATATTTTACTTGCTGTATTGATATGATTTCTTTTGTTATAGAAATCAAAAATGCCTCAGTATCAGTGCAGGGGCCTACGAGGCAACTAGACCAAAGAAAATTTCTCAGCAGCTTTAAGAGCGGTGGAAAATGGAACCGCAATTAACACAGCTAGTTGTACATATCACATCCCAAGGCGGATACTTCGACAATATTTAGAAGAGGAAAAGCAAGTAAAGTCTTGTCTAGGGCGAAAAACTATACTCACAAATGCCCAAGAAGCAAAATTAGTTAAATGTATTATCCGTCTTTTACTTTTACACTTACTGCAAGGGTACTTTGTAAGTGTGTATATCAGTATACAGAACTTAATGAAATTCCAAATGCTTTTCAAGAAAGAAAAGGAATAACTGGTCGTTATTGGCTACGTGGTTTTATGAAGCAAAATCCTCAAATAAGGTCTAGGAAAGCACAAAACTTAAATCAGGCTAGGGCACAAAAGATTAATAAATTCATTGTAAAAGATGATTTTAAATATAATATTTAAAATCATATTTTACAATAAAGCGAAATCCTCAAATAAGGCCTAAGAAAGCACAAAACTTAAATCCGGCTAGGGCACAAAAGCCTAATAAAGTTATTGTAAAAGATCATTTTACTAAGCTGGAAGGTATTTTAAGAGAAATGGACATTTCAGGTTAACGTTGCAGGTTAACACTTCACCATCAGCAGAAGGTTTTGGCACAAAAAGGCGCAAGAAGAGTACATGTTGTTGAAAACGAACATTGACAAAGTGTTACCATCGTTTCTTATGGTAATGCTCTTGGTACAGCAATCTCTCCCATGGTGCTTTTTCAGGGTAAACGTAGTAAGCCAGAATGGGTTGACTCATTACCTCCAGGTCTAGTAATACTACTCACGAGCTCCAACCAATGGACAAAGCTGTATTTAGAGCTTTTGAATATTACTGGGATGATGAAATTATGAAATATTTTTCTATCCATAGCAATTATTACTAAACAAAGATTTGGGGCAATTTTTTCGACTGTTTGGTACAAAACAATGAAACCGTCTAATATAAAATCTGGGTTTTCTTCAACAGGAATTTATCCATTTAACCCAAAAGAGATAGCGTTTGCTCCTAGTACTATCACGTACCAACATTAGGAAGATAAAGAGAATGTGCCATTGTCAGAAACTAACGTTGGTAATAAAACAGATGGTAATAATATATTACCATCGTAATATAATCATCCATAATACCATAATATTACAACCATAATATTACATCGATAGTAATAAAGCAAATGGCTCAAAAGAAGTATGTCTGAATTCTGAAAATGGCAACTCTTGTCGTCCCTCCACTTCGGGTATTCAACCGAAAAATCGCCCGAAAAAACCTTTCTAGACCCTGATAGTAGCAACTCTGACTCATCCTTTAGTTTGCATGACTCTAGCTGCGATGAAGTTATTGATTTAGAAGACGATCAGAGTGATTCCTCAAACATCCAAAATACTTCATTCACAAGTATGCTAGAAACTCCTGAAAATGTAACAATCAAGAACAATAACAAAAAGTTGTTACTAAAGATTTATTCGGTTTAGAATACATTAGAATAAGCGATTCAGAAAAACTAAATACAGACAAAAAATAGCTTTAGAACAATATAGGTTTATTGGTCCCGAAAAACGGATAGCATTTAGAATAAATATAACAAATGATAACAAATACCCATGTAGTACTCAGTATTATTAAGTTTGAAAATTATGGGTGATCATATAGATCAACAAAAACTTAGTTTTCATCTCTTTCAGAGCTGATATATGCTCATCTCCTATTATGTCCAGGATATTTATTCAACATAATAAATTCATGTTACCTCTCCGTCTAACAAATACAGTTGTTTCTATACTATAATAGACAATTTAATTTCCTGTATGATCTCATTTTCGTATAACCTTTATACTTTTTTTTCTTCTATTGCATTTTCAATCTTGATCGCATTCTTTTGTCATTATTTAAGTACTTTCGTTATCTCCTTATTTATTGATCTATATTCCAGTGAACTCCGCCTCTGGTATTTTCTGGGTAAATTGAGTAGCTCTGTAACTATCAGTGCCGTTCCCAAGCTCGGAGAAAGCAGGGGGGTTTGCGTCAGGAAGGGCATCTGGTAGTAAAAATCTTGCCAAAACCATGGAAATCAGTTTAGAGGCTAAGGCGTTCCCCGTAAGCGACATCACGTTGTCTCGTGGAAAGCAAACAGTAAAGTTGTGGTGCGAGTAAGTGGTGGAGTAACTTGTTGGTGGAACGATGAAAGGCAACAGAAGGTTAGAGAAAAGAAAAAGGCTAGAAAGAGGTATAACAGGTCTAAAAGAGAGGAAGATAAGGATATATACAAGGTAGCACGCTGTAGCTACTTATAAGGAAAGATCGTCCGCACAGCTGTATGAAGAGTTGGAAACACCCATGGAAATGAAAAGGTTATACAGCATAGCTAAAGCAAGGGACAAGTCATCAAAGGACTTTACCTACATGTGGCAGATTCATATTATTCAGAACCAATGTTGAAATAAAGCAAAGATGGTATAAGTACTTTAGACAGTTGCTAAATGAAGAACACTAAAGGAGAGACAGAGGATTCGGGATCCCAAATGAGAATGTATTACAGAAAATAGCTAGAGATGAAGTTTCGAGTCATTATGGTAACGTAGCAGGACCAGGTAACTGATGAAATAACTGTGGAGGTTTGGAAGGCTCTAGGAGAGGAAGGGATTAATATTTTGTGGCAAATGAAGAGTAGGGAAGCCCCCAAACACTACTACACCGATCACTAACCAATGCATTACCGGTAATGTATTGGTTAGTCATCAGTGTAGTAGTGTCTGTTGGCTCGGGAGACTGAGACCTCGGAAGCCCTGAGGAAGACATCGAAGAGGATGTCGAAAGCTAGGCGCAATGATAATCGACGCGGTTCAACCCGGAAGAGTATATATATATTATATATATATATATTATATATATATATATATATATATATATATATATATACATATATATATATATATATATATATATATATATATATATATATATATATATATATATATTTCAAATTATTTTTCGACCGTACTGTTTTAAATATTGATTTATAGTATCAGCAATCGGTCAGGAATTAAAACTCTATTTGTTCAGTCTCCATATTTCGTCACGATTTTGTGACTTCTTCAGGAGAAAACTGTAAATTTATTAGAATAATTGATTATTATATGTAAATAAAGTGAATATTTTAATACTTACAACTATAAGAATAAAAATTTAAATTTTTTTAGCATATCTAAATAAATGACATATTTGTTTGATTTTATTTAGGAGTTATGGTAACCGCAATATTTTATAGAGTGAATTCCCATTGTACAATTTTTAGTGAGTCGGTTAAAATAAACAATTACTATGACACTATTATCCATATTATAAAGTGGAAAGAGGGAATTAATAGTACAGAATTGAGAAAGAATCAGTAACACGATAAATTGATCTACAAAATGTAATTGATGGTATGTAATCAGTTATTGCAATACTGATATTTACGAGTGTAATAAAATTATAGGTACAGTTACTAGAGAATTACTAAGTTTGTGTTTAAATGTTAAGATCTATCATATTATATATTGTTTAGTATGTTGCAGTAGATATTAATATCTTTTATAATATATATATATATATATATATATATATATATATATATATATATATATATATATCTATATCTAATATAGAATATATTATAATATATATATATATTATGTTTCTATTGTTTCTATTTTACTAATTAACTTACCAATATAATTGAGAAATCTGGAACAGGCCATTATCATGAGATTGGGTATTTATGGCAGCAGTATTAAATTGTGATTCATGCTGGACAATGCAAATCCAAGTTGGAATTTGTTTACGAGGGAATTTGTAAACGTGAAGTAGTTCACGCGCCAAAGTACATTTGTCATAGATTCTGCAATATGCTAAAGGAATAACAACTAATAATAGTAATACTGCTTTGGACACCATTTTGTAGTACCTAAAAAAGAATAAAACATTATTTGAAAGAAAGATGATATTGTGAAAATATTTTTATATTTTTGAATACATAATAGGATTTGGTTATCTATAATAAAAAAATTTTGGAAGTATTGTTTTTTTTTTAAACTGTTTGAAGACTAAACCAGGACTTTTGGTTATGAACATTCATTCTGTGCGATTGGTATTATTTGATGTTCGTGAATTTGTGGGGTAAGAATATCAAAGTATTAAGATTCTATAAAATTCTATATTACAAGAAATAAAAGATGAAACAAGAACACTGGCAAACAAAATAAACAAAGAAGTAAAGTATCTTGAAGAAAAACATAATACAGTGCCTGACAGTTAGACAGGCAAATGAGAAAAACTAATATACTGATATATGGTATAGAAAAACCTGAAAACGGAGATATAATTGCAGAAGTACTTAACTTGTTCCACGAGGGCTTAAAGTCATGTCAGTTTGCAAAATAAACAATATTTATCTAATAAAAATATGAACTAAAAACGCAGTTAAAGTTGAATTTCTAATTTCTATCTTATCTCAAGAAAAATATAACACTAAAAAACTGTAGTAAATTACGTCATATCAATGTTTATATAAATCACGATCTATGCTACGAGGACAAAGACCAAAACCTTCTCACTACACATCTTAAACTAGCAAGAGAAAAGCAAATTTATGCTAAAATTTGTGGCAGATCCTTGGTCATAAATAATAAAAAATATTCTGCTTAAGACTAAACTGATATTCAATCAGAAAAACCTTAACCACGCAGTGCACCAGAAACACCAACACTTAATTCTAAAATATTTTTTTAAAAACAGCATCTCACAATTTACCTTAGCTATGCCCAAGAATTCATCATAGAAAGAAGAGGCTACCCAACAACAAAACCTTAACCTGATAACTACACTGACTGAAAAACAGACAAAGGAATCAGATACTGATAAAAGTAAATCATAAAAAAAAGTTCGGAAAAGAAAAATTATACACCATAAATAAGTACTAAGAGGAGTGGAGAAGCACAAAAACGAAGATAGACACGAAGAAGGAAAAAAGCCAAAATCAAGACACAACTCTACTTCAGGTACCAAAAAAAAAAGAGTTAAGACTCGGCAGCAAAGCAGTAAGTGCTAGAATTTTGTAAGACAAATATTATTTCTTAGGTTCACTATCAAATTTTTTTAGTTGTTGTTATAGTATGGATCCATAGAATTGGATCCATAGAATCGTGATGTATTCCCGTAATTACTCATAATCCTAAATACATTGAAGATTTTAATAAGTTAACTGCGGATTTTTTAAAGGTAGTAAAAATAATTTTACCATTTTACACCAAAATATTAGAAGCCTCAATAAAAATCTAGATCAGTTACGATTCAATATACAACAGCAGATGACACTTAATTTTGAC
Source organism: Diabrotica undecimpunctata (assembly GCF_040954645.1). Taxonomy (NCBI): domain Eukaryota; kingdom Metazoa; phylum Arthropoda; class Insecta; order Coleoptera; family Chrysomelidae; genus Diabrotica; species Diabrotica undecimpunctata. The sequence goes on from NC_092805.1 coordinate 20,110,680, forward strand.
TGTATATATCTAAAGGAAACTTTGATTATTAGTGATATATCTTTATTTCAAATAGACAATTATAACATTTTATATACTGAAGGGGATATAAATCAAAATGATGGTGTCGCTGTATACATAAAAAAGAATTTAAGATTTACGTGGAAGATTGTAAACATTAGTGTATGTTTGGTATTAGAGATAACTATATGTATTAGGTAAATATAATCAAAAAACTAATATCATTAACTTACAGACCACCATCGACAGATGAAGAGAATTTTTGTATTGGTCTAGATAAATGTTTAGAGATCCCTAATATTTGTTTCTAAATATCATGTTTTATTGGGCGAAATTAATATTAATATCAAAAATATGGCACCAGAGTCTTCTGAGTATTTCAGTATATTGAGTCAACATAATTTTTTATCAATAATAAATAAAAATACTAGGCTTCAGGGCGATTCTCGTAGTTGTAAATACCACATTTTTGTAAAAAGTAAGTTTTGTATCAATCATAATGCTTTCTAAGATGTTCTAGATCTCTCTGTGACTAATAATAAAGCACCATTTGTAAGTTTATCTTTTGGAAAAAATTATATTGAATGTAAAACTAAGTTTAAGAAAATAATTAATTATGATGATTTAAAAAAAGATCTTAGTTTTCAAAATTGGGATCACTGTTCTGATATGAATAGTCTTAATGATTTCTTAAATAATTTTACCGACAGCCATGGCTCAGTGGCTATGTTACTGGCTTAAAAAGCTGGAGGGACCAAGTTGGAATCCCGGCACCAACAAAATTTTCAATTTCTAATTTAACTGAGCTAGCACCGTGCTTCGGAGGACACGTAAAGCCGTCGGTCCCGGCTAACGAAAGTAGTCGTTGTTAGGGGCGCTTGCGCGACCTGAAAACCCTAATACTAGACCTTAGCCAGAAGGTTACACGAAGTTTACTTTTTTTTACCGACACCCTCATTTCATTAATCGATAAAAATGCCAAAGAAATAAATAAAAAATATGTGAGTTTAAGCGAAATATCTGAATGACAGATGGCAAAAAAGTGAACTTTACAGAAAATTTATAAACAACCCAAATGACCTAACATTAAAAAAAGAATACACAATTTACGCAAATAAATTAAATAAGCGAATTATTGAGGTAAAAAAATATTTTTATACGGAAATTACAAAATATAAAAACAGTTCTAAAGGTCTGTGGAATATTATTAAGAAATTAGATCATAATAGTACAAAAAGTGAAATTAATTCCATTTTAAATTAAAATAATAAGGTAATCACTGATAGTCAAAATATTAGCAATATTTTTAATGATTATTTTTCTAATATAAGGTGTACGCTTGCTAGAAATATTAAAATATCCTCTTCTCCTGATCCTCCAAAAACTACACGTTTTTCCTAAAATCCGTAACGGAATCAGAAGTTCAGAGTAATATTCATTCCCTTAAACCAAAAAAATCTCCTGGCATAGACAACATTTCCGCCGATCTGTTAAAGATAATTTCTAATTATATTGTTGATCCGATAACTTATTTAATGAGTAAAATATTTGAACATGGTACATGTCTTGGCCATTTAAAAAAAACTGTAATTATACCTATATTTAAAAAAGGTGAAATTGATGCAAAATTATCGTCCTATATCACTTATTACCAGCATTGCAAAAATCTTTGAAGAGGCCATAGCTGAACGAGTAAATCAATATCTTACAAAGTTTAACCTGCTGTCTCCAAACTAATTTGGTTTTAAGAAGGGATATTCCACGTCCGCTACTGATTATTTATATACGATGCTGGATAATAGCTTTCCTACTTTAGCGATATTTTTGGATCTAGCTAAGGCATTTGACGCTGTTGGTTATCAGCAGTTGTTAGTAGCTTTGAATGATCTTGGAATAAGAGGCATACCGTACTTACTATTTCAAAGTTATTTAAAAAATAGATCGCAAATTGTCAAAATTAATAACAAAGTAAGTACTAACAAAATCATTGGGTGTGGTGTGTCTCAAGGTACTGGGTCCTTTACTGTTTTCAATATATATATATATATATATATATATATATATATATATATATATATATATATATATATATATATATATATATGTAATTGATCTAGCAGAAATGAAAATACATGGGAAAGTTATTTGTTTTGCTGACGATACTGTCACACTTTACACTAGTGATTCTTGGAATAAACTTAAAACTTTAGAAGAAACAGAAACTATAAAGTCCACAAGGAAACTAAGTTCCTGTATTTGGCTGTATACCATAAAATTTTCCAATAAAATCCTTTATAAAAAGGTATATAAAAAACCCATTTGGGCTATGTTAAATTGACAAAACGTTTTCGGAATAAGTATTCCATCATCAGTGTCCTAAAAAGTATTTAACCACTTAATTAAGAAGAACATGAAATAATTTAAGTTTTGACTAAGGTTAATGTAAAATGTGGTTAATACTTACAGGTTAATACATGGAAATAGCCACTAAATATGGGGGTAAAAACCCTTTAAAAATTGCTAAATAAAATTTAGTTTACATTATGTCTAGTTTATAATTAAGATGGTAAAGTTACCGTTGGAGTGGTAACATGGCGACATATGACTCTACATTAAGTTGCAAGTCCTGAGACGGTATGTCTACGAGGACTTTATTAAAGCAACTGATTGAAATGACAATCTTGACAGGCTATGACGGAAGTTGTGACAGAGCAGTCAGTGTAACTGTATATGTCTATTTAAGACAGAAGCCAACGTTGTTTAAAAATTGTGAAAGTTAAAATAAAAATAAAATTATAACAGTATCAACCATCAATGTTATTGTTTTAAATTATGTATGTGAGATGAAATTGTGGTGAGAAAATTATGTGATTATAGTTAGGCAACCAACTATACAGTGTCAAGTGGTGTGATGAAAAAATTCTAATATAAGGCCCTTTATGTTTTAATAACATTTGGTACCTGGAAAATGGAAACTAGACACAGGTGGAAAGTTGGGTTCTTGAAAAAGTATAGGAATTAATATATTTAATATGTGAGAATGTTATTCAATGAATGAAATAAAACTATTGAAATATAAAGTTCATGTAAAAATTGACTTATAACTCAATTATATTAGGCCCTGTATGTCAAAAAACAACATTTGGTACCTGGTAAATGTAAAACTTCTTGAGTTGTAAGTTCATGAATATAAATATCTGATTGGGTGTTAACAAACTGAGTGATGTAGTTATATTTTGTGTGTTGACAAGTATATGAAATGGACAAAATTTGATGGTTGGAAGTGGTTTTGTAATGTATTGATCGTAAAGTACTCAACTTATAACTTGAGAAAAGGCCCTATCTGTTATAAAGCAACACTAGGTACATAGGAAAAATAAAAGATTAAGTTATAAGTTGGTAAGTTGAATGAACTATTGGTCTATATTGACTATAATAGTAAAATGAAATTGTTGTGGGTGGCTCTGTTAAATTTGAGTAAAGAGAATGAAAATCAAGGTGTTTTTGAGAAAATTGTGAATTGTAGAAGTAAATTGGGGATGTGGGTTAGGAGAATAGTTGACGATGAAGAGGGAGAAAATCTCGATTGAATGAAACATGATTGACGCAATTTGGGCTTTTTTGTTTTTCTTTAAGAATTGCAAGATCTTCGTATAAATCTAATTTGAGGAAATTTTTTTGGGAGATATTGTGGATAAGTGAAACGTCTTCTGGGATATTGAGGGTGTGGTTGTGTTCTTTGAGATGTTGAGAGAAAGTGGAAGTATTTTCTCTTTTTATGTGCTCTAGAGAGCGTGAGGAAAGATATCTGCATGTTCTACCTATGTAGGTGGCATTGCAATCTGAACATTTAAGTCTATATACTCCACTCCGGTTCATATAATTGATAGGATCTTTGGAATTAGAAATATGTTTTCCCAAATTGTTGGGTACTTTGAAAGAAACATGGGTGTTTTCAACCGAACGTTGGATGAGATTTCGAATATCTCCAGAAAGACTATCATGATAGAATGGGAGTGAAACATAATTGGGTTTGGTGGTAAGGTCTCTGGGGAACGCAGTCTCCCGCAGGGTCTTAAGGCGTTTAACTATAAAGGTTTTAGAATGGCTAAATAGGAGAAATATACTAAATTCTTTGATAGAGTCACGTCTTAGATATACCATTTTAACATGGAGTGTAAATATGCTTCTCATTTGAATAAACTCGAAATACTATAAATGAGGTTTTTGAAAATTATGCTAAAAAAACCTCGCTTATATTCATCAGAACTTCTTTATCAGCAAGCAGGTATTTTTAAGATTAGACAGTTATATTTGTTAAACATAATTTTGCTTACATACAAAAATAACGCATAAAATCAATAGATCATACTTACAGCACTAGAAAAAAAGTTCATGACTATGTCCAAATTACTAGTGCTTATAAATCAATTGGAAAACACAATTTCACATACTCCATTCCTAGAATATTTAACTATTTACCCGAGATCTATAAAACCTACATGATGAAAAATCAACGCATTCAACATGATTAAATTCATTTTTATAAAATTTCTTAAGAACGTGGGCGCAAAATTTCGGGCAAATGCTTTTTAAATGCATTCATTTTTTTCGAATCATGAGAAAACTAATAAATATTTTTAAAAAATTTAAACGCAGAATGAAAGATTCCATTATTACCGAGGGCCAAAAGTCCCTAGAATAAACAAAAAGTTTCTTTTAAATAGATATTTGAAATTAAAAATCACACTTAATTTTCTTTTCTTTTTCACCCCTGTAATTTACTTAAATAAACATTATAAAAGTTTTCAGGGACTTTCGGCCCTCAGTAATAATGTAATCTTTAATTCTGCGTTTAAATTTTTCAAAAATACTTATTAGTTTTCTCAGATTTCGAATAAAATGAATGCGTTTAAAAAGCATAGGCCCGAAATTTTGCGCCTACGCTCTTAAGAACACTGGATCAGAAATTTTGGATGTGATCTTTAATTAAATTCATCATATAACTAATACTGTACTATATACTTTGTAACAATATTTTATATTATCAATCTGATGGTACTGTAGAACAAATATTGAATAGTGTAAATGAGTCTAATCCCTGAGCACAACCTCTGGTTCATCAGGGAATTTCTTCATTGTTTATTTACTAACAACTATTTATTTGTACAAAATATTTAACTTAAATTATATTGAACTATTATATTGTAACATGTTTTATATTGTATAATGGGAAGTAAATAAACAATATTATTATTATTATTATTATACACATAAACAAAAGTGAAGACAAGCCAGAAAAAGCTGACAAAAAGCAGGTAAAGCTAGAGGTATAACTACGCAGAAATGAAAATGACATCGAGAAACAAAAAATAATTAAAAAAAAAATAAATAAAAATAAGAATAGACACCAACGCTCCAAAAAATCCGACACCCTAGCTGGTAAAAGAAGAAACCAATAACATTTAAAATATTTTAATAATAAAAATTAAATAAAAAATTGTAAATGTATTCACACTTCACAAATACCTTATAAATGTAAAATACAAAAAGTGTGAATTGCTGCAGCCAGCGATAGATGAAGTCTTTTATTGAATTACAATAAATTTAAATTTAAATAAGAATAAAAACGGAGTTTATAAATATGCAATAATAATATTTTTACACCTACCTTGTTTTGTACTATAAAATTATTACTGACTATGTGACACACAGAAATTTTTGCCTTTTTATACTAATATGGATACAGATTAGAATCCAGAATCTTATGAACAGACTGTGGTCTTGAATGTGCAGTTTATTTTTTAGGCCACAGGGACGGCCTAGCCGTATCAGATCTAAAAGTTTCATTACTATTTTAAAGGGAATACGCCACAATTGAAGGTTAAAGTAAGTTAATTGACATTTCAATGTCTACTTCGGAAACAGTTCTCAAAATAAAAACATTAATAAATTAAACAAAATTTGTTTTTTTGTTACTTGGTGAAAAATTCTTCTAATAATTTAATTTTATTTGACTCATTTATAGTGACAATTTAGACATATATTATACATTTTAAATTAGACGGCTTTAAAATGATACTGCCAATATTGCTGAGTTGCATTCCTGGGACGACTTTATTATAAGATAGTTCATTCGATTACATGAAATCAACTTTAACTTGAGAATATCCGTCAGAAAAATCATAGCATGAAATTCGTCTTTAAAAAGAAACTACATGCCATGATGACAGTAAAATTCTCCTGTTAGTGATTCCATAGTAAATCATGAGGAAAAAAACAGGAAAAAACATCATAATACTATCCCAATATGGTTAGTATTTGGCTTTACATTATTTAGTTTATTCTCAATAAACACCAAATTCTGATTTTGTATGTTTGGGGTTTAAAAAACATAAATGATATATCCTCGATATGTTATTTACTAATACTGGAATTTTCCTTTTATTAACTTCCTCTTTTAATATGGGTAACCAGATCTTACTGCATTCTGCCGAGGAATTTGCGACACAATTGGCCTCATTTAGCATAATTACAGCCGCTTCTATGATTTTTTTCTTTTTACCATCCGTTGTTTTTAGGACTATACTTGAATCATTCCATTGAACCCTAGGTTCATTATACCATGCGTGTTTACATATTTGAGATCTATCAAATTCTCTATTTTTAATATAAGATTGATGTTCACTTATTCTATCATTTAATTGCCTTAATATTTTACCTAAATAAAACTAATGGCATTCACAAGGTATTTTATAAATACAATTCTTTGTCCTTTCTTGTTCATTGTTAGGTTTAGTTTTAGACAAAATAGATCTCAATGTGTTTGTTGTTTTGAATGTTGTTGAAATGTTGAATTTATTTTCTATTCTTTTAAGTTTTTCTGACAATCCTTTTATGTATGGTATTGTTATTTTATATAGAGTTATCCGGACTCTCTATTGGAATCAAAAAGCACGAGTGAGACTGAACAAATCAACCAACACTGAAGAATTTGAAATTTTAAGAGGGGTGCGACATAGGTGTATTTTGTCTCCTATGCTCTTCAATCTCTATGTGGAGAACATTTTTGCAGAGACACTAGAAGGCTCTAAGTGTAGAATAAAGGTAAATGGGTTCCCGATAAATAAGATTCGGTACGCCGACGACACCGCGATAATAACAGCCAATGAACATGATATGCAGTTGATGTTAAATAAAATAAACACCGTAGGAAAAATATATGGCGTGAAGATAAGTGTTGGAAAAACTAAATGCATGGCAATAAACAAAACGCACTTTTAGTAGATAATGCTCCAATCGATCAAGTGAAAACATTCAAATACTTGGGAATGATGATGAATAACCAATGGGATCATCAACAAGAAATTAAATGCCGTACCGAACAAGCAAGACAAGCTATTATCAAATTTAAACCGCTACTATGTAACCGCAATCTTTCCTTCAATCTCCGCTACAGGATTGTTAAATGCTATGTATGGTCCATATTGTTATACGGCATGGAAACATGGACGTTAATAAGAGTACCTTCTATTAATAAGTTGGAGGCCTTCGAAATGTGAACGTTGCGAAGAATGTTCCGCTTACCATGGACAGATAGGGGTGAGAAACGAGAAAGTCTTAAGAAAGGCAAATACTGAGATAGAACTACTCAATTTGATCAAGGTACGAAAAATTGGATACCTCGGCCATATTCTGCGAGGAAAAAAAATACGCAATCCCTCAACTAATCATTCAGGAAAGGATTGAAGGCAGGAGAGGAGTAGGTCGCAAACAAATGTTGTGGCTACGGAACAATAAAGAACTGGACAGGCATAAATAACACTGGCGATCTTTTGCATGCCGCAAAAGACAGACGTCTGGCCTTAAGATAATTCGCCAACGCACTATAGGTGCACGGCACTATAAGAAGAAGATTGTTATTTTCCTCGTATTATTCCTTGTGTATGCTGTAGGATCTCGTTCTAAGTGCTCTATTTGGTCGATTGTTGAAAATTCCTTATTTGTAAACGATAAAGGATAATCGTTTTTTAATAAAACATTATGTTAACAAATGTTTTTCCTCCAAGAACGAATTTTCGATAGAACAAGCAATTTTGGCTCTATCGTATAAGGATTTAATTCCCTTTTTAATATCAATAATGTGATTTAGTTTCAAATTTAAATATCTGTTGGTGTGTGTTGGTTTTCTATACACCTGAGTCTCATATCCAGTATCGTTCGAAGAGATTAAAACATCCAGGAAAGATAGTGTACTTTTATATTCCTTTTCCATGGTAAATGTTAGTGTCTCTTCTTTATCATTTATATCATTCAGGAATGTGTCCAACAACTCTGATACATGAGGCCATTTTGAGAATACATCATCTACATATCTCCACCATACTGTGGATTTTAAATATTGTTTAGAAATTATGTTTGTTTCAAAATCTTCCATAAATATATCGGCTAATAATGGAGATAAACTAGAGCCCATTGCTAGACCAAAATTTTGTTTATAGAATTCATTATTTAGTTGAAAATATGTATTATCAATACATAATGTCAATAACTCCATTACAGATATTATATTTAGTCACAGAATAATAAACAATCAGAATGCCCACTCTGCTTGAAAAAATAAGTACGCGCATCTCGTTCGCGCAGACGGAATCAGCCATGTTGTAAACGGAACCAGTGCTATTCAGTGACATTTTATCTGGTGTGCATAGAAAAATTAACCCGGTTTAATTTATTTACAGCTACTATAGACATAATATGCACTATTTTATTCTTACTATCAGTTGAAGAATAGATTAAATTATTTCAAATGTACTAAATTATTAATCTCTAAAAATTTAAATTACAGTTCTGTCTTAGCTTGTCACAAATTTCTCATTTCGAGTCTATGTTTCCGTTTAAAATATGGCGATCGCGTACTGACAAACTTCAAAGCCGGCATCTAGAGTGGGCATTCTGGTTGTTATTTATCTTGTGGTTTACTAGTCTTGTTCTAGTTGTCAATGTATCATCACTCTCTAATTTTGCCTTGACTATATTCAAAATCTTATCTAATGGTACATTTGTAACTAAACTATTTATGTCAAAACTTACTAAAATATTACTTGAAATAAATTCAATATTGATAATTTATTTAAAAAGTGTGGATTTTTTATAAATGTGTCATTTTTATTTGCAAATGGTTGTATCATATTTAATAAAAATTTTGACAGTTCACTACAAGGAGAATTCATGGTACTACAAATAGGTCTAAGTGGTATATTCGTTTTATGAATAATTATAAAGTTTCATAATTAAACAATTAATGTAAGCGAAGTATGTTTGAGTACTCTTCGTAAAGTAAATATAGTCTGTGTATCGTGATTACATATAAGGATAATGTAGTAAAAATCGTGATCTACTTTCTCTATTTTTTTCTCTACAAATTCCAATTTTATGGTTTATTGTTTAGCGATTGACAGCGAATTCTTATTATTCCTTACATAATTTAAGTAAATTGATTTAAATTGAATTAAAATCCATCTCTGTTTCAAAATGTGGTTGATGTTTTTCCGTATATTTTATTGGGATTTGCAATGTTTACCTAAACATAATATCTCTAATAGAGCTATCTACCAATGACCTGGAAATTTTGGTGACTGTCAACGTGGAAAACCAATGTGGAAAGGTAATTATTATTTATATACACATGTACATATGTGTAATATGAAATTGTAAACAAGCTATAATTACACAATTGTAATTTATATTTATGAATACTTTTGCATCTACTTAATATTAGTAGTAAAAAATTAGTAGTAGAATATTATTATACTGCACCGCAAAATTACCCGAAAACTACGTTTATTTGAAGTAAAATTTATCGTATGTTCATTAACAAAACATAAACAAAGGGGAAAGAAAATCTTATTGGTGTGAAAATCATTTTTCTGTGTAAAAAAAGTTGTAAATCGAATTAAACCGGAAGTCAACAAAAATTTTCACCGGAAGTAAAAAAGTTTTATGACCAAAAACTAACCAAGATATGTCTTGTTTTTACAAGCTGATCACGAATCCGTTGTCAAAACAAGTTTACATATCATCCAGTTCCAAAGTTCCAAAATATTGATTAATTTAACAAAAAATAAATATTTAAATTTTTTTTAGTCCGGAGTAAGATATTTTTCACATCAAAATCATAAAATAATTTAAATATATGGATACTAAAATCGCGTTGTTCCTCTTCGAGCTGGAATAACAGCACTTTTCCTTTCTTGCATATATTGCAAATAAAAGCAACGATCTCGTTTTGTGGTATATGGTCCCACTAGTTTACCACCTCCTGCTCTAAGATCACTACAGTTTCAAACGCGCAATAATTTTGCGTAACTACACTTCTCTAGTTGTGACTTAAATGATCTACAGGAATACGGTCTGGACTTCTAGGAGGCCAGGGTAGTACTTAAATACCTTCTTCTTCCTTCTTGTATGTAGGCTTTAAAACCTGTTTCTTTTTCAATATTAGCCTCCTAAATTGTTTAAATTATCGCACCATCTTTTTTTGGTCTGCCAATAATCCTTCGTCCATTTGGTGACTTATCTCATGCTATTCGTACTATCCTATCCTCTGCCATTTAACTAATGTGTTCGTTCAACTCCTGTTTTCGTTTTGTCACCCATCCATTTAGGTTTTCTATATTGCATGCTCTTCCTATGTTTTCGCTTCGCTCCCTATCCCACAGACTTTTCCCTGATATTCGTCGGAGTATTTTCATCTCTGTTGTTTCCAGTAGTCCTCTCGTTTTAGATGTGTCAGGTCTTGTCTCCGCCGTGTATATATGTCTAATTGTTGCTTTATAGATTCTTGTTTTTGTGTCTTGTCTTAGGTGTTTGTTCTTACAGATTGTGTCATTAAGAGATCCCGCCGCTTTACTTGCTATAAAGCTTTGTTGTCGTACTTCTTCTTCAAAATCTCCGTAACTAGTTATATCTATTCCCAGATATCTAAACCTTGCTTCCTGCTTTATAATTTTCCCATCAATTTCGATTTTACATCGTAGTGGGTATTTAGATGTTGTCATACATTTGGTTTTTTCTACTCATATTATCATATTGTATTTCTTGGCTGTTGTATTGAAGATGTGTCGGCGATTAATGCATAACACAATATTTGGATTTCTTTGTTCCCCATTCTGTAACCATGACCTTTACGTACTGCTTGTATTATTTCGTGCATTATTATATTAAAAAGAAGTGGGCTTAACAAGTAACCTTGTCTGACTCCACTTTATACTAATATACACTGTGTTAGTTTTGCATTTATCTTTGCCTGTATTCGATTTTGGAAGTAGATGTTTGCGATTGTTTGTATAATATTAATTGTTATGTTTCTTTTATACAGTAGCTGTTAGACGTCTTCGACTTGGATGCGATCGAAAGCCTTTGTCATGTCTATAAAACATAGATATGCTGGTTTATGGTACTCGATGGCCTTTTCTGTGATTTGTCTTAGTACCAATGCAGCGTCTACGCAGGATCTTTCAGATCTGAATTCTTGTTGTTCATCTGATAAAGTTGTTAGTTTATTGATTTTGTTGGGGACTTTTGTGGTAAGCTTAAGTGCCGTGTTCAGTAGATTTATACCTCTATAATTGTTGAGGTCTTCTTTATCTCTTTTCTTGAACATTGATATCATTATGCTGTTTCTTCATGCATCTGGTATCTTGCAGTGCAATATTAGTTTTTGTATAAGTTTTTTCATCTCTAGGATTATACTTACTCCTCCGTATTTTAGAAGCTCGTTGGTTATTCCGTCTGGTCCTGGTGACTTTCTATTTTTGAGTGAATTTATGGCTATCTCTACTTCCTGCAAACGGATTTCCATTTCGTGTCTTAATTTAGGTAAGTTATTATGTTGATTATTATTTTCCTTTCCTTTAAACAATTGCGTCAGGTATCTTTCCCATTTGTTTACTGGTATATTATTGTATTTTTTCAATTCTGCCATTTCTTTTCGTTTCTTATAATTCTGCATATTCGTTTTTGTGTTCCGTCGCTTTCCATCTTTTTTGTAAACTGTTCCCAGTGTTCATTTGTTGTTCTTCCTACCAACTGCTTTGTTTCATTTCGTACTCTTCTATAGGTGTTTCGGAATTCTGGAGTATTTAATGTTTTGTACTTCGTGTAGGCCTCTCGTTTTCTTAGAGCTTCTGTTGCAGCTTCTTTAATGTTGTTTTTAATTTTCTTGCAGCTCGCGTTTATATCTTTGATTTCGTCTATTCGTTTCAGTTGTATCTTCCCTGCTAACCTCATTTGGTACATTTCTCTTGTAGAAACGTTCCACAGTGATTCTACATTGAATTTTTCCTCGGTAATTTTCCGTAGAAAATGTTTTGGTGTTATTTTCATTCTTATTTTTGCTAGTACTAGTTTGTGTTCACAACCCAATCATAGATTTGTGCCCCCTGGAGTTTTCAAATGTATATATATTTATACTGGAGCTTATGGTCGAAATATTAATTATATATATATATATATATATATATATATATATATATATATATATATATATATATATATATATGGCGAAAGGAGCACAATTCGTAAAACTTTCCGTGAATGAATTGGTATCGATAGACTGTTATAACGTTATTTCTATATACCCTACGTCTTCAGACAGTCAGTTAGATACAAACTCATACACGGAAAGCCAACTTAAAAAACAACCCTTATTAGTTTGTCAGTATGGGTGAAAGTATGTATGTGGCACAATAGCACATTATGCTTATGTTTATGTTAAAGCTCTCCGTGTTGGCGAAATAAATTCTCAACACAATACATTTTAACCTATTTTATGTTTTGTTTGACACAATTTGTTCTATGTTTAACTTTAGATTCCAACGCGTGCGCGTTGTTAGAAAAAAAACGAAAGGGTCGTCATAAAATGTCGGGCAGAAAGGATGACTTCTGTTCAATCCAATAAAAAATTGTATTTGATAGTAGAAAAATATAAATTAAGTTAGGTACATAAAAATATAAGTGGCTCTTCCCTTTGGGAATCCAATCAGTTTCGTGTAAGTTGTGTTTGTGGAAATTAAGGTTTAATCGTGAAAAGTTGCCTAAATTATTCCTAGCGGTCTCACCAGCGAAACTTCTTTAATGTTGTAAAAATCCAACACTCCAGTATACGCGATCTGATATCTCCTAAAATATGTGATTGATTTTTACTTATAACTCGGTTAGATTTTAAGCTATGCAGATATAAAAAAAAATATTTTTTTAAGGGTAAAAACATCAATTAAATTAATTTTTTGAAACCGATATGTGTAGGCAAATTTTAAACAGCAATATCTCAACTAATTGTTTTCCAATTGTTTTTAAATTTGTCAAACCGTTGAAAATTTCTACATCTATAAAATAAAAGTCTAAGTATACTCCTACAAACACTATAGAGGAAGACATGAACCAATGAGCATATCTCCCGCACCCACCATGGGTCAATTCTCCCGCATACACTAATTGGACATTAAATTTTACTCACAGAAAAAACAAACAATTTTAGAGAAGAAACACTTAGCACACGTCAAACTACAATAATCACGCAATACAATAGCAATAACACACAATACAAATATCTGTAAACACAGTCGCAAAAATACAAAAATTGAGGAAATTTATTCCGCTGTAACAAAAACACATCGAGTTAGAATATAGATTCTAGATTCTAACTCGACGCAAAAACACATTTTCGAACCTGACACCCAAACAAAAAGACCATTGTAAACATGGCGGCGTTATTATTATTAACCTCCCATTCGCTACCAATAACCGTCTTGACGTTTCATTAGTACGAAATTTAAGTTGAGTTTTAAAAGGTGGTTCAACTTTTTCATCTGAGCAAGTTTCCCGGTCTCCCCCTACTTATCGTCATTGGCTTGAGGAATTAGATTTTGATTAATTTGGATAGAAGGGCAGGTTTGTGTACCTAACGTAAGTGTCACTCGTTTGGATCAAGTTTTATTTACATCGATGAGCCATTTCTTGAACCATACTTGAATTTTATTCAGATTGTTTTCTAAATTTTGGAAGCACAAGTTATATCTTTTTGCGGGACCAAGATCGCAGAATTATTTGTATGGGTTGAGTATTATAGGTGAAGATAAAAATAGAATCTTTTCATTTATTTCAAACAATAGCTCCAACTCCGTAGCGATGAGTTGTGTTGTCCTTTCCAGGATAATAAAACACTTCGTGATTTCGAGTCAAACATTTTCCAGACCCTCACCCCAGCCCCTTACCATTTGTGAATCACTGGTAACAGATATGTCGATCGTAAGCCTCTTCATTTCCTGTTCGGCGTTGCCCAATTCTTCATTCTTGGACATGATTTTCAGATTCCATATTATTTTTGTAGGATTTTTCTACTTTTCTGAATACACATAAGTGTGGTGCAACGTATGTCCCTAAAGTTTTCCGAAAATTAGATTTAAAAGTATTATTGGTAGGAAGCATTGGATCAAGTTGCCATTGGAAACCAAAGTTAGTAAACAACTTAAACGATATAAACAATGTCAGTTTTGACAGATACGGTTCGTTAAGATGTCGTACAAACTTAATATTCGTCAAAGTATTTATCGTTTAGTTGGACTTTACCAAAACGCGATATTGTAAAAATTTTTGGTGCTCAAAATATTTCTGCCTCAACGATTTACCAGACAATTATATATATACAAGGATTTCCACAGTTTTCACTGTATTCCTTCACTCAACCGTTTTCTCCAATTTTTCCTGTTTAGCCAGTCCCCTTCCTGTAGGTTTCTTCTACTCATTGCTTCCTCCACCTCATCTCTGAAAGATCTTCGAGGTCTGCCTCTCTTTCTTCTTCCTATCGGGCTCCACTCTGTTATTCTATTTATCCACCGATTTTGGTCTACTCTTCTGACATGTCCGTACCAGGTTAACCTCTTCTGTTCGATGTATTTATTTATTTATCGTATGGCATAAGAACACATATTTAAAAAGCAATATAAAACATTACATGGAGTATTACAAACGAACATCTAATGCATTAATATAGTCTAAAACATTTTCAGTCGCATTCAGGAACTCGTCAAAAACTCCAGGGAACCGCCTTCGGGGGCATTCTTCAACAATGTGACGGACGGTCTGTCGTTGCGCACTACAGTCACACTCCGGAGTAAGGGCTTTTCCCCATTTATGTAAGCTGTCAGCACATCTACCGCTTCTTGTTCTTATTCTGTTTAGTGTTGTCCATGTACTCCGGGTCAGTCTGTTGGATGTAGTCTATTATGTCGGAGTTCATTCGCATTCTCCTCTTAATCTCCATGTTATTTATTCTATATCTTCTTGTTACTCTGCAGCTTCTCCTTAGGAATTCCATCTCTGTTGCTCTTATTTTGTTTTTGGTTTTCTTAGTTATTGTCCAATTTTCACACCCATAAGTGAGGATACTTCTTGTCATGGTATTATATATTTTTTTCTTTGTTTTCATGCTGATGTTCTTATCCCATAGTACCGGGTTCAATTGTCGTATGCAGTCTCTTGTTTGTCCTAGTCTATTTTTTTATATCTTCCTCCATTGTTCCTTTGTTTGATATTATGAAACCTAAATACTTATACTTGTCTGTTCCTTTGATTTGTTTACCTTCGTCTATTTCCAGCTGTTTTATTTCTGTATTCTCCGTTGTTAGAAGACCAGACAATTAAAGAGTGCAAAAAAAATACCATGCCTTAATTTATCCAAAAGTGGAAGACTAAGAGTTTCAACTCCTGCTCGGGAACAGAGAGTAATTCAGAGGATGGAGAACCAACTAGGAAAAGTCTTTGCGAAATGTTGGCCGAAGATATAATGTATCACGAATGACTCTAAGTAAAAAAAAATTCCAAAAAAAAGGAAAAAAGTACATACCAGCCCAGTTAGAAAAAAAAAATTCTAGATGTTGCCGTGCATTGAGATGTATTCATGTTCCTGGTAAAATTCTCATTATTAATGATGGAAAGAATTTTACTTTATCCTTTTCCGAAATTTTAAGGGAAAAGTGAAATTTGCCGATAAAATTTTGGTATGGTGTGCGATCTCAGAAGCAGGTGTTTTACAGCCGTTTGTTGGGCGTGTTCGCAGTAAAGGTCTCAATGCTGACAATTACGTTGACAGGTGTCTTACAAAGCTTATTCAATTTATAAATACTCATCACCGCAATGATGAAATCATATTTTGGCCGCACCTAGCGTCATGCCATTACGCCAGGGGAACGACAGATTAATTAACCGCTCAAAATATAAATTTTGTTCCTAAGCGCGACATCCCCTCAAATGTGCATCAGGCGAGGCCTGTAGAAGAATTTTGGGCTGTTTTAGGTCGAATGGTGTA
The DNA here is from genome assembly GCF_040954645.1 of Diabrotica undecimpunctata. Classification (NCBI taxonomy): domain Eukaryota; kingdom Metazoa; phylum Arthropoda; class Insecta; order Coleoptera; family Chrysomelidae; genus Diabrotica; species Diabrotica undecimpunctata. The sequence goes on from NC_092805.1 coordinate 20,127,049, forward strand.
TAATAATGGCTGGGGAGCTCAAAATAAAGATCAGCTGAGGCGAAGAATTTTGCAAAAATTTCGTAAGATCGACTTAGAAACAGTCCAAACAAAGGCTTATTGCACATGCGAAACCAAATTTACGCATCATCGAAGATCACGGACCTCTTTCTGTTCTATAAAAATACATTAGTATCCTTAAATATGTAGACTTAATTTCCTGTATTTAGTTAGTAAAATAAACTTAATTTACAAGTGAAAAATACTTATACTCGGTTCGCTATTCCCAGTCCGAACTGTCTAGTGAATTTAGTAATTATTTTTTTGCGATGTTAGTTACTTTTTGACAGACTAAAGGTGGCTGGAAATTACTATACAACCAAGCACACGTACTCATAGCCAATATTAATAGTAAACAAACTAAATAGTAAATAAAATAGAACTTTGCGAATTACGGAGAATCAATATTTATTTATCTGCACAATATAATAAATGGTTATGTTAAATTATAACAACTAAAATATATTTTTTAAATATATACTACCCAAAATTTGATGAGTTTAGTATACACTTCCACTATTTAGAATAATTCTTCTTTTTTTACAGAAAGAAGTCTGCAATAGTAGGATACTTGAGCTATTATTACTGAGAAGTAGGAATTGTTGTGCTGTAGGTTTCCGACAATGAATCTGTCAAAATATGCCCGAGCTAAGCGAATGGAGTATATTTATTTTTTGCGAAAACTTAGGGACATGCGTTATTATCAAATCATGTTTGAGCTGTATCCAGTTTTATTTCTCTACAACTGCCAACTATATTGTTTAATGTTAACAGTTCTAATATCAAATTAACGTATTTCTAACTTTTAATTTCAATTTCTTACAAAATTATTAAAAATCAGACCCTGTTTTAAAATGTGGTTAATGTTATTTTTTTATTTCTTTTAGGTGTTGGTATTTTTACCTAAATATAACAACTTAATAATATTTATCTACCGATGATCTGGGAAATTTTGGTGACTATCAATGTGCAAAACCGATGAGTTATTTTATGGCAAATTATAAAATAACACAATTTCAATTTTTTATTCTGAATATTTTTGCATATAAATTTTAATACTATCAGATGAAAGCAATAGAATAACGTTATTTATATACTTATACGTAATCTATAACCCTCTCCCTAATGTTATTCAAATTATACCGGTATCTCTGCAATGATTTTAACATGATTTTAGAAAGTCCAGGAAATGACGTAAAAATAGGAGGCCAATAACTGAAAATCATAATGAATAGCGCCAATTTACTAGAAAAGAAAATAAATGCAAAAATAGAGGCTTACTATTCAGAAGATATAAAATATGTAATATATATAATATATATATATATATATATATATATATATATATATATATATAAAGTAGTGTTAATCAACTAATTAAGTTAGAAAATAAACTTTGAGACTCTTTGGGTAAACACAGCTGAAAGAATAGGCTAAGTGTACTCGTGTTAATTTTTTTTTCCAATATTTCGTCGATAATCATCGACATCATCAGGGATGAGCTACAAATAGTTATACATGAACATTTGACAGTCTATTTAACTAAGTTACTTACGATTTGAGATTATCGCCGTAAAGAAAGCTTTAGCTTGGTGGGGATGTAATAGCTCAAAATGGTGATGAAATAGTCAATCTATTTGCCAGTTATTTTTCAGGTACATATAATGATAGTGAGTATAATGTACCTAATTTTAAATTGGACTATAGTGTGAACTTTCAGATTCTGAAGTTTAGTCTGACTGATGTTTTCGAGGGAATTATGAGTTTAAAAACTACATATTCTTCAGGGTCTGATGGTATACCTAGAGCACTTATTAAGAACTATATTTTTCCCTTTGTTAACCTTTACAACAAATTTTCAATTTTTCATTGTCATCATCTGTATTTCCACAATATTGGAAAAATAGTTTTCTTACACCTATCTATAAATCCGGCAATCGCGAGTGTGTTAACAAAGATAGAGGTATACCTATTCAATCAGCAATTCCAACTCTTCTTGATAAGTTGGTATCGATAAATCTCACCTGGACTTGCAGAAACATAATTATTGATGAACAATATGGATTTTCTAACAAGAAGTCAACAGTAACAAACCTTGTCAATTACCAAGAATACTTGTTGGGTGCACTTGAGAATAAAATTCAGATCGACAGCGTTTACACTGATTTCTCAAAGGCCTTTGACCAGGTTAATCATAATCTTTTGATCCACAAACTTCATGCATTAGGCTTTGGTGACCCCATTGTCAATTGGATTAAAAGTTTTCTGATGGGACGTACACAGCAAGTTCGTTTTAACAATTATATTTTAAAAGAATTCCATTATTATTCTGGTGTACCACAAGTGTCTCATTGTGGTCCCTTGTTTTTTAACTTGTTCATTAACGATATTGGTAAGGCTATCACAAACTCACACTTCCTGCTGTTTGCTGACGATCTTAAGTTATTTCTTAGATAATTGTATTCAGATTATTGTATTGCTCTCTGGTACGCTCAGGTCTTGAATACTGCTCTATTGTTTGGTCCCCATTTCATCAAGTATACATTGATGGATTGGAGAGCGTTCAGAGGAAGTTTCTAAGATCTTTAGCTTTTAAAGCACATATTAATATAAAAAATACTAAAAACTATTTCATAGATTATTCTTTAATAATGTTTATTATTATAGAATACGTTATTAATTATCCCTAGTTATTAGCCAATGTACACTTAAACACAATACATAGAACTCGACCCACTACACTTTTTTATATTCCTTTTCATAGGACTGATTATGCTCGTCATTTTACCCTGTCGAGAATACTCAGCTCTTGCAATGACCTCCTATTGGATCCTTTCTGCTTAAACATTAATGCTTTCAAAAGGCAACTTAAGAATCTAATTATTAATCTAGATATGTGATATATATATATATATATATATATATATATATATATATATATATATATATACATATATATATATTAATTTTTGTGATTTGATATACTGGTTTAATGTACACATTTTAACTGTTTACTTGTTTCTTTGTTATTGTTTTGATGTTTATTGTACATGATCTTTACTTTTTACTATTTGTTGTATTTTATTGTAAATTGTTCTACCGTTGAAATAAATAAATAAATAAATGTGATATGTCATATGTTGCTGTACGTTCATTAATAACTAAGACGACGTTTAGTGCCCTTTTGGTAGTCTTTTTGTTTCTTTTATCTAAATATATTCGTACTATCCTTCCCTTTTATTGGTTATGTCGCATGCTAGAATTCCATCAGTTATTTATTATATACTTAGCCTGAGGCCTTCTGTAAGCCAATAAGTCAAAATTGGTCTTGAATTTGCTAATAACCAAAGAGATAGTGGTGATAGCAGAAGGTTTATTCGAAAAAGAGTTATTGCAGCTATGCAAAAAATATTCACCAAAATTTAAGAAGTATAGGTAGTGTATATGAAATAGCAAAAGAATATGGAGTTAAAGTGTTGCGATTGTCATCTTATCACTGTGAACTTAACCCCATAGAACTAGTCTGGGATCAAATAAAGGGAAATGTCGCGAGAAATAATACAACATTTATTTAAACTTCAAGATGTTCGTCAACAACTATTATCTGACTCCATATTAAAAGTTTCGTCTGACAATTGGCAAAAGTCTATAAGAACTGTTTTTCCCGTTTCGGGTTTAAGAAGCAATGGTTCCCTAGAACTCTAAAAATCAAATTTAAGATGCCAAACGTGTTTTCCATGACTCACTTCTACGTGCTCTTGAAAGCCGGTCATTAAAAAGTATTTTAACGGATCATTTTTCTGGAGTTTCTTCAAAAGGCTTCATACTTACTATAATTATTCAATAGAAATGCCTTGTGCATTGAATTTCCCTCCAGTTTTTTATGTAAGCTAATATTTTTAAAAACGTCACCATCGAATATACGCCCTTGACAGCTGTCATTAATCACATCAAACGATGCTAAAAAATGTTTGTAATAATTGTAGTAATCTGATCCAATCTTTCTAGGAGCTTGAAGCATAATATGCTTGCCATCTATGGCTCCAATAACGTGAAGGAAATTCCATTTTTTCTCAAACTGTTCTACTATTTCTAACCACTTATTTTCGGTGTTTGGAATCTGGAAAATTAAAAAACAAATTTACTCAATAATTACTGTTCTAAACGTAATGTGTTAGATATTATGTTATATTTACTGTAATGTTAATAATATCATGATTTGAGTATGAAGCCACTCAACCCAAGAAAACAGGAACTGAAAAACCTGAAGAGAAAAATACAGCAAATAGTACATTTTCTCATGAAGATACGGAATAGCTTACCCCTGTAAACCAAGAGAAAGAAGAAATTTCCACGGCGATCCACATCAAAAACTCAATCAAGTCGCACAAAAAAAACGCGTATGCAATATTTTAGACTCTCAACCATCTCCAATGTTACAGGAAGCATTTAATACAGCATATTGAAAAAGAATTGCGCAAATATGACTCTCAGACTTTAGCTCGTGTAAAACATGCAATAAATAATATAATATTTGAAGCCGACATGGGAAAATATAGTATTCATATAATACACCTCCTAGTTCTAGCTATCAAGGAAATAGTACTAGTGAAATATCATCTTCGACTTATGCAACCAGTACTACTCCAACTGCGACACCATTACCTGCTCAAGCAGCGATTTCAATTACTAGGCAGAAGCTTAAACCCGAAGGATTAGAACAAACTGAAAATGGACCAATATTGCTAATTTCTCTTTTTACAAATAACATTTTAGTTTTTACATGTTTTAGAAATAAATGTAGTTGTACAATGTATAAATATTATTTTCAATTTTACCTTTTCGTAGTCTTTGAGGCATTCTAGTATCGACTCACATACCTTGGGAATTATTTTTGATATGGACGGCTTTATTATTCTGCACATTGCAAACTAGAATACAAATCCCCAGTGGCTAAAAATCTCAGAAGTCTTTCTTGCACTGAGATAGCTTCTCAAAAGTGTGTAGTCATTTTTCTTATTCGTGGTCAAATCAAGAAACATATTGTGGTCAAAATTATTTTGGGACATTCAAGTAAAATTTCTTATTGTTTCTTTTTCTGCTTCAAATTTAATGTTTTGCATTAGCTGATGATTTTCACACGGGCTCTTTTTCGATATATTTCTTTCAGCCACCAAAAATTTTTTCGTTTATTTTTACGTTTTTTTGCTTTTGAAAAGCTTGTGAATTAGAATAAAAGCAGCAGCAGTACATGATACATCCATGATTAACTAAATTAACTACAGTGTTACTTGTACGGTCGTACGAGATGGCGCGCGGCACAAGTTAATTTAAAATAAAATCATAAGGGGGCGCCGTGCGAGTCAAGTGACAAGTTTGCCTCGCGAGCCAGGTTGTGCGCGGCAGCCTCACTTAATGGATCAGCCGCTTTACAATATAATAATACACAAAGAAATTATAATCCCTCACTTATGGACAAGTATATCTATGGGTTTATAGTGCCATAATTAACAGAACTACAAATTGAGGTCCGCATACAAGCTAATTCAAAACATTTGGCGAGAAGAAACAATGCCAGATGAATGGAAAGAAGGAGTTATTGTACCAATAACACAAAAAAGGAAACAAAAAGCAATATACTAACTACCGGGGAATAACACTCCTAAACACCACCTACAAAATCCTTGCAAACATCCTGCTAGAAAGAACCAAAACATACACAGAAGGAATCGTTGGAGATTATCAATGCGGATTCAGACCGGGCCGCTCTATTATTGACCAGATATTCACAATAAAACAGATAAAGGAAAAATGCTGGGAGTTTGATCGTCAGCTTCATCAGATGTTCATAGATTTTAAACAATCATTTGATAGAGTATGCAGGGCCAGACTGTGGACAGCGATGCAGGAACTTGGCTTTCCAAAAAATAACTAGTCAGGTTGATACGGATGTGTATGGAACGGTTACGATGTAAGGTGAGAGTTGGACAACAATACTCGGAGACATTTTAAATAAACAATGGACTAAAACAGGGACACCACAACTCTTCAACTTAGCTCTGGAACACATAATCAGAAGTGCAAGAATCGAAAAATCGAATACAGTATTTCATCGAGAAGGACCAAACTTACTACTGGCATTTGCAGACGATACCGATCTAATAGGAAACACACGATTAAGGATAAAGGAGACTTTCGTGAGGTTCGAGAAGAGAGCAGAGAAGATCGGGGTCCAAATCAACGAAAACAAGACGAAATATATGTATATGAGCCGCAATAACCAAATCGGAGACAGACTTGGTCAGAACATCACAATCGATGACTTTAACTTTGAGCGCGTTAGAGAATTCAAGGATCTTGGAACAACAATAACTGAAGACAATAACGGATCACAAGAAATAAACAACAGGATCCAGGCCGGCAACAGATGTCTTCTTGCCCTCCAAAACTTTATAAAATCGAAACAACTAACAAGATGTACGAAGATAAAGGTCTATAAAACAATCATACGACCCGTTGTAACTTTACCCAGACGACAACATCATAAAAGAAATAAAGTCCAGAAGGCTCCAATGGGCAGGACACCTCAGAAGACATTCTGACGAACGAACAGTAAGACTGGTGTGGGAGGAAGTCCTAACTGGAAGGAGACCACGCGGACGCCCACGTCTCCGGTAGCGAGATAATATAGCAAGAGACCTAAGCACTATGGGCGTGGAGAATTCGATGGAGGTTGCTCAAGACAGAAAAAAGTGGAGGCATGTTGTCGAGTCGGCTAAAACCCACGAAAGGTTGTAACGCCACGGAGTATGTAAGTATGTATGTAAATTGAGGGTAGGGTTATTCATTATACACCTGCTCGGGGACGAATTTAGCGTCACTCATTGGATGGGACATACTGATAGAATGGAAGAAGATAATGTATCGTCCAAAATAAGCAAAAACAATAAAAGTAGAATATAGAACAAGGGAAAGCAGAAGCTGATATTTAAGGAACAAATTTAATAGAGCAATTTTAAAAATGAATTATTGAAAAAGCAAAGAGCAAAATAGATCAGAATGGAGAAGAATTCTTAAAGAGTCCAAGTCCCATCAAGGGTTGTCGTGATCAATAATGATGATGATTGTATGATTGTAATGCTGGTCCTTCATTGGTCTGATACATACTTACTTACTTACTAGCCAACGCCCACCCTTGGCATGTTAGCCATTTGGTGGCGCGCTGACCAGTATAGACGAGCCGTTTCTCGTAGGCGATCTTCATCCTCCTCGGGTGGGTCTGTTTTCAGGGCTGGGCACTCTGGAAGGTGAGCAGCATCCATCTGGGGCTGATCACATAGTGGACAGTTGTCATTTTCGCCGACGCCGATGCGATGTAGATGGGAGGCCAGGTAGTCATGCCCCGTAGTTACACTAATAGTTACGGCTACACTAATAGGTCTCGGCAAGTTGCGAGGGATTGGTGACTCTATTAGGTGAGCCCAAGATTTTCCAGCACCGGCTTGTATTTGCTGCTCTTTTATCTTCGCTTTGATTCCTCTTCTAATGGTGGACTTTGCTGATGTGTACGATTGGAAGCTAGGAGGCTGTGGAAGAGTAGTGCCTTCTTTTGCAAGTTCATCCGCCGCTTGATTTCCTTTAACACCGACATGTCTAGGGATCCATTGTAGAGTAATCAGCCACCCTTTTTCCATCAAGTTCGATAGTTGGACGCGGCAAGATATTGTTTTGGCACAGTCGGTGTATCAATTTGTAGACAGGGCGAGGATTGCGGCTTGGCAGTCGATGAAGAAGGCAACTTTTTGGGGGTGTTGGTAATTCTCAAGATTTCTTGCAGCTTCGTGTATAGCAGCAATTTCGCCGTCGTAGTTGGTGAGAGGGGCACCCACAGCTATAGAGCCTTTGAAGAACGTTGAGACATATCCTGCTCCTGTTCTTCCCGAGTCCGGCATCAAGGATCCATCGCAATAGATGTGGAGCCACTCATGTGCTGGGTACTTGGTGTGTATCGTCTTTAGGGCGGCTTTCCTTAGGGCAATGTCTGACGATAAGTGCTTCGGGTCGTTATGGTTTTCAAGCAGTAATTCTGTGTTTGGTAGACAGCAGGCCAGTGTGGTTTGCGCTGGGAAGGGGGCGGCTTCCGACAGGACAATGTGGTATTTTTCCATGATTTGGTTTGCTACTGCAAGCGGAGTGATTTGTATTTTAAGATGTGAGGCTGCTTGTCTATATTCGTCCCATTTTTGTGGAAGTATTCGTCTTTGCCTTTCCCAGAAGGTTAACGCGTGTTGCTCTCTGCGGCATTGTATTGGTTCAATACCGGTCTGGGCTTCCATTGATGTAATCTGTGTTGATTTTAGAGCACCGGTGATGACGCGAAGGGCAGTGTTCTGGGCGACTTCAAGCTTGGAGGTGGTGTTTGTACTCGCAGTTATTGTAGCTTCACTCCCATATTCTAATATCGGCCGGACATAGGTTTTGTATGTTGCTACCAGGCCATCATGCGTGGCGCCCCACTTTGTTGCTGTGAGACGTTTGAGCAGTCGACATCTCTTTGTGACTTTCTCTGCAATGTCGTCGATTTGAGGTTTCCACGTCATTTTCTTATCTATGTACATCTTCAAGTATTTTGTTACGTCCTGTCTTTCCAGATCAACTCCTATTACCTTGGTTTGATACATGCCTGATATTTTAATTTTTCAAAAAATTCTTGTATGTGTCCAATTATCGGTAACAGTTTATTTGGTATGCCATTAGGTCCTTAAATTTTTTACAATTTAATCTACACAGGATATCTCCGATTACTTCTTTTACTATTTCTATGTCGTCAATATTATTACCTTTTTCTTCTTTTTCTTTTGCTTCTCATTCTGCTTCTACAGATCTAATACTGTCTCCATTCTAAAGCTCTTTTATACAAGATATTCTTTCTTTCTCTTTTCTTTCTTTCTTTCTTTCTCCCCTTCCTTTTACCCTAACAGGGTGTCGGATTTGGGCTAGCTATTTTAATTTCCATTTACCCACCTCTTCCATTCTTTTCTGTTTCCTGCCATTATTTTCAATTCCTGGAGTGATTTTTGTTTAAGTTTTCCCTCCTCTACTACTTGCTGTATCCATTTTTTTCTTGGTCTGCCTCTTTTTCTTTTTCCGATGTTTTTTGCTTCATAAATTTTTCTTGTTATTCTATTGGATTGCATCCTCATCAGATGCCCATACCAGTTTATTTGTCTCTTTGCTATTTTGTTCATTATCGGTTCCTGGTTGGTCATTTTCCTAATAGTCTCGTTGCTTAATCTATCCCATTTTGTCTTTCCAACTATCGTTCTTAGATGTCTCATCACCATTGCGTTTATCCTGCTCTTATGTTTTTCCAGAATTGTCCAGTTTTCACTTGCATAGAGCACAGTCGGTATCACTATTGTGTTATATATTTTTATTCTTATTTCTCGTGCAAGTTCTCTTTTTCTATAACTTGTTTGATTTCTTTGCTCTATTTGTTATTTCCCAGTCTATTTTTCCATCATTAGTTATTATACTTCCCAGGTATTCGTAAGTTGTTACTATTTCCAATTCTGAGTTTTTACATTTTATCTTTATTTTATTATCTTCCTTATCTCCTTTGCCGCTGATTATCATTATCTTACTTTTTTCCTCGTTTATATCCATTTTAAGTTCTTCTATTTGTTCTACCCATATATCCATTAGTTTCTGCATTTTATTCTCGGAATTTGCTATTAGTACTATGTCGTCTGCATACATTAAGGACTCTATTGTTTCCGGTTGTAATCTGCGATAACCTATTATTGTCTGTAGTTGATTAGTTCTGACTCTAGTGTTTCTTATCAATTCGTTCATTACTATTATGAATAGCAAAGGGCTGAGACTATCTCCTTGTTTAATACCTCTCTTCCAATTAAATGCTTCCGATCTTTCCCCTGTTATTTGTACCCTTCCTTTTACCTCTTTGTAAGTACTTTCTATAATTTTTATCAATGCATTAGGTACGTTAATTTTCCTCAAGCATTTCCCTATAATATTTCTTTCTATCGTGTCAAATGCTGCTTTTAGGTCTATAAATGCTAATACTAGTTTTTTCCCCGTATCTATGCTTCTTTCTATTGGGTTTCTAATGATATATATGTTGTCATTTGTCTGTCTTCCCGGTCTAAATGCCATTTGTTCTTCTCCCAATACCATTTCTACTTCTTGTCTCAGTCTCTTCTCTATTATTTTCGTATATATTTTAAAGCACACCGATGACAGACATATTGCCCTATAGTTGTCGCAGTTTACATGTTCTCCTTTTTTGTATATTGGCACGATGATATTGTTCTGCCAGTATTTAGGGATTGTTTGTTTTTCCCACGCCTCTTTATATATTTTCCATAACCAGTTTATTCCATACCATTCCATAAGATATTCATTGTTCTATTTTTATTTTGCTTAGATTTTATATTCAATAATGCTTTATCTACCTTTTCTTTGCGATCCATATAGGTCAGGTTCTTTTTCAATCTTTGTATTGCTGCTATTGTCTTGTTGCTACAGTATTCATTCTAAAGAAGTTGTCTGTAAATAAAAATGAACGAAGTAAAATAGGAAAGATAATAAAAAGTCTAATAGGTTGATATAACTATTCGTATTTTTATTTTCCAAAAGTTCACAATTAAAAGTCATTTATTAAAATTGATATTAAAATTTGGCAAAAGCCTACAGACATAAAATCAGATAGAATTAAAAGTCTTTATAAGTTACACTCGTTGATAATCCAATCATTGTTTCCCCCACAAAATTGATCGTAGGTCGTCCAAGCTTTAAAACCATTACCTTTCATTCTCTGAAATTCGTCGAATATTTTTCTTACGCATTGAACATCGTCGTGGATATCATCGTCTCTTAAACTGTTACAAGATAAATGACAGCCCTGAGGATGATCTGGTGGACCGCACCTATAAAAGGAAACATTATTAAACTGTTACTGAAATATTAACTTATGTGCCTAGAAAAACGATAGAATTAAAAATAAATAATAAATAAAACTATAAACAAAAAATTTAAATATTGTAAGAACACAAAGCAGGGACTAGCAGAGCTTCAGTGGGATCCCTAGTGCTGAAGGGGATTGTGTCTAAGAGCGATGAGTCCAAACGAAAAGGAGGAGGTAAGCTTCTTATTCTGTTGTCTGATGGATCGTCCTCGATACGGCATTTATCTGGGGTACAGCACTTTCAACAAAATCTCACAAAAAGCAATTTATCCGAGCAGATATGAAGAGTCTGCTAGGGTAGGATGTACATACAGTGTTTGTCGAGACTCTGATAGCTATCACCAAGTGTAATCTAATACACGTGTTAGTAAAGTAAAGAGAAATAATATTCTTCTTCTTCTTATTTTTATGTAGGCATGACTATCTGTTTGTTTTTCAATGTGCCTCCAGTAAGTTGTCGTTCCATCGTTTTCGTGGTCTTCCTACTGATCGTTTTCCTATTGGGGAACCGTATTCTGCCGTCTTTACTACTCTATTTATTGTCATTCGGCTTATACAATCGTTCCATTCTACTCTTCTATTTCTTACTAAGTTCTTGACGTTCTCCACCTTGCATCTACTTTGTATATCTGTACTTTTAGCTCCGTCTATTTTGTAAATTCTGCCTATCATTTCTTTCCCGATTTTTTTATTTCTCCATACTGTTTCATACAGGCAGCATGCGTCTTTATTTCCTCTATTCACTTGATCTTCCACTTCTGTTTCGAGTTTTCCATAGCTAGATAATGTGATGGCTAGATATGACCTTCCAGCTCCAATTTACATCTTATCTAAATTTGCTGTTGTAACCATGCGTTTTGTCTTTTTGGGGAAATTAACATGTTAAATTTTCTGGCGGTTGTATTAAATTGGTACAGCATACGTTGTAAAACGTCTTCACTTTAAGAAAGGGGTATTGCGTCATCTGCATAGCTCTCCCATTTGGTATTCTTTTCTAGTTCTTACTTTTTTTAATATTTCATCCATAATCAGGTTGAACAATAGAGCACTCAGGAACTCTCCCTGTTTTATCCCATTGCCAGCTTCAATAGGGTCGGTTAGTTCTTTTTCTACTCTTACTTTTATTGCGTTGTTTTGGTAGATGCTTTCGATTGTTTTGATTATTCCTAGAGGTATTTTTCTTGCGTACAACAAGTGGATAACGTCCTTTAATTAAGTTCCACGAAACACTTGCAATTGCCTCATTATAAATATGGCGTCGGTGTTGTTGTTCTTCTGCTAGTGTTATAATTTCATTCAGTTTATTTGTTATAACTTTGGTTGTTAATTTTAGTGTTGTGTTTAATAAATTAATTCCTCTGTAATTTTCTGTGTCCGATTTGTCTCCCTTTTTGAAAGGAGGTATTAGGAATTCTGTTGTGTTCTATTATTTTTTGGATTAGTTTTAATAGTTGTTTTGGTCAGATCCAGTCCTCCGTACTTTAGGAGTTCGTTCGGTATTCTGTCCTCTCCTGGTGATTTTCTATTTTTTAATTTCCTTAATGCTTCCTTTACCTTTTCCTCCTCAATATTTATTTCTTCGTTTGTCGTCACCACTGGTGTTGGTGGTTCGTTCATCAAGAGAGAAAAAGGTTCATTTTAGTATGGGAAGAGGAATGAGACGAGATGGGGAAATTGACGAAGTGGACAAAGTCGTTGATTCTAAATCTGAAAAGATAGATGGACTAGGGGTTCCAGCGTTTGGATTACTTCCTGACGCAGATTCCCACATTACATGGTTCTTGCAGGGCATACCTTTACAGATTCAGAAACTCAAAAAAACACATATCTTGGTAATGTAAAATGTTGAACATACTTTATTAGCGCGTGATAGGTGAATAGCAGAGAGAAGCCTGATTGAGAGAGCTGGGGACGGGCTGCAATCAATCACGGAATTCAGGAAGCAGATGCTAATATTGCACGATTGAAGAAGGGGATCCACATCTTCAAACTCTATAGAATATACCACGAATTTGATATTGTTAAATATATGTAATGATTATAGATATACTTAATTATTATACAAAATATACCTGCAGGCAACAACCACTGTCAGATTACATACTAACAGTAATCGCATAAAAATAGAACGGGGGGTTAGACAAGGAGACCAATGTCACCTAAACTTTTTAATACGGTGCTAGAACATGATTTTAAGAATTTGGATTGGATGACAAAGGGAATAAAAATAGGTGGAGAATATCTACACAACTTACGTTTCGCCGATGATATACTTATAATAGCTGAAGATCTAGGTATGGCAAGAGAGATGGTACAGGAACTCGTTGTGGCTACAGAAAGTGTAGGTTTAAATATAAATATCTCGAAAACAAAAATCATGACCAATTTGGTACCCAACCAGAACATCAGTATTGGTGGAAAAGAAATAGAACTCGTAGATAGATATAAATACCTGGGACATGAAATTATGATTGGCAGGGATAACCAGACTCATGAACTGAAGAGAAGAATCGGCCTTGGGTGGGCAGCATTTGGAAAACTGAGAGAAACTTTTAAAAGTGAGCTGCCCACATGCCTAAAGAGAAAGGTATTTGATCAGTGCGTCCTCCCAGTCTTGACGTACGGAGCAGAAACACTTACCTTAACAAAAGCAGCAGCTACCAAACTGAGAGTCACGCAGAGAAGAATGGAGCGGTCCATGTTAGGAATAACTCTGCAAGACAGAATAACCAACGAAGACATCAGGAGAAGAACCGGAGTGACTGACATCATCGAGAAGATAGCCAGACTAAAATGGAGATGGGCAGGACACATAGCCAGAATGACAGATGGGCGATGGACAAAGAGGTTATTGGAATGGAGGCCAAGGGAAGACAAGAGAAGCGTCGGTCGACCACCTACAAGATGGACTGACGATTTAAGACGACTCAATAAAAACTGGATGAGAGCGGCGCAAGATAGACGGGGTTGGAAACATGAGGAAGAGGCCTATGTTCAGCAGTGGACTCTTGAGGCTGGATGATGAAATATATGTAATGACGATGGAACAAAATAAACCAGCTAGAAAAACGCTTCCTGATAGACCCATTAGTTAGAGAAAAAGTGAAAGACCAAGAACAAGGTTCCTTGATAACATCAACGAGGACATGAGAAAGATGGGGATATGTGCTGGGCGGAGAAATGCGATGGATAGGAACGACTGGAGAGAAATTCTTGAGGAGGCTAGGACCCACGAAGGGTTGTAAATCCAGAATGATGATGATGATGGGCTGTGGCAAGATTGAACATGAATAGGAAGAGAAAGAGAGAAAAGGATTAAGCAGTCTCTAACGAAAAAGTGAAAATATGCGTCAGAGTCGTAAATGAATAAGAAGATAGATGAATGGTGGTCCGACTGGTAATTCATAATTGAGGAGGGTTTTTTTAACAGGTAATCCCAGGTATCAGGTCGCGGGTACCATCGTGGTAACGCCGGAGGATATCTGCATAACTGACTCTGGTTTTTTCACCTTCTAGAACCGACTCGGATATTTTCATACGTCTCTCATATAAGACGAAAAAAATCTAATAGTTTTAAAAATATAAATCACTGAACAGATTTAAAATTTTAAGATTTTGGTACTTATTAGAGACCAGTACATGTTGTACAACAATCATGTTGAAATGTCGGGAATGCGGTCTGTGATATAAAATTAGACTACTTAATTTATAGATTATTAGACTAATTTATTTATTTATTAACTTACCAATATAACTGAGAAATCTGAAACAGGCCGTTATCATGAGATTGGGTATTTATGGCAGCAGTATTAAATTGTGATTCATGTTGGACAATGCATATCCAAGTTGGGATTTGCCAGCGAGGGAATTTGTATTCGTAAAGTAGTTCCCTCGCCAAAGTACATTTATCGTAGAATCTGCCATATGCTAAAGGAAGAACTAGTAATAGTAATGCTGCTCTGTGGATCATTTTGTAGTATATACCTGAAAAATATTTGCAAAATTACCTAATTGGACGACGATTAATAATTTATATTGATATTTTTCAAATATTTTATATTGATGACTAAGCACTAAAACTAAGACAAGTGCAAGAGAAATCATTAGAATATAACAAACCGGTATATCTATGTTTCGTGAACCTTAAGAAGGCATATATAGGACAATTCAGGATATGAGAGAGGAGAAACCTTGGTTAACTTCCTAGAAGCCCACAAAAATTATGCAATGAACAAATTCTATGGGAAAAAAATTTTAAAGAAAGTGGACGTGGCTATCCCCAGACGGAACGAAATAGATTACATACTGTGTAACAAAACAGATTTCATACAGGACGTAACAGTAATAAATACGGCGTCAGTAAGTACCGATCACCGAATGGTTAAAGCCACATTAGAGATAAAACATAATAAAAATAGAAACAAATTTAGAAAAACTTGGAATATAGACCCAGATAAACTAAAATCTAATACATAACAATATAAAAGCAAGTTAAAACCCGCGAAAGTATTAAATCTAGATAAACTTAGCTTAAATGAAGTCATAACAAAAGAACTATTAAATGCAAGCTCAGAAGTGGCAACCGCTAACAGAAACCGAAAATCCAAAATAAGTGTAAAATCACAAAACATGCTGAAACAAAGAAAAGATCTTCTGAGACGAAACAAAAGAGACACTGCAAAATTTAAAGAACTTAATTGAGTAATAAGAAAACAGATAAAAAAGGACATTAAAAAACATCAAGAAAACCGTATAGAACAAGTCATAGAGAAAAACCGAAGTCTCAAATGCACCAAACCGAAACTAGAAAGAAAAACATAATAACCATTAAAAATGAACAAGGAAAACTAGAAAAAAAGTATATTTGATATGGCAAACTCAATTGAAAAGTTCTACGCCGATCTGTATCGTTCCAGAAACGATCCTCCTAACAAAGCAGAACTTGAAAAGGCAGATAACAAATGTCAACTCAGAAGTGATGCCCGAAATAAGTCGAAAATATCTACCAAAACAATACAGTAAAAGTAAAAGTAGAAGAAGAACTATCTGTCCCTATTGAAGGTAGCAATGGGATAAGACAGGGAGATTCCCTGAGTCCTCTATTGTTCAACCTACTTATGGATGCAATAATTAAAAAAGTAAGAACTAAAAAAGGATATCAAATGGGAAAAACACAACTTAAAATAACCTGCAATGCAGACGATGCAATACTAGTCTCTCACTGTGAAGATAATTTACAACGTATTCTACACCAATTTAATATAACCGCTATAAAATTTAACATGTTAATTTCCCTAAAAAAGACAAAATGCATGGTGATAACAGCAAATTTACTAAGATGTAAATTAGAGCTGGAAGGTCAGATAATAGAACAAGTGATGGAATTTAACAATTTAGGCATCATATTATCTAGCTACGCAAAGCTCGAAATAGAAGTCAATAGAGCAAACAGAGTCGGAGGTAGCCTGAATGAAACAATATGGAGAAATAAAAATATCGGGTAAGAAATGAAAGACAGAATTTACAAATAGTCAAATATTCATCAGACCAATAATGACATACGCTGCAGAAACACGACCTGACACAAAGAGGACAAAAAGTATGTTAGAAACAGCAGAGAAGAAGACACTTTAGATAAACATCAAGGAATGGGTAAGAAATAAAAGAGTATAATGAAATGATCAAGACTATCAGTAGGAAGACGATGGAACGGCACATTGAAAAACAGAGAGGGTCATATCTACATAAAAAGAAGACATTTTTGGAGAGATACGTTGCTGAATTTATTCTACTGAATAGCAGAAAAAAGGATTGCCACATGCACATATTTTGGTTTGGTTAGTCAACTAAATTACACCAGATTAAATTGACCAAATCATCTTAGCAGAAAATTTTCGAAAGGAACAAAATCGATCAAATGAATTGAATAATTTTGTAATAATTTTTCTTTATATTTATTTTAGTTTGTGGTATCGCAACGCGCGCAAGTTACAGCTAGTAATAAATAAATGTCGCGACTACACCGATCATAAAGTACAAAAAAAACAATTGAAAAAAATTAAAATTTTATATTTATAAAGTTTTTATTTTTTTATGAAGAGTTAAGGTAAAGTCATATAAAAGATATTAACAGCTCGCCAATGAAATAAGAAGAGTGTATAAGAGGAAGTAACAACCAGTGTTAGGACAGGTGTGGGGGAGACTAATAAATTTCATATGAAATTAGGATTGTATGAAGGCTTGGTATTTAGTCCTTAGTTATTCTCATTAGTTAAGGATCAGATAACAGCGAAGCTACAGGGTTACATTCCCTGGTGCCTAATGTAGGCTGATGATCTAGTGTTAGAAGAAAAAAAAGTGATTTGGAACAAAAACTGGAACAGTGGAGAAAAGATTTTAAGGAAAAATGTTTAAAACAAAAGGAAAAAAACAGAGTATTTGGAATGTTTATTTAAAGATCGAGTAAATACAAATAAAATGATAATTTTGGATGGGGACTGCAGGACTATTGGTGGTGGTGACTATTGAATGGTGACTACTGCTGGATTACAGATAAACCGGATCAATAAGCTCATAAATTATATGAACAATTAAGAGGAATACTGAGATATGTCAAAACCTATAAAATTATTGTTATTGGCGATTTCAATATAAAAGTCAGCAATAAAACATTTGAAAACGTACGTGTGATTTCTGACTTTGTCAGCGAAATGCAAGAGGGGAGAGGCGAAATGTTTCAATTTCGTTCTGAAGAAAATTTCGTTATTAAGTAACACTCCCTGCAAGTAGATTACATACCTAAAAATCTACACCAGACAATCCGTACTATATACAGTTAAATAGATTGCATTCTGACAAATATGCGATTGAGGAACAAGATAATTACAGTGGCAGCATACAGGTAAGACTTAAGTGTGAATTATGAAAACAAAAATTCCCCACTTGTCATTTTAATATGCGAGGACTGACAACACCTAATTAAATCGGAACTTCAAAGACGAATAAGACCAACAGACCGACATACAATCGAGACAAATTAAAAATGGCTCCAGGACGACACATTTTTAGGGAGGAACTCAAAACAAGAGAACGTAAAGTAAATAGCTGGGAAGATTTGGCAGATGTTTTGATAGAAATAGCTGAAGATAAACTGGATAGAAAAGAGAAATGCAGAAAAGAATGGATGTCAGATGAAACTTATCGAGGAAAGAAAACAGCATAAGAAATATATTTTGCAAGCAAGAACTGTAGAAGAAAGTGCGAACCGACAACAAGAATATGAAACAATAAATAAAGTAGTTAAAAGAAATGCAAGAAAAGACAAAAGAAGGTGGGTTAAAGAACTGGCAAAACAAGCTAAAACAGCTGCAGAACACAACAGAACTAGAGAGCTATACCAAATTACTAGACGATTAACAAAAAATGGACCCAACTGTTTAAACATTGTGAGATACAAGACAGGTGAACTACTTACTACAATAAAGAACTCTACCAAGTAGAGAGATGGAAAGAGTATTTTTCAGGAGATGCTAGACATACCCAGGGAAAACGCAGATGAAATTGCCGAAAACCCGTAGAATCTAGACTTGCGTATATCTTGCGAGGCCCCTTCAATTTGTTTATAACAATTTCTGGCCCACTTGGAAAATAAAAAAAAATAAATTTGAACATGAAAAATATACAAAATCGAATAAAAAAGGTTAGATGCGGTAGAAATTCAAAAAAAAATTTAGTTGGTTTATGCTTTTACTCCTTATAGGGGTAACCGCTCGCTTATGAATATGATGAGCAAAAAAGACAAAGTGAGCAAAAAATTACATGTAGCAGATGTTTACAAGGTGAGAAAATATATAATAAACCGAACGAAGCTAAAGTTCGACTAGAAAAGAAACTCATGAAAATGAGAATCCTTTCGAATTCAAAGTTACCACCGTTAATGTAGAAAGAACTTGGGAAACATTTTCAAGGGTACACTTTTTTCGAAAAAATTTTTTGGCTGTAGAACTCAGTAGACTTTGGACTATATTAGCTTTGTATGTAAAAAATTAAGATTATTTATTTAGCATAATTTTTAAATTATTTTCAAGAACGAAAGATAATACTGGTGGATGCCCGTGTATTCTTAATACTTTTACACAAGGCAGAGACTTGGACTCTTCGCGGTCGCGAGCACCACAAAATTAATACCTTTGAGATGTGGTGCTGGAGAAAAATGCTGCGCATACCTTGGACAGCTCATAGGATAAACGTTTCCGTTCTAAACCAACTCAAGATTAAAAAAAAGCTGTCCACAATATGTCTGCAACGTATTCTGCAATTTTTCGGTCATGTGGTTTGCAGAGGTGACAATAATTTGGAGAACTTAATTGTTTCGGGAAACGTTCCGGGGAGAAGAGCAAGAGGACGATCATCAATTAAATAGTCCGATTCAATTAAGAATTCAGCTTGAAACTGATTCTGCGAAGCTCTCAGAGCAGCTGAAGATACAGACCAATGGAGAAGACTTATTAGGAATATTGGAAGAAATCACGATCCTCATTAATGGGAACTGACAAGCGAGAAAGAAGCGGCAAACAGCATATGCTGTGTAAAGATAAATAAGTAAGTAAAATTATAAATCCAGAGAAAGAAGAAATGCAGAAAATAAGAAGTGCTGTTTCATATTGACATAGACAAATATACCTAATACCTGGAATAAAGAAGATATAATTCATAGATTCAATATGAAAGAGTGCAGCTTGGCTGTTAAAAAACCCGTATTTAAACAAATATATCAAAAAGATCTGACTGTATTGAATTTGTTAATAACCAATCCACAAAGAATAAAACAGCTGTTTTTACTAGACATGATAATTAGAAAACCAAATAACATTAATGACTTGAAAACTTGTTCGATAAAAAAACTTAAAAAATATAAAATTTTACATTTAATTCACGCAGAAAATAAGAGTTGGTAAAGCATCACAAAGATATTCAAATACATATACGTTACGTTTCTAACAATTTTTGAATCAATCAAGTGGATTTAGGATAAATGGCCCAAGCCAAAAAATTAAAATAAGAGTCTGATTAAAATTAGAGTGTATATGTAGATACCACTTACCTTATATTGTAGTTTAATAATAATACTGACAATGTGACAGACATACACACAAACATGTTTGCCTTTTTATACTAATATAACACCAATTAGAATCCAAAAAATTATGAACTGATAGTTGTCTTGATACATAAAGTTTACTTTTGAAGCACAGGGACGGCCGAACTGTATCAGACCTAAAGGTTTTATATCGAATTAATGTAGCCGAACTTAGTATAGAGAAAAAGTTTTTTTTAGGACATCGCAACAACCAGGTATTTGACTAGTTTTTCCATTAAAATGTGTCTGTAGTAAGCAAACCTTTACGTTTCTTGCAACAATTTCGGCGTGGTTTTTTAATTATCAACAAACTAGTGCGAAACATGCGTATATTTCAAATTTTCGCTTACCATTAAAAAGCCATTATGTATAGCCATAAAGCCTGTACCTTTGGAAATTTCACAAAATATTACTTTTGGATTTTTTTACCAGACAAATTATAATGCTAAAAAAATCTTTTTGTACATGTTTTGAATTATTTTGAATTTTGTATAATCTGTAAGTTGCACCATTTTAAAATCAGATTGCATTTGTTAGTCCAGTCGTGAGAGAGTTGACCCCTAAAAATCATACGAACATGCTGAATTTTGCAGAGAATATTAATTTTGGGACCACAAAAAAGGTGCAAAAAAGTTTACCACTTTTACCCCCGGGATTCCCCCTAAAAACGCAAAAAAATCGATTTACCAAGAATCTGTACGTCATAGAAAAAATATTTTAAATAAAAAATGTAGCTGAGATAATTTTAAACAAAAATGGTTTTAAGCATTTTTTGTGTAGCATGAACGGTTCTCTTAGAAACCACGCTTGAAGCGAACGTCGATTTTCCATGTCAGTTACGCGCGCGAAATCAATGTTCAATAAAATTTGTATCAGCGGGACGGTAAAAATTCGATATCTTTTGATTCTAGTGACTTATTGACAAAAATCAAAATGCGTTTTAAAGGTAAAGAATAAAAATAAAAGTAAATAATAATAACATATTGTTTAATGAGTATATTAAAACATATTGTAATTGTCAAAAGCTGTGTTAAATTTAATTCTCCCATTCTTATTCTTATTAAATTCGACTGCATATGGTTCTTCTTTTCCTTCTATAAAATGAAGGAAAGGAAATGAATTATTCTAATTGAAACTCAGGAAAATCATGCTCTTCGACAACTTCATCAGAATCCATTTTACTAGGTGTGTCACAGAAGTAAGTATATTTGATCGTCCTCTTTACTATCAGATGAAGAATTAGAAGAAAGTTTAATCAGCTTTTTATTTACTTTTTCCTTAGGTTCTTTTTCTCTTGACGTTGCTTTTTCCTTTCTGTTTAGCAGCTCCGACACAATAGCAAGTTTCTCTGGTGTACTGGTTAAAATTCTAGTTTTTCCTTCCTTTCGCATTCCTCTGCCTTATAAATCTTTTCTAGATGGCGCTTTGGTAAACGGAGTTATGCTACATATGTATTGAGAGGCAGATCGGTTACAGATGACGTATATTCACTCTGTAGTGCAGCTAAAGACTCTGAAGTTGTATCATCAGCTTGAAAAGAAGTGGACGGACACGTATAGAAAAGGAAGTAGACGGGGTAGATAAACGTTCAGCTAGGATTAAAATCAAAGAATTGGAAGTTGGGTCACCAGGAGCGCTAAATGAAGTATATTTACCAACCATTGGTGTCTCCGGTCGATCTGTGACATACGATTGCAGATATTCTTTTTCTGTAAAAATATTGGTGTTAACTGGCCACAAACCTGAAACCTCAAAACTTTACAATATTTTTTGGTGTGACTGCTTATAGATAAGCTTTTACTGCAATTCCTGCAAGGTCATAAATACTTTTTGGTTTACCAGGATTACTTAACATCTAGTCTTCTGCAGTTTTGTGGTAAAAAAACCAAAAACCCGTCGGTCCAAGGGCTCAATTTTATGCGATGTATGCGGATGAATTGATAATAAAACTACACCCGAATTTTTGGCTTTATCAATTGTGTCTATTGAAATATGCCTATTATGATTATCCATGATAATCAGTGTCGGCTCTTCCTGGGTAAGTTTAGTATAAGTGTTCCAAGAATTGAAGAAAAATTTTTGATGTCGAGCATCCTGAAGGATTTGCTGCCCCAATGCATCCGGGTGGACGCATTCCATTTGTCGTGTGATCTTTTATCATCTATTTTGATCATCATCTAGCAAGTCAAAATATGTGGACAGTTTGACTTGCTGCATTTATTTAATCTATCATTGTAACACTAATGTAACACTAATTCTTCTTCCTGCCGAGATTATACTGCCAAGTTTTTTAATGGCTTAGGCGCTAATATTTTAGATTGTTTGTGCTTAGTTTTTACTTTACTGTAAGTTTTTTAAACTATGGTACAGCCAATCAGTGGAAATTTACATTTTTAATATTGGTGCAATTATTAAAAAATTGCTCAACATTGTGTGTATTAAAACTAGTGGCTCTAGCCAAACTAGTTGCTTCCGGTTTCCGTAAAGATAATGCTTACCATCTCCTTCTATATTGAACTAGCCATCATAGGTCTGCAATTTGCCTGTCTTGTCACGAGTCTGGTATGTTTCACTTAAGACTGTGGCATAATCAAATGCCAATTTTCTAGTTCGGATTTTAGTAAGTCCCAAATGAAGATAAGCAGCTGTTTCTAGATAATCAAACAGTTGACTCTCTTCTGCAACACTAACTACTTAATGAAACAGTAGTTTTGTGTATTGTGATATCAATAATACTAGTAACCAAATTATTTTGGTTTTTCATATAATTGTGTAACGTAGATTTACTTATATTCCATTTCTTCGCCACATACGTAGGTATAAATGCATTATTCGACAAAACTTCATGTAATGTCTCCTTCAATGACTCTTGTGGTACATGCGACCATGTGTTTAATTTTTATTAGTTTGTTTATCTCATTTCTTTGTCCTCTGATCATTCTCCATATTTCTTTTTATGTTTCTTAGAAGTCGTATTCCATCTGTTTTGAGAAGCTCTGAAAGAAAAATATAAAATTTAAATTCTTGATTACTGGTCATAACTTTCTACCGAACGATAAAGATTTTGGTGCCATAGAATGCCATTTAAAGCATCACGAACTGATATATACTCCTTTGGTCTATTTATATATAAAAAAAATTCTTGCCGTAAGAAATTGTTCATCACGCATCAACTTCAAAAGATAACAGTTAATAGAAAAATTGTCACTTATAAAGAAGAAATCAAAATGCTTGCTTCAAAATTATGTTTTCAAAAAAAATTGAGAAGAAAGTGTCTATCAAATCAATTTCAAATGGTAAAATACCGACATATGCATTGTGTAATTAGAGCGCATTACAGACTTTAAATTCAATTTCCCAATAATCAGTTTTTTTGGGTTGGACGCAGATATGTAAGAAGAGAATATTTGACATCAGCCATAAATAAAGAAGAAAGACAAAGATCAATAGAAAGATGGCAAGAAGAGTGAAACATCACGGAAGATGTTGCTCAGTGGACCAAGATGCTGATCCCGAGCCAATGGGACTGGGTGGACTGTGGTCAAAGGTGACTGGATTCTTCCTGGCGCAGGTACTCACAAGACATGGGTATTTTAGGACATATCTTCAGAGATTCAGAAGGACAGATACAGATAAATACATATACTCTGAATACTTTGACACTGTTACTTACACAGTATTGGAATGTAATAGATAGAGAATGGAGAGAAATATAATGTGTAGAGAAATAGGTATAGGAGAGTAGAAGGTGTAGGAGAGAGTGTAGGAGAGAATAGGAGGAAAATAGAATGTATAACTGTGAGATAGAGATCGTGAAGATGATGGGAGGTAAGGAGGGGTGGAATATTGCACAAAAATATATTCAAACAGTAATTAAAAAGAAAGAAGAAGAAGAGAAACACCAGCCGGACCAACGATAGAGAAAAGATATAGATAAGAGAAGGTAGTGCTCCGAAAGTGTCGTCAGCCTTACAGCGGCTATCTCACTTTCGGAGTACGGTACGTGCAACAGTCAATTACGCACAAGTAGAAGAAGGTTGTTTTAGTTGGTAGGCAGGATAACAGGAATGCATCTGTTTACAGGTCCTCCTTCTTCTAAGGGGAAATGGGTTCGTATGTACTCCTCTAACCTGAATCCCACACACGCCAGCCATCCCTAGAGATGGGTTAACCTGGTACGTTTTTTAGAAATTTCCACCATCAGAGAAAAAAAAATGTCTAAACATACAAGTCAATGTAGTAAATACCTATAATCTATTTCTAATGAGTGTAGAGTAATAAAATCTCATGAAGTATTCAAAAGCGCTACAGGGTAATCCGTCAATAATCCGTCAATAAATTCCGTCCGCATTGCAAAATTCTGTCGTTTCATAAAGAGCAGGTAGGTATCACCCTGTTTTAAGGGATTAGTCCATTGTTATCGACAGATAAACACTGAGCCAGAGGCGTGCTAGTGGGTTAATTGACAAAAGAATATGCATTCTTAAAAATCATATTAAAGGAAATAAAAATGTAATACAGCAGAACAGTGTTATTAAAAAAATATAAAATGTAACAATAAAATATATACGAACCGAAATCGGGAAATACTCACAAACACACACGAATGAACTTTACATATTGAAACACTTTAAAGTGGGGGAGTGGGGGAGTTTAAATCAATTTATTCACAAAAACTACAAAAACTTTACTGGATACGTTATTACAATTCTACATCACTATAGTCTTCATCCGAAGAACTGTCATCATCCCCTGGTGTTATAATTATAGGATCAACCACCTGATCGACCAAGTTGTCCAGTTCCCACATTTTATCTTCCTCTTTTAAAACATGCTGGATTGCTTTTTGCCAGTTTTCTGATGTGATTTCCATAATGGCTTGATCAAACAATACCTTGACATCTTTCATTTTAAATGTGGTATTGTGCCTTGCAACATATCCTTTAACTTGTGCCCATATAAGTTCTATGGGATTTAATTCGCAATGATATGGCGGTAGGCGTAGCACAGTTACTTTATACTTTTCTGCTACATCTTCTACGGCATATTTTATGAAGCGAGATTTATGTTGTTTTACTACGGCTAGTAGTTCCTTCTTTATTGAATTCGTCTCAAACTGAATACCTTTATTTGACAGCCAGTTAATAATTTCTTGCTTTCTCCAAGCTGAAGTTGGTACCTTCTCTATGCGCCTTGAATGGTAGCTTGCATTATCCATAACCACGACCGAATCAGCTGGAAGAAATTTTAACATTTCCCCGAAGTAGTCTTCGAAGACATCCGAATTCATGTCCTCATGATAATCTCCCGTCCGACACGACTCAAAGCTTAACAAACCTTCTTTTAAAAATCCTTCTTCGCTTCCAATGTGAGCAATTATAAGCCTCTTCCCTTTTCCCGAAGGCACTTTAATGCCCGTCGAAAGGCCTTCTATGAAAGCTTGGCGAGCACTTGTTACATTTTTATCTTGCCACATTTTTTGGACTATATAACCTTCGTTTATCCACGTCTCATCAAGATAAAAAATTTTCTTGTGCTCTCTGCGGTACTGTTTTATAGTTCTCAAATATTTTCGTCTCCAGCAAATGATTTCATCACTTTCCAGTAATAGTGCCTTTCGATTGTGCTTTTCCCAGGAAAAATTCATACTTTTTAAAGTTTTCCATAAAAGTTTTCTGGATATCAAAGGAATATCGTTATCTTGGCTTATCTCCATTAGTGTTTTGTCAAGGGTGGGTATTTCCTTTTTAAAATAAAACGAATGAACTTTTCTTCGAATGTCACGTTTGGTGTCTTCACCTAAGATTTTTATTGGTCTTCCTGATTTTCTCTTGCATGGACTTAACTTGCCTGATATCTTTCTTTCTCGCAATAATTTAAAAATCGTGGACTGTCCAATTCCAGTCATTCGGGCACATCGCTCAACACTTTCTTGCACAGACAAACTAGGGTGATCGTGTTTTATGCAATCATATACATTTAAAATTATAACTTTTTCACTAACAGATAGCGGAGAATTTTTTACACCTCTTTTCTTTGGAGTAAATGTCGCCATTTTATAACTTTTTCACTATTTCTATATCACAATATTACTGTACGTTTAATTGGTGTAGTAACAATTACTAACTCGAATGTCGAATGTCGAATGATAATAATAAAATAAAAGAGGGATTATAATGAAAGTGTAAGTAAAACCTCATTACGCGTTATTAGTCTTCATGTTGATTTATTTTAGTTCTTAGTAATATTAGGAGGTGCGTCATACCCTTATCAGTTTCTTCTAATGCTTTTATTCGTTCAGTAAGGAAGTGAATTTGTTTTTATAAATAAAAATGTAATTAGCTTTAATGACCATATAATGGAATACGAGTTTGAAGAAAAAGGTAATCGAAAAATTAAATAAAATTGGTTATCACAAAATATCCAAAATATGATATTTTGAGGTACATCAATTTTTGACGACGAAGTTGACATCCGTCCATTTGCCTACGCCCATGACGACACCGAAATTCAGGCAAATTTTATGACACTTCATGATTTATTACTCTACACTCATTTGAAACCAATTATAGTAGATTAAATATTTTTTAAAATGAGTATTGATTCATCAACTTATTATTTATTAAGAGTTAATAATACCTTCTTTTTAATATCCAAGTTCATAAAAATTTCAATATAATTTTAAAATTAATGTCATTAAATTGTATGCGCTAAAATGTAAGCGAACATGTAAGAATGTATGTTCTATTTTTTTGTTAATCCAGATCTGAATTTTTCTTGTGATTAGTAAGTGGGTCGATTGAGTTCTGAATGAGACATATGTGTACTAAATATCAAAAAAATATGTGTGATTCTGAAGTTACGGATCCAAAAAGAAATAAACAAAATCGATAAAACACCCTGTAACTCGGTTATAAAAATCATTAAAGCCATTAAGCGTTATATATTAATCCGCCTTAGTGACCACTATTTACCATTTAAGTATTTCCAATGGAACACCCTGTATAAAGAAAAATATCTTGTGTAATATATGTATATGTATTTGCCTTCTTTTTCTTTTTGTAAAGCTTGATACTTGAATAAAATTCCGCTATTAACACCTTGGCTTGTGGTTGGTTTGGACATTTTTGGACGTAGGATTGTTTTCTACAAGTAATGGCTCATCAAAATCTAATATGTACGAAGGGTGTTATTTCGAAAATACCTTTGAATTAATAAACAATAAATCTACGGAAAATATATCGATTGAAAAATTCTTATGAGGTAAGTGTCTTTCAGTAATCTTAGTAAATTTACTTAAGAAAAGATAATATTTTAAGACATTAATTTGTTGACAATAAATACATGTTTAAGCAATAATATATATATATATATATATATATATATATATATATATATATATATATATATATACATATTATAGTTTTGAGTTTCTTGAACCGTACTATATTTAATATAAAAATAGTTTTTCTTGGGTTTAGGTTCAATAAATTAAAATTATATATTTTTTGTCACTTCATTATAGTGTATTTTTATGTATGAGAGAGTAATAAAACAATAAATTATGTATGCAAATCCCTAAACTGTTGATACGGGTGACTCAATGAAAAACAGATATTTGTCAACAAGTTTACAGAAGTATATAGGAAAACAATTTTAAATTGAGTATGACCACCAGGTATAAAGGTTGGAGCAGAATAGAATACAATAGTTGTGAGGTTTACTAATCCCTAAATAAGGTTGCCAGTGTCGGAGTGATGGAGGTTAACAGGTACTAATGAATTTGCAAGAAATGTAAGATGTTTATTTTATTGGTTATATATAACCAATAAAAGTTTAATAAGTACCTACCTATTTGCAAAATAAAGTTTAATTCTTTGGATAAAATAAAACGTTTTATTTTATCTATTTGCAAAATAAAGTTTAATTCTTTGCCTATTTGCAAAATAAAGTTTAATTCTTTAGATAAAATAAAACGTTTTATTTTATCTGAAATGAGTGCATTCCACGAAGTAAGGGTTTCAACAATCAAACATTTAATTCTTTAATTTCAGGAATCTACGACAGTAATTGACTAGATAATTACCTTCTAAACTTATTCCACAGAAAATGTGATAGTGGGTTTTTCCATTTTGTATATAGGAAGGTCCAAGTGGCGTATTCAAAATTCTTAACAGTTCACTAAAAGTAGGTACTTCAGTTGCAAGGTGCAGTTTACTGTGTATACTAGTGTTATGGAAAATTTGGAAGTGCCGTGTAAACGCCGAAAAATTGGTCCTCTAACAGTTAATGAAAAAACATTAATATTTAATTGTTTTAAATCATTTACAGACAAACGTTTATGTGAAAGTGTTGATGAGACCGTTGAGTTAGTTAGCAGTACACTTGGTGTTGGGAAATCTACGATTTACAGAGTTATTAAAGAAGAGAAATGTGGTAGTTTTCAAATGCCACGTAATGCTCCAGGGAAACCAAAATTTCAAATAGAATATCATTTTAAAGAAGGACTTCGACGGAAAGTGCATGAATTCTTCTTTAGACAAGAATTTCCAACATTGGATAAAGTTCTTGTCTCAGTTCGAGATGATAAGGATTACCCAGAAATGAGTCGAAGTACGTTATGGAAACTTTTAAAAGAAATAGGCTTCCGCTGGAAAAAGAATCCCAGAAAGTCTATTTTATTAGAAAGAAGCGATATTGTCATATGGAGAAGACATTTTCTAAGAACCATAAAGGAAATGAGAAACCAAAAAAGAAAAATATTTTATCTTGATGAAACATGGATCAACGAGGGTCATACACCAAATAAATTTTGGCAGGATGAAACTGTTACAAGTCAAAGGCACGCTTTTGTAAATAACTTATCTACTGGTTTAAACCCACCATCAGGAAAGGGACGCAGGCTGATAATAGTACACATTGGCAGTTCAGACGGTTTTGTTGAAGGTGGTTTATTAACTTTTGAATCAACTCGTACCGGTGACTACCATGAAGACATGAACGCTGATGTCTTTCAAGAATGGTTCGAACAAATGATAGATCTTCTTCCTAAGAACTGTGTAATAGTAATGGATAATGCAAGTTATCACTCCGGACTTATAGAAGGACTGCCCACAACCAAGTGGTTAAAAAAAGACTTGCAGAATTGGCTGAGTTCAAAAAATATTACGTACCATCCCGGATCTATAAGAAAGGAACTTTATTCGTTGTGTTCCCTTCATAAAGAAAAATTAAAAAAATACGAAATTGATGAAATTGCCAAAAATCGTGGAATGACAGTACTTAGATCCCCACCATATCATTGTGAATTAAACCCGATTGAACTGGTATGGGTACAGATAAAGAGTGAAGTTTCAAGAAAAAATACCACTTTTAAAATTCATGATGTTAAACAGTTGTTTTTGGAGGCCGTAAATAATGTACAACCTGAAAACTGGGAAAAGGCAGTAAATCACACTATTAAAGAAGAGGAAAAAATGTGGAAGCTGGACAATATTACTGATAAAATGATCGAGCCAGTTATTATAAATCTTGGTTCTGAAAGTTCATCTTCTGAATCTGATTTGGATTTGTAACAAGTAGCTGTAAGTTTTATATTAATATTTTTATTCATCTATTTAACATACCTTAGACGGTTTTAAAAACTCTTTTTCTCTTTTGTAATTTTTAAAAATTAAAAAAAATGTGAATTTCTTTAAAACCCTTTTTAATGTAGGCCAGTCAGTTCTAATATAGTGTGTGATAAAAGAGGTCACTTTTGTTTACATATACATAACACTTTATAACACTGAAATAATTCATTTATTTTTTACAATTATTCAAAGTAATTTTTCAATTAATCTTGAGCACGCCCATGGAGTGGTCGGAGCTACCAGTTAAAATTATGCTAATTACTCTCTCGTTCATAAAAATAAACTATAATATCAGTGTCCGTTTTTACGTTTTGAATCTTGACAAAGGCAAGGGTTTCCTGCCGAAACATTGATTTTTATGGAAAATAAAATCTAGTTCCACATCTAATATAATTTATTGAACCTAAACCCAAGAATGAAGATCCTTTTTGTGTGAGGGATCATCAATCAATTGTGTTGTGACTTCGCTGTTTCTACTATTCTCTATTCTTCTGTCTCTTTGATTGTCCTTTATATATTTCTAATTTCCATATTCCTTGAGTCTTCTTTCGCTTGTTGTCTAAATCTCAGTTTAGGTCTGTCTTTGGTTCTGTTACCTGGTAGTATGGATTTCCTTATAACTCTTAACGGACTGTTCTTCTCTCTTTTCCTTATATGTCCATACCATCTAATTCTTTGTGCTTTTATTGCTCTAACTATGTTCTCTTGACCCATCCATTCTTGTATTTCGTTATTCATCCATTGTCTTGGATCCTCTTCGTTTTCCCTCTTTGGTCCCAGTATTTTTCTAATAATCTTCCTCTCGAAAACTTTCAATTGTTCTTCTTTTCTTGCTGTTAATGTAAATTAGCAGCATATACAGGGTGACAATCGGGAGCCGGATGTTTTTAGAACGCATAGTACGAAGCTTAAGGGGATGAGAGTGGGACAAGCGCGGTGTTACTACCTTTGTAGCAGTGTGCCATTTCAGTCAACATGGAGCAGTGGACGGTAGAACATCGCACGTTTCCATACGATACATTTGTCCGAAATTAATAATCAGTGATCACTACGCAGCGGCTTTTTCGCACTCACTTTAATATTGGTAGGTGTGGAGCGGTTCCATCTCGCAACACAATCTTAAGATGGATAAAGAATTTTAGAACAACAGGTAGTGTCATGAAAAAAAGTAAAAGAGAACGCAAGAACGCAATTCGCCAGAAAATCCTGACTATTGATCGAGCGATGTTAGAGCGTATTATGGAGGATTTCATAAAGAGAATAAAAAACTGCATTCAACGTGATGGTCACCATCTTGATGACATTATTTTCCATACTTAATTAGATTGTAAATGGCATAATATAAACTTAATTTTGATGTTAATAAAATATTATTTTCTTGCAAATTTCTTGTGTACCATTTAGTTCAAAATCGTCCTATTGCCAATTGTCACCCTTTCCTACTATTTGTCTTTTGGTCGTTTTGTAGATTTTTATTTTTATCCACAAGGAAAATAATTCCTGTAGCTGGCTGTATACCACGTATAACAAAAGAGGTTAGTCTTTGTATGTGGGTATATTTTATTTTATAAAAACCCTTAAAAGGGCAACATTACAAGCACGAACGTTTTCGGAACAACTGTTCCATCATCAGGTTAAAATGCAGGTTAACATGCCTGAGCCACCAAAATATTTGGGTAAAAACCCTTTAAATTGAAAAATGTTACCGAAGAATGTACATGATGTTTATAATATTATATGATGTTTAAT
Organism: Diabrotica undecimpunctata; assembly: GCF_040954645.1. Taxonomy (NCBI): domain Eukaryota; kingdom Metazoa; phylum Arthropoda; class Insecta; order Coleoptera; family Chrysomelidae; genus Diabrotica; species Diabrotica undecimpunctata. Next base: position 20,158,595 of record NC_092805.1, read on the forward strand.
ATTTTAATTAGATTTTACTTCAGGTAACATACACCCATGCTTAAGTGAGTTCCAGTGTCCGGAGAGTAAACCTCTTCAAACGGACTACGGTTGGCAACTCGGAGTGAGTTGCCAACCGTAGTCCGTTTGAAGAGGTTTACTCTCCGGACACTGGAACTCACTTAAGCATGGGTGTATGTTACCTGAAGTAAAATCTAATTAAAATATTAAACATCATATAATATTATAAACATCATGTACATTCTTCGGTAACATTTTTCAATTTAAAGGGTTTTTACCCAAATATTTTGGTGGCTCAGGCATGTTAACCTGCATTTTAACCTGATGATGGAACAGTTGTTCCGAAAACGTTCGTGCTTGTAATGTTGCCCTTTTAAGGGTTTTTATAAAATAAAATATACCCACATACAAAGACTAACCTCTTTTTTTTTTTATTTTTATGTTTCGGCTTATTTTTTTTATCTCAAAACATTTTTTTATTTCTATAAAACGGTGTATTTCCGGCTTAAATTCTTCTTCCCACATCTACACTTTCATTTCTTCTGTGGACTTGTACTCCCAAATATTTAAAATGATTTAACTTATTTCTTTCTCTTTCAATTTGTCTACGTCCCATTTTTTCTGTGCTTTTCGCCTTTCATTTTTTGTTGTTTTTATTTTTTATTTTGTAATCACTAGCATATGGTCCGAATCGATGTTGGCACCTCAATGAGATCTAATGTCATTTATCGATTGTTGGTGTGTCTTTTTAATCAGTAATATCTTCTAATATAATTCCATAACTTAATGCACTTAGAACCTTATGTTTTCCTATTGAGTTAAATTTCATAATAAAATTTTTATTACGGATTGTATCAGTATAAAAATAAATGATTTTTACTCTGCAACGTTAGTTTACGAATCGTATCTGTGCATCAAAAGGCTAAGAAAAGAAAATTTATATTATATCATAAGTCGATTTACCTTAGATAATCATCTTAATTTGAAGGAAACTGGAGATACCTTGCTGATGATCTTCTAGAGAGTGGGCCCAATTTTTTTTCTTGTGCAGAAGTATAAAAGGTTAAGCGGAAGCGGTATATAGATAGCAGCTTTATGTTTTTTTTTTTTATATTAATGACTTTAAAGAAAATAAACAGAGTCGACTGAGCATTTTTAAATAAAAGTAAATCATCATCATCATCTTTGACTCGACAATCCTCTGTGAATCCTGGCCTGATCTAAGATTAGTCGCCATTCTGTTCGGTTTCTGGCAACATGTTGCTATCTTTTGATCTTTAGTATACCTATGTCGGTCTCAACTTCATTTAACCAATTCGCGGTCGGCATCTGCTTCTTCTTCCTTTAGGTTTTCCTGTCGTTAGCTTTTTGCAATTATGTTGTCAGGCATTCGAATTATGTGTCCGGCCCATCTAAGTCGTTGTGTTTTAATGAACGTTACGAAATCTGGTTCATTAAAGAATTGGTATAATTCGAAATTAAATCTTTTGCGCCACTGCCCTTGATCGTTTATAGCTCCAAATATTTTGCGGAGTATCTTACGCTAGAATATTCTCAAGTCTTCAACAAGTATTCATCCTTCTGCGTTAGAGTCCATGTTTCCGCCCCGTATGTGAGGACCGGCCACAGCAGTGTTTTGTATATAATAATTTTAGTGTTTCTTTGGATATTTCTTGATTAGAATTATTTTTGGAGTCCTTAGTATGCCCTATTTGTAAGGTTTATTTGTCTTTTAATTTCTTCGCTTTTTTATTAGTAGTAGTCACTAGCGAGCCAAGGAATGTGAAGCTGTCAACATGTTCAAAGTTATGACTTTCTAATGCTATTTCCCGTTCCTCATTTGCTATAGGACCCTTAGTAACCAACATGTACTTGGTTTTGTCTTAGTTGATGACTAGACCGACCTGTTTCGCCGCCGTTTTCAATTCTAGGATAAGATTTGTATCAATCTATTGTAAATAGTACCGTAGTCTCTAATTCGTGTGTTTCAGACTGCCTTTTCCAAGGTAATGTTAAATAGGAGGCAAGCCAGGACATCCCCTTGTTTGAGTCCATACTTTATCTCAAAGGATCGAGAATTTTCTCCCTGTATCCTAACGCTGGCTTTTAAGTTAGACATTGTTATTCTTGTTATTCGGATAAGTTTTTCTGATATACCAAACTCACGCATTGATTGGTATAGAACTGTTCTCTTGACACTGTCGTATGCGGCCTTAAAGTCGATGAATAGGTGATGGGTTTCAATGTTAACTTACAATGTTTTCTCGAAGATATGAATTATTAAATGAGTCTGGTCAATTGTTGATTTTTTTGGAGTAAATCCAGCCTGGTGTTTTCCAACTATGCCACCTATGTAAACTTATAGCCTTTCGTAGAGAATTTTTCTTCTCCTTCAAGTGCCCTCTCCGCTACGGAGTTTGGCAATCATCATTGCTATTCGTATCTTTGAAGCTGTTGCTCTACATAATTGGTTAGATGTGCACTGGAACCAGTCTCTTAAATTGCGCAGCCAAGATATACGTCGTGAATGTACAGGTTTCCATTCAATCAAATCATGAATTTCGTCTTCTTGACGTTCATTGTTAACCCTTTCCCTTTACTAGCTGTGACTACCTTTTTTAAAATGGCTTGCAGGTCTTCTACTGTCTCCGCCATTAAAACCGTATCATCTGCGTATCTAATACTATTAATTGGTTGGCCGTTAACTTTTATCCCAATCTCTTCTTCCTCCAATGCTTTCTTCATAATTTCTTCCGAATAGAGATTAAATAGCATTGGTGACAGCACATATCCTTGTCTAACTCCTTTTTTAATTTGAATTTCATTTGTTGTGCTATTTTCGATGCGTGCGACTGCCTTCTGATTATAATACAGAGTAAATATTATTCTTATATCGCGAGTGTCTAACTGTTTAGCTTCCAAGATCTCTAAAAGTTGGTCATGCTTGACGTTATCAAACGCCTTGTTGTAATCAATGAAACAAGCAAAAACATCTTGATTCACATCCAAACACCTCTGTGTCAAGATGTTAAAGGAAAATAATGCTTCTCGAGTTCCATATCCCTCCCGGAATCCAAACTGAGTTTCTCCAATATCTTCTTCCAATTTTCTGTAAATTCTATTGTGAATTATTTTGAGAAATATTTTTAAGGTATGGCTCATGATGATCACTGCACTGCTTAGCATATGCCTTCTTGGAAAGAGGGACAAAGGTTGATCTTAGCCATTCTTCAGGAATTATACTGTTTTCGTAAGTCTTGTTAAATAAGTCTACTAACAAGTGGATTCGATCTTCGTCTATCAACTTTAGTATATCCGCTGGTAGCTCGTAGCTTTGCTATTCTTTGATGACTTCACCGCTTGCATTACTTCTTGTTTGCTTATTTCTGGACCTGTCTCCTCTTGAAAATTATCACAAGGAGGCTGTCTTTGATCGTCAAACAGTTCTTCTATGTATGTCTGCCAATGTTTTAGTTTCTCCTCTGTTTCCATTATCATGTTCCCTTGTTGGTCTATAAGTACTGTCTGCTTCCTGTTTCTATTGTTGATCATTTCTTTAACTTTCTTGTGAAGATAGAATAAATCATATTTTGCTTCCAAGTTTTCAATCTCCTTACATTTATCTTGTAACCATTGTTTTTTAGCATCGCGGATTTTTCTTTTGTTCTCTGTGTTAATTTGATTAAACTGTTCTTCATTTTTGCCTTTCGATAGTCTTCGAGAATTCACCAATAACAAAATTTCGTCACTCATCGATTCGTTCTGTTTCTTTGGTTTTTCTCTCTTCAGAATAATTTTAGCGGGCTCCAGTACGTTCTTTTTAATAATGGCCCAGTGTTTATTAATGTCTAGTTCTGGTATCTTCTCTGTCTTTTTAAGTTTTTCAAGATTTGCCTGAATGCTTGTCTCTACCTGATGTTTAATTGTTTCATCATTTAAACGATTGCTATCTATTACTTGTTTGGGCTTAGGTGTTTGTACTCTTTTAAGTTTTATTCAGAATTGTGCCACTACTGGATTGTGGTCTGATCCTATCACTGCTCCTGGATACGTTTTCACAGATTCGATTGTGTTTTTATATCTGTTGTTTATGGTTATATAATCTATTTGATTTCGTATAATATGGTCTTTAGTGTCTCCAGGAGATTTCCACGTGTATACTCGTCTTCTTGGTAGTTGACAAAATGGGTTTTTAATTATAAAATTATTTTTCTGGCAAAATTGCAACAGCCGATGGCCTCTTTCATTTCTATGGCCGAGGCCGTATTTTCCAACCCATTTGCCACATTCTCCTTCACCAATTTTCGCATTCCAAGAGAATATTTGCTAGTAAATATTTTATAAGCAGTTGTTAACAGAGTTATACCTCTGTAGTTGTCACACTGCAGCGGATCGCCTTTTTTATGTAACCGGCATATCACGCCTTGAGACCATTCACAGGGCATGGTCTCATTTTGCTAGACAAAAAGTAAAAGTTTATGCAGTGCTTGTAGCAGGACGTCGCCACTATTATTGTACAGCTTACTACAAATTTGATCAGTTCCTGGTGCTTTATTATTTTTAAGTTTTTTAATATTTAAATGGGCAACCTCTTTAGTGGTAGGTGGTCTTTTGTTACGGTTGAATAGATTTCAATCATTTCGATCTACTAGGGTATTATCTGCTTCTTCGATATAATGGCAGTTAAATTTTGCGTCGAAAAATTCAAAATAAAAAGTAAATTAGAAATTAATAAATAAGCCTCAACAGTAGTCCTCGGTAAGTAGGCAGGCATCATTATGTCCTATTATATTTAACTTGGATCATTTTCCATGTATAAACAAAAATTATTTTCTAAAAAAATTTCTTAGTTAAGAAAAACGTGATAACTAATAACACGTTAGCCAAATATGGTAAATTATATTCGTCATTTCTTTCAATATTTGCTTTGAGAAAAAGAGTACATTTTTCAGGAAATAGAAAAAATATTGTTGGAAGCAATCCCCTGCTTTATGTGAGTTCATATAAATTTGAAGGAGATTATATCTGAGTGTTTTGACGGAATATGTAAAAAATTCCACACAAACATGTGTTGATAGCAACCCTTTACAAATTTCACAAAGAAGGGTTTAATCTCTTTTAATTTTAAATGATTTTCGTGCCAAAAATCTATTTCATTTGTTTTTATGCTTATTATCTAAATTGAGATCGTAGATTTCTAGATATTGGTTTTATAGTAATTACAGTTATTGGATTCCTTGCTGATTCTCGAGCAGATTTATCGACAGTGGCGTATCGTAAACTCATCTAGACGTGGCCGAAGTTCTTCTTCGCGAAACCATGTTCTTCGACCTTCTTCGACCGAGACCTTTCTTCCCACATATCTTGCCCTGAATAATAAGATGGAGGACTTCATAACGTTCTGTGTGTCGCGTCATATGGGCAAAATACTCAAATTTTCGTATTTTTACGGTTTTCACTACTTCGATTTGTTTTTTAAACTTTGTAATTAACCTTGTCATTCAGCCAACCCAGCTTGTGCGTAGAAGCCTTCGATACATCCACATATCGAAAGCTTGAAGTTTATTTAGTAGCAATTTATTAAGTGTTTAGCTTTCAGCTTCATACAATAATCTCGAGAAGATGTAACAATTGATGAGTCCTATTTTTTAGGTTATTGTTAATATCCCTTCCGCATAATTTTTTTTTTCATTGAGAAGAACACTGCTCAGGCCTTTTCAATGGGGATTTTTTATCTCTTTGCTCATATCTCTTTTATAATTGTCATTTATATTTGAACCGAGATAAGTAATGTTCTCAGTTTTTTTTATTTTAGTACCATACGCTGTAATTATGTAGTGGTCTGCCAATGTTTTGCTGACTACCATATATTTAGTTTCTTAAGTGTTTCTGCTTTGTCCGGTTTTGTTTCTCTACAAATGCCAATGGACTTATTTAATGTTTAGCGTTTAACAGTTTTAGTATCAAATAAAACATTTTAGAGTTTCCGTTTTAATTCTTATTATTGCTTGCATAGTTCAAATAAATTGGTTTCTTAAAAATCCATCTCTGTTTCAAACTGTTGATATTTTTCCAGTATTTTTATTAAGTGTTGGTATTTTCACCTAAATATAATGTCTTTGAAATAGCCTTTTATCAACGACCTGGGAAATTTTAGTGAATATAATAATTATGGAAAATTTATTACTTAATTTATTATTTGCATACACATTTAGATAGTGTTATTACTTTAAAATTCGAAATAAAATATAAAACTACATAATATCAATGATTTATTACAAATATTTTTACATCTACTCAATATTATCAGATTTAATATGAATATGATAATATTATTTGCACCAAAATTTGAGTTCGTCATAGCAAACCTAGAATAGGCGAAATAAAGCATTATTAGAACAAATTTATAAAAACGAATGATAAGCAATTACCCTAAGAATAAGAGAACTTCAAGTTTTCAACCAAATTTATTGGAGAAATTATCGCTGCCATAAAGTCAATTAAAATATTACATAGCCATTGAAGAAGCTTTAATATAAACAATGTAATCCAAAAACTAAATTTAAATCTTTCTAAAATTTAACTTAAATCCCTCATTTCCCTCCAAAGGTCCATCCACAACTTTTACGCGAACATTTACTCTATTATGTCGGTCAACAAATTACAAACCTAACTATAGTACTTTTAAATGATTGATAGCACAAATTTTATAGCAAAAGATTGGCCAATGCAGATAAAACGTAATAATTAATACCTTCTTAACTGAATTTTCACTCGACTTTAATTAATATGGCCACCCCAACAAACCTCAAATACAACACATCATAAATGCAAATGAGTAAACCCTAAGGGATTAAGCAATAACTGAACGCCTCACTGACGAAGAACATCTTCTTCTTGTAGTTCCTTCTTCTATCGGAGGTTGGCTATCATCACAGCTATCCGTACCTTATTGGCGGCTGCTCTGAAAAGATCTACTGAGCTGCAACTACATCACTCTCTTATGTTTCTTAGCCGGGAAATTCTTCCTATGGATCTTTTACCCTTGATTTTACCTTATATTATGAGCCTTAATATTTCATATTTCGCACCTCTGGTAATGTGGCTTAAATATTCCAGCTTTCTTGTTTTGATGTACTTTATAACCTGGCAATCCTTTGGTAGCCTTCTTAACACTTCTTCATTTTCCAACTCGTTGAGTCCATGGTATTTTTAAAATCCTTCGATAGCACCACATCTCAAATGATTCCAACTTCTTTATATTATCCACTTTTAGTGCCCAGCTTTCCATTCTATACAACAAAGTCGAGAACACGTTGTATCTTAAGGATCTTATTTTCATTGTTTTCATTTTTATAAATACTTGTCTTGCAATTTCAATGCGTGTCCTTATTTTTCTACCTTGGTCATTGTTTTCATTTACCCAGGTTCCCAGATATTTGTAGTTATTCACTCTTTCTACGTGTTTTCCTCGATATCTAGCCTTCCTACTGTATGTTGCTTAGAAATAATCATGCACTTCGTTTCCTTAACGTTCATTTGTAGTCCATATTTTAGACTGACGTAATGTATTTAGTAAGCGTTGTAGTGCTTCTACACTGTCTGCAAAAATAGCGATGTCGTCTGCGAATTATATGTTGTCCAAGATTTTTCCGTTTATTAATATACCCTGTTTAGGGATTCATCAAGCCAAGTAGCTTAAATTTTTCTTAATTACTAACTTGACTTGAAAATTCAAGCTTTTGATAATTTGATATTTGACTTGACTTGATTATACAAGCAATATCAGAGGAACAACAGGGTCCCTGTTATTCCTCTGATATTGCTTGTTTAAAAATAGTTTCGCTGTACAAATTGAATAACATTATCGACGGCACGCAATCCTGTTTAACACCTCTTTTGATTTCTACAGTTTCTGTATCAACATTTTCGATTCTAACCTTTGCTTTTTGATTCCAGTACAGCTTGACAATAACCCGTTTATCTCAACTATCCACATTATTTTCTTTTAACCGTTTTAGTGTTTCTTCGTCTATAATTAGCTCAGTGGGTATCTGATCTGGCCCTACTGATTTCGCGGTCTTTGGTTTCTAATTGCCTATTCCAATTCGTACATTATTATTTTGGGCCCTGTTTATTCCTGTGGTTCTTCTTCTATCATTCTATCATCGTCGAATAGTTTCATTATGTATTCTTGTAAAAATCTTAGTTTATCTTTGATGTCTGCAATGAATTTACCATTATCATCTTTGAGTATCCCATAGTGTGCTCGCTTTTTGGTATTTGTTAGTTCTTTTATATTTTCATGCATATTGAAGCTTTCGTATTTTTTGTCAAAGTCTTCTATTTCTATGCATTCATCTGTTAACCACTTTTTCTTGGCCCTTTTAATCTATACTTTAATACTGCTTTATAGTTCTTGATATTTTGGCTCATTTCTTCCTTTGGCTCTGCTCCTCTCTTACATGAATGCTAGATTTTCTGAAGTTACCCACTTTTGTTTTGTATTTTTTTTTTCAGGCTTTTAATTATTTTCTGGAGCCTTTTTCTGCATACCTTCTAAATATTGCTCCGCTTTTCATTGACATCTTCTGATGTTAAGATTTCTTCTCCTACTTGTTAGATTTGAGTTGACTTGTTGGATGACTTTTTGATGTATTTCTCTTTTTCTTAATTTTGTATAGTCAAACGTTGGTTTATTTTTAGGTACCTCTTACAATCTTTTTTAGTTTCACGTTCATTCTAGCTATCAGCGGGTTATGGTCTGCGTTGATATCTGCTCAGGGGTATGCTTTTACTGCTTTAATTGAGTTTTTGTATCTATTTTTGACTAATATATAGTCTATTTGATTTTTGACTACGCGTTCTTTGTTGTCTATAAAAGATCTCCAAGTGTATAATCTTCTGTCGGGTACTTGGAACATTGTGTTCATTATTGCAAAATGTTAATTTTGACAAAAATCCGCAAGTAAAATGTAAAGTATTTACATTTTTGGAGAGCTATAATCATAAAAGTACGTTCTACATTGTCCATCTTTATTGTTCATATACGTTACGATCCGCAAATACACCATACTGATGCCATACATACACGGCAACACGTCAACCACCCTAGCGATGTGCTTTCTGAATACCGTTTTTTTATGTTTTACGAAAAACAATTCCACTACTTCGATAAAACGAATATAAACGAACTGACAACAAACGAAAAACGTTTCAACCACTTCAATATAAAGAATGTAAACTACTGAGTGGCCGTCTCTATCGCGAAGTGCAAAATTTTCACGGCGCCGTATATGAGCAACGCGCTACAGATACTTGGCCCGTAGCGAAAGGGTTAATAGATCTTAAAATTGTGTCTAACTCCATGTAAAAATGTTCTATCTCCTCTTTATTCTTATCCGCTGTTGGTGCGTATACTTAAATTAAGTTAACTTGTTGTATGTTTGTCTTTAGCTTTTCCTCTCCCGACTTTAGCGTTAAAGTCCTCTATTACTATTGTAATGTCTTCTTTTTTAGTAGATCTTAAAATTGTGTCTAACTCCATGTAAAAATGTTCTATCTTCTCTTTATTCTTATCCGCTGTTGGTGCGTGTACTTGAATTAAGTTAACTTGTTGTATGTTTATCTTCAGCTGAACCATTATCACTCTCTCTGAATAAGAGGTGAAGCTTATAACTAATTTATTAGTTTTTGTGTCTAACAAGATTGTTACTCCATAACAATGAGCCGGATCTTTGTTTCCGGCATAATACATCATGGCATTTTTGGTTATAAGTTTGCCGGTGTCTGACCATTGTATCACCATTATCGGCCAGTAACAATTGTAAGTATTGTAGTATCTCTTTTTTCTCTAAACCATTTTGTCTATTTATTTTAAAAAATATTTTAACCCTTTTTCTTGTGTTTTTTAGGAAGGAAGAACCTTTTTCGTTCATCCAGCAGGAAGTTTCCTCAAAGCGGCGTCCCATTTTAAAAAGCTATAGGACCTTCTTGTGTTTTATTTTTTCCAGAAGATTCATGTAAGTACCCCTTTATTTTATTTTTGTAGTTGCCCCAATCTAATCCCAATATTTCACTCACGTGTCCACGACCCAGTTCTCCAAATAAACCCTGAGAGCCGTTCGCAACAGTTTCGTTTATTTTACTTGCCCTATCTCTCTACCCCAATAACTTCTGTCTCTAATTTTCAACCCCCAATAAAAATACCCTATGTGGTAGGCAAGATATTCGTTACAATCTTGTAAAAATGTTTTTATGTTCATGAGTGTTTTCCTCGCTTGTTCGATTCTTGACAGGATTTCTTTTTTTTTTGGGTTACCTGCCTGTTGATATATTATTTGTCCCTTGGCGTACCAATGTACAATTGTTGGTATCATTGAAAATACTAGAATTTTAGTTTTGGAAACATTTAAATGTAAACCGAACATTTCGCTATGACGAACTACCGCATTTAATATATTTTGAGTTCTTGTGCGTTACTTGCTATTAGGACGGTATCATCAGCGTATCTGATGTTGTTTATGCTGGTTCCGTTAATATTGATTTCACCTTGAACCTCGTTTAATGCTTTTCTGCATATAGATCCCGAATACAGATTCATCATCATCATCACTGGCTCGACAACCCTTTTTGGGTCTTGGCCTGTTCCAGAATTCTTCTCCATTCTGATCTGTTTCGTGCTTTTTTTCTCCAGTTTTTTATTTTTAAGGTTGTTATATCATTTTCTATTTGTTCTAAGTATCTCAGCTTCGGTCTTCCGCTTGTTCTTTTTCCTACTGGCATCTGTTTGAATATTTTGTTTGGTATTTCGCCTTCTTCCGTTCTTTCTACATGTCCTATCCAACGCAGCCATCCTATTTTAATGAATGTTATAATATCCGGATCCTGGAATATTTTGTATAGTTCAGAGTTGTATCTTCTTCGCCATATTCCATTTTCTTTTGTGCCCTTATATATGTGTGGTAAGATTTTTCTTTCGAAGGTTGCTAACAACGTTTCCTTTCTTTTAGTTAGTGTCCAGGTTTCTGAGCCGTATGTGAGTACCGGTCTTATTAGGGTTTTATATATTTGGCATTTTGTTTTTCTTGCGACTTTATCTGATCTTAGTTGCCTAATTAAGCCATGGTAACATTTATTTGCAATAAATATTCGCCTCTTCACTTTCTCCGTAACGTTATTATCAGACGTGACTAGGGATCCCAAGTAAATAAAGTTTATTACCCCCTCTATGTTGTATTCTCCTATTGTTATATTTTGTGGCTGCCTTATTTCTGCGTTTTTACTTACCTGCATATATTTTGTTTTAGTCTGATTGATTTTAAGACCATTATTTTGTGCAGCTCGTTCTATTTGGTTGTATGCCTCTATCATTTCTTTTCTTGATCTTGCGATTATGTCAACATCATCTGCAAATGCTAGTATTTGCACGCTTTTATTAATGATTGTTCCTTGTGTATTGACTGTTGTGTCCCTCAGTATTTTCTCGAGTACGATGTTGAACAAGATGCATGATAGAGCGTCTCCCTAGCGTAGTCCCTTTTTCACATCTATTGTTTCCGTTAATTCACTTTGTATCCGGATTCTACTTTTTAGTTTTAGAGATTCTTTTATCAGTTCTATTAGTTGTGTTGGTATATTAAATTCTTTCATTGTTTTTATTAAGAATTCTAGGTTTATATTGTCATATGCGCTTTCAAAGTCTATGAAGAGATGATGTGTGTCGATGTTATATTCACTTGTTTTTTCGAGGATCTGTCGCAGAACAAATATCTGGTCTATTGTTGACTTTTGTCTACAGAAGCCACTTTGGTATTTGCCAACTATTTTTTCAGCGTGTGGTCTAAGTCTTTCATAAATGACGTTGGACATTATTTTGTATGCTGCAGTCAGCAGCGTGATTCCACGGTAGTTTCCACATTCTAACTGATTTCCTTTTTTATGTAATGGTACAATAATACCGCTATTCCACTCCGCTTGTATCTGTTTATTCGACCATATCTTTGTTATCAATTCATGTATTGTTTTTTGTAGTGCGTCTCCTCCTTCCTTCAGTAACTCCGATGCTATTTGATCCGATCCCGGTCCTTTATTGTTCTTTAATTTGTCTACTGCTGCTCTAATCTCGGCTATTGTTGGTGGAGTCTTTTCTCTGTTCTCCTTTAAACTTTTCCGTAAAATGTTCTGTCCATCTACTTAGTATCTCTTGCTGTTCTGTCAATATATTACACATCTTATCTCTACACATCGTTGTTCTCGGTTTAAAGTCTTTTCTGCTTTTGTTTAGTCTCAGATAAAATTTTCTTGTCTCTGTTGATTTACTTAGTTCTTGTAGTTCTTGAAGTTCTTTGTTCATATATTCTCTCTTTTTTCTTTTCTTCTTTGCGTAGTCGTTTATATTCTTCCTCTGCTTGTCGGGTTGTGTGCCGCTGTTTCATCAGTAAATATGCTCTGTTTTTTTTGTCTGTTATGATCTGACATTCTTCGTCAAACCAGTCTTCTTTCTCTACCTTCTATGCCTAGTACTTCTTTAGCTGCCTCTTTTATGATGTCTCTGCATTCTTCCCACTCCTTATTTAGGTTTTCATGGGTTATTCTGTTTTCTAGTTTGTTGTTGATCTTTTCTTTATACTCTTTATTTTTGTTTGTTTCTTTAAGTCCTTCTACCTTGTATCGTTCATGTTTAGAGCCTCTTTCCTTTTGTTGTTTGAAATTCTAGCCCTTACCCTACTTTCGACCAGTAGTTTGTTCGTCAATTTCAGTTGTTTTCAGAATTTCGTACATCTTTTGATGGTTAACTAGTCAAATGCTTTTTGAGAATTAATAAAACATGTGTTAACACATTTAAGGCAAAAAGAGCTTCTCGTGTTCCCAATCCATTTCAAAATCCGAATTGAGTGTCACTCATCTGAAACTCACACTTCTTGTAAATTCGTGTATGAATGATTCTGAGAACAGTTTTAAGGACATGACATTATAGTCATCACAGTGTGAGGCATTTGATTTTTGGATTTGATGCCTTATATTTCATTTAATATTAAATTAATTACCACTTAAATTAAACACACGCTTTTGTACTTTGTTTAGATCTACTAAAAGTCTAACTGAATTAGTTATTGTTAACTGACCACATTAAAAATAATTTCTCGTGTTTGGGGTACTAAACATTTATTTTTCACTGAACTTCCAAAATGTACCCGTTCTGTTTCAAAGAAATATTTAAATACTTGACAACACTGCATTTAATTTAAAGTTAGAAGCTTGATCCATTCCGCTTGGTTATCGTACTATAGTAAGTTTAAATAAAACTAAAATAAATTTAAACATTTTTATTTAAAAATGGTTTAGTTGGATTTGTTGTTAAATAATAGACACCTCTTTCGCTTTTACTAACATGCTGTCCAAATACGATTATTTTTCCATTTAGCTTTGGCGTTATTGTCACTATTGACTCATACTCATCTTCGTAAAAGAGTCCTTCTTTCGCTAGAGCTTTTGTTCCTACTGATTCTATAAAGAATAATGTCGACCTAGCATGGTTACAGACGTCTGAAAATAGAAGTTTTCCTTTAAAGATAATTGTCTGTATATAAAAGAGTGCGTAATATACATGTTTTGTAATTTGTAGTTAAAATCTTCTTTATTACAATCTTAAGAGGAAGTACCGTAAATATATATTTAAATACCTCTAAATTTATAGTACTAAAACGAAGAAAATGGTTATTAGGAAGACAAATAATCCATTACCAATAAGAATCCATAACAGTAAGAATTTACTGTGGAAATTGTGAACAAGTTTAAAACTTGGTTCCTTACGTAATATCTGACTTATATCCTGATTTAGATATGAGAGTTCAATAAAACAGCTAACATCAGCTTTTAAAAAAATGAGAAATCTATTATGTAACCAGTCATTCAATCTCAATAAGACACACGTCTAATAAGTTACTTTCTGAAAGAATTTTAGAAAATCGAACTGAAAGAAATTCTCTGAACAACTAGATCACTTTTTGAGCTGGATCCTACCAACCAGCAAAATTACGAGAGATTTTTGTGGGTTCAGTAATAAGCGCTGCGAAGGAAACCATACCTGGGGGTATTGCACAGAATATGTGCCCGGATGAACTGAAACGTGGGAAGACTTATATGTGCAGTTTCTCGAAATTGGTGGCTGAGAAATAGTCGGCGAGCTCTTACAGAACATCGATACATCTAAAAGCCAAAAATGGCTAGGGACTGTCGAAAACCTTGACTTCAAAAAATCAAGCCGACAGGTATGGTTACTGTTACGAAAAATTGGAGGAGCTAATTAACCAGAGGGGATAAAATATCTCCTAACAAGGTTGATTCCCATATAGTATATCTATCCAGAGCTCCACGAGACCGAATATATACTACCAAGGTGAAAAGAGACTTAAGGGTACTAAAACAAAAGAACAAGATGGACTCTTTACACTATTCAACAAGAATTGTTATTTGTGAAATCACACATGCAATGAAAGAAATAAAATCAGGTAAAACACCTGAGTTTGATATCATTCATCCTGAGTGCTTGATACACAAGCGAAACAGTGACTTCCAATGTTCTACACTAATATAATTCACCCAGACAACATTAGTTTCTTACTTAAACGAACAAATATAATTGCAATTCCGAAACCGAGAAAACTAAACACCTCAAAGCCCTACTCAGCATGGTATATAAACTATTAGAAAAGCTTCTACTCAACAGAATTAGTCACATGATCCTTTAAAATGTCCTTATTGAATGTCTCCTCCATCGAAGCTGTACGGACCAAGTCCTGTCACTAACAATTTTTAAAAAAGCTAGTTTTCAAAAGCAACAACAAACAGCCGTAGTATTCGTGGATCTAACAGTAGCATATAATACTGTTTGGATACAGGGATAAATATATAAACTGGTTAGTATTATCCTTATGAAGAAAGATAATCAACCTCATTGAAAACATGCTGACGAACGGAACCTTCCAGGTAATAATGGAAAAGAATATGAGCAATCCTTAGAAACTACAGAAAACACTTTCAAGGATAATTTTTCTATCCTCAGCGAACACTTTAAGAAATGGAAATTACAACAAAGTACTACAAAAACTGAAGTATCAATTCCTCACCTCAACAAAACGCTGGCAAACAGAGAATTACAAAACAGAATGCTCAAATTTAGAGAATACCTAACGAAAACATCAGCAAGACTAAAAACACGTAATGATATAATACAGAAACTCTTCAGCACTACATGGGGGTCACAGCATCAACTTTAATATCCTCCGCTCTTGGTCTGGTATATCCTGTGTTAGAATACTATAGTATCGACCTAGTCGATACTCAGCTAAACCGTGCCATGTATATGATAACATGCATAATTATGCCCACCCCTACAATGTGGCTACCCACCCGTAGTAACCCAACCTACGCCGCGAACAGAATACAAAAAAATTATGGATAATCATCAACTTGTAGTCCACAACGACATTCCCAATATTCTTGAAAACCATCTCTGATCTAGGTGACCTCCCCTTAAATTCGATCAAGTGCTACATCATTCCAATTTTGCCTAAAATTCCCTATGAAGAAAGAGAAAAGAAGAGTGGACAAGTAAAACATATCCGCATGAACATAGTCTACTGGACGTCATAGACAAACCTGAAGGACTTAAACGTCCCCGTAAGTTTTGGGCAACCCTTAATCCAATCAGAACAAACTGCGGAAGATGCGTCGCCTTCCTCTATAGATGGGATAAACTTGACTCGTGTTCCGGTGATTGCGGCGCTGTGATACAAACGATCAGGAACCTAGTACAAGACCGCCCACGCAGAGCACACACAGACGACCTAAAGACTCGTAATGGCAACCGAAAGAGTCAATATATATATATATATATATATATATATATATATATATATATATATATATATATATATATATATTAAATAAGGTCGGAGATAGACAACATCCTTGTTTAAACCCCTTTGTTATTGGAAATGATTCAGATATAAAGTTTCCTTCTTTAACAATACTTCTTGCATTTTTGTATATATTTGCTATAGCATTCACATACTCTCTACTGAGACCTACTTTCGGCAATGTTTGAAACAGTTTTTTCAAAGGTACCGTATGGTATGCCTTCTCTAAATCTACAAACAATAGGTGGGTAGATAGATTTCTTGCCTTCCATTTTTCGATTACCTGCTGCAGAACGAATATACCATCAGTGCACGATCTTCCTGCGCGAAATCTATTTGTAATGTAATGTATTATATAATATATAAATGTTAATTTAATTACCTGTCGTGTGATGTAATCCACACGATAAGTAAATAAAATCGGTAACTGTCTTCTTTTAGCATTTACTTATGGAAATTATAAACATAATATTACCTTTTTAAAGCACTGGAATATACTATAGCATGGAAGATAGAAACTATCAGAAATGATATATTAGTTTAGAGATTAGAAATACAAGAAGGAGCGTCAATCATAAGACTTACATTAAAATAATACTGCTTGAAATACTTACTTGAAATATCTTTTTCGTAAGGACACCCTGGTTGATGTTTTGCACGATTTGGATAAAAGTCAACATGTCCAATAGGTTTTTTGAAACCAAACGTTTGTATAACGTCGACAAAATCTGCATCACGCCAAGTAAGTTGTTCAGAGTCGAGCATATCAGGCTTATACCACTTAGGACCAGCTGGGTCTAGTGCTGTGATTCTTCCGATCTTTCTACCGGTGAGTTCTACTGTCGATTTACCAATGAATGCTGTTAGTTGGGAACCAAGAGAATGACCTAAAAGGTTATATACTTACTTATATAGCTATCGGAAAAAAATATAATCGGAGTAGTCAACGCAAGAAAAATAACGTGGTTTGAGTTTCTAGCTAATATTAATAAGGTTCAGGGTTGGGCACTCAAAAGAATCCACTCTGATGTTTTGTCAATATTCAATGGATTCTGTGAAAATTCTCAAACATCTGTCATTTGTCAACCCCCACCCTTCCAGTCACACTTAGCTTTTAATTTCAAATAGGGAATTACATAAAAATTTCGTTGGAAAACTCAGATGAAAAGAGCAGCATTTCCGTTCGATTGACTGAAGATTTGGCAAATTTAAATTCGAAGCTGTAATCCATCTTCTTAATAATAGAGAAGTTACCTTAGATATCATAAAAACTATGGAAGTCAGAATAGATGGATAACTTACAGAACCTATAGACATGGGGAGACAAAGCAAGACAGGGGACTCATTAACAATGAGTTGAAATTAAGGATTTATAAAGCCAGTGTAAGACTTATAATAACGTATGCCTCAGAAACAAGATCCGACATAGCTACAACACAAAGACTAATAAAAACGGAGAAAATGAGAGTACTGAGAAGTATTACAGGATATACACCGAGAGATCGAAAGAGGAGTGAAGACGTTAGAAGAAGCAGTGTAGCAGTAATAGTACAGTGTATAAACGAGAAGACACTAAAAGAATGAAAAATAATGGAATAATCATATAGCAGAATGGGTGTCACCCGTATGGTCAAAATAGCAAAGATAAATCAAAAATCGGTTGAAGAAGTGTCGAATGACCGCGTAGTGACAACCTTCCATAGAGGTAAGAAGAAATAGAAGAAAGAGATGATAATAAATCTTTATTGACAAATATTTAATTTGTCTTGTAATTAGTTAAAAAACAACTAATATTTCGTTTGTGATGAAGCAGATCAATGTATATTTTTTAAGTACAGAAAACATATTCTGACTTACCTACTAAATGAACTTTAGATAAGTCTACTTTCGAAGAAATTAAAAACTCTGCGACGAATCTTCCTACAGGTTTGCAATTGGCGCTTGACACTTCGTAGGTTTTATTTCCAGCTTTGCTCCAGTTTAAAAAAATGATATTATAAAGTCCTTGTTTGAAATATTCATCCCTGAGCGATCTATACCATGGCGACGTATCATCTGTAGTCCAACCATGTACTATTAGTACAGTTGGTATATTCTTATTTTTTATTAAAGCATCGCTGGTTTGTTCAGTAACTGTGGTTCCTATAGTGGGTGATGAATTCGTGAAGAGGGTGTAAATCACATCAGCCTTTTGGGCGTCAGCTAGGGAAAAGTCTACCCGTGGCAAAGATCTGTAATAGGCTTGAGTATTGGCTAAAAAAATAAATAAATTACATTCACATGTCATTCATTCTTCTACGTGCTAATATTCCATCAGATGCGTCTTTAAGTGGCAGTGAGGAGAGTGCCAAGGAAATCAACTTAATTAAATATTCCTAGTCTTCTATATGATAGAGCAAACCCAAATAGAAAAAGTAGAGACATATAAATATCTGGGAACCTGGGTTGATGACAAAAATGACCAAAGCAGAGAAATCAAAGTCCGAATTGAAACTGCAAGGCAAGCATTTGTGAAAATGAAGACAATGCTTACCAACAGAGACCTTCAGTTGCATCTCAGATTGAGGGCTCTAAGATGTTACATATTTTCTATATTACTATACGGAAGGGAAGCTTGGACATTGAAGAAACAACACATAAGGAAAATGGAAGCGTTCGAAATGTGGTGTTACAGAAGAATATTAAAAATTCAGTGGGTTCAAAGGATTTCCAATGCTGAGGTACTACGACGTCTAAATAAGGAGTTAGAAATTATGAACAGCATAAAAAGAAGAAAACTAGAATATTTGGGTCACATAACCAGATGAGAAAAATATGAGCTGCTGAGAATTATTATGCAAGGAAGGATCCAAGGAAGAAGAAGCATAGGAAGAAGACGCATCTCCTGGCTGAAAAACCTTAGAGAATGGTTTAACTGTAGTTCACTACAACTTTTCAGAGCAGCAGCTAACAAAGTGACCATAGCCGTTATGATATCCAACCTCCGATAGGAGATGGAACTTTAAGAAGAAGAAGTCTTCTATAAGTTAGTCCTAGTTAAAAGAATGGGAAAATTACATTTCTGAAATATTTGAAGATGAGAGAGTAGAACACTATACACCGATTGCTATATCAGGTCCATCTATAACAGAAAGTGAGGTTACACGTTCAATACAAACGGCAAAAAATGGAAAAGTACTTAGCCCCGATGAAGTAAGTGCTGAAATACTAAAGTTTTTGGGAGAAAATGTGTACATTTGTGCAATCGATTTTAAAAAGGCTTTTGACAAAGTCTGACATAACAAAATGCTAGAAATATTGAAAACAGCTGGATTGGACGATACAGATCTACGAATAATTACAAATCTATACTGGCATCAAGTGGCAAAAATTAAGGTTGAACCAGAACTGTCGGATGAAATAAATATAAAAAGAAGAGTGAGACAAGGCTGTATATTGTCGCCTTTACTTTTTAACTTATATTCGGAGGAAATATTTAAGGAAGCCTTAATGGAGACAACCGAAGGTATTATTGTGAATGGAGTAACGGTCAACAATATTAGATATGCCGACGATACCTTAGTGCTTGCTAATTGCGGAGAAGACCTTCAAAATCTAATGAACAAAATAAAACAGACTTGTGATCAGTATGGATTAAAACTCAACGTTAAGAAAACTAAATATATGATAGTTAGCAAACAAAATTATATACAGAATGACGGTATAAAAGTGAGAGATGCCACACTGGACAGAGTAGAGAAACTCGTGTATCTCGGCAGTAATATCAATGAGAGCTGGGATCCAATCGCAGAAATTAAAAAGCCGAATAGAACAAGCGCGAGCTGCCTTTGTAAAAAATGAGAAACGTACTTTGCAGGCACGATCTTAGCATTGACCGTAGAGGTCGAATGACAGCCTGCTGTATGGAGTAGAAGCGTGGAATCTAACTGAGGCTATCCTTAAACGCTTTACAGCCTTTGAGATGTGGGTATACAGACAACTACTGAAAATAAGCTGGGTCGACAGAGTTAGAAATGAGGAGGTCCTTAGATGGCTGAACCAAACAACACAACTGGTCAATATAATAAAGAAACGCAAGCTGGAATACTTTGGTCACATTATGAGACACCCTGAAAAATATGATCTTTTACATCTGATCATTCAGGGAATGATCCAAGGTAATCGTGGTCCTGCTAGACGAAGAACATCATGGCTGAAAAATCTAAGGCAATTGTATGGAAAATCAACTACATCGTTATTTAGAGCTGCTGTCAATAAAGTCACGATAGCGAATATGGTAGCCAACATGATATCCAACGATCGATAACGGTCATGGAACTAGAAGAAAAGAAGTCTTCTATAACAGCAGCGTGGCGTTAGTCTAAAACTTTGGAGTTTGGATGTAATATGAATAAACTAAATGAATTATCGACTTGGAATGTACAAAAACAGAATTAAGAGTGAAATTGTAGAATTAAAAATACCTCTTGAAT
This sequence comes from Diabrotica undecimpunctata, assembly GCF_040954645.1. Taxonomy (NCBI): domain Eukaryota; kingdom Metazoa; phylum Arthropoda; class Insecta; order Coleoptera; family Chrysomelidae; genus Diabrotica; species Diabrotica undecimpunctata. The sequence goes on from NC_092805.1 coordinate 20,178,990, forward strand.
AAATATAAATAACTTTTAAATAATATAACATATCACATTTTATTTCAACAAACAATCTACACAATACCTACTTTCCTAGTAGGTAGGTAGTTTAGTTGTTAATATCTTTTCCCCTCAAGAACTTTACTTTATTTGTTCAATAGTTACAATAACACCGATGATCACCCGTCACCAGTTTAGCATAAAAGTGAACGTTTTTTTCAACGGGTAACGGGCCGATACTAAACGGGTACCCGTGTCGACGGTTCATAAGTTTCAAGGGATATGCGTCCGTTGACAGGATGGAATCTCCGAAATATCGTCAGTTTTAAAGTAACAAGTGCACGCAACACATGTTATATCATGTTGTCGTCAAAGCAAAAAAGTATACTAGCGTATTATTTGTATAAAAAAATGCTGAAGAAATGGGAGAAACGTAAAAGAAAAATATGGATACATTCTATTTTGTTAGAAAGAGAAAAGTGTGGTGCTTTCCATACACTTTACGAAGAATTAAAAAGAGACGAAACAAAATTCTTCAATTACTTCCGAAATGGGTCAAGAAACTTTCTGTAAATTGTTAGGAATAGTACATAATAAATTCAAACGTGTTGACACTAATATGAGGCTACCCATTGCACCTGCTGAGCGACTAGCTGTTACTTTAAGGTATGTATGAATTATGCTATTAGTATAACAGAATAAAAAATTTCGGTTATAAAAAAATTAAAAAAAAATTAAACTCAATAGATTTTTTATCATTTAAAAATATAAAATCTATATACAAAATAAAAATTATTGGTGAAATGCCATATCAAAATCCATATTTTAGCGGCAACAAAGAAAGAAATTTATTGAAACAGCGAATGCTCGTCCAACGCCATCAACACACTTACATAAACTAAAATGGTTCACTGATGGTTCACTGCACCGCACCGGTCCGACGAACGTCTTGCCGAGGGGGACTGGGTACGTAGACGGTGAAAAGTTAACCAACGGATTGGTTGCCGTTGCGTGACCAAACATTCATGCGAACCTGAAAGACACTGAGCAACGGCCAACGGAACGGTTTCAAAATCGACCCGTTGACCGTTGTCGATAACAAGAGCTCTAAACAGTTTAAACTATGTTGTCTCAAACATTAAATAATAATCCTTGTATCGGCATAATTTAGTTTACCATGTACCGTTGACCTAAAGATGCATAGCAAATTGTAGTATGCGAAACCGGTTGTTGGGGGTAGATTAAATTGATTGTAAGTTTTATTCTTATTTCTTTTTACCTATTTGAAATGGACTCACACAGGCAACAAAATATTCAAGATTTGAGTAACATTATTTTGTAAGAAAGGAGGAAAGGAAAACTGAATGTAACCAAGACATAAATAGACTAACAGGTAGTAAAAATAGCGAAAGGTAAATTAACTAATGAAAGGCTATCTACTGGAAGACCAAGAAAGTAGAGACTCAGTCCCATTTTATGGGAATACATTAGTACGAGAATATCTCATCCTTTTATATAGTTTCTCAAGGTGTTAACCCGCAGTTATCTATAATTTATTGAGGCAAAATATATACAAATATAGCATATATAAAATGTTAATAATATATTTACCTATAGATAAACTCCAGCTGGTATTAACTACACCTAACACTATCGAATATATAATTTGTTGAATGTTCATTTTGCAAGCAATTCAGTCTTAGTTACTATCACATGGACGACAATAATATAAGTTGACTTCTGACTTGACTTCATGATATGACAATCATCGACTCTTATTATGATTGTTATAAAAATATTCATCAAAAAAGCAATGTTGTTGGTGCAAATATCTTTTTATAGATTTAATTTCTAGTTCAGTTGAAGTCAGTTAATACATTCAGGCCAAATTATTTTCAAATTTAAAAATTTTACTTATGTCATAATTATCAGTAAAGCTGTTCTATTATAAATATGAAAATATTTATAAATTAGTTTTATATCTTTCCCTTTTTGAAATTCTGGGCCGTCCTATAAATAGGACACTGATACTTATGAGTTATCAAAATTGATGATTTAAACCAATATTACATTAATCTTTTATGTTCTACATAAAACTAAAGTTACATCAATCAAGCTTGTGACTATTTTAAAACTAGAACTTTGTGCTTGTTTATTAGGTGCACAATTAATAAAAATTGTGAGAGAAACAATTAAAGTAAATGTTCCCATTTTTATGTGGTGTGATTCTCAGGTAGCATTAAGTTGGATTCATACTGATCCTAGTAAATTACAAGTTTTCTTTGCTAATCGAGTAGCTAAAATTCAATCCTTATCTAGCAAGTTTACCTGGAATTATGTTAATAGTTCAAGTAATCAGCAGAACGGACCAATGTTTTTGCAATTACCACAATCAGAATGGCCTAATATAGATTTCACTTTAAAAGTATCAGAATTGACGGAGTTGAAAAAGACTTAAAGTTTTTCAAGTTATATTAGTACCATTATCAGATTTAATTACTAGATATTCAGATTTTTTTACACGTCAACGAATATCAATCTATTGTTTACGATTCATTTACAATTTAAGAAATAAAACTAACAAGCGTACGGGTAATTTATCTATTGTAGAATTAGATGAAGCTCAATATCAATATCATCAGACAAGCTCAGTTAAGGCCCGTTTTCACGCTACGTCTTATTGTACGTTTTGTTGGATAGGACAAATCCTATACAATAAAACGTGGCATGTAAACAGCAAAACGTGCGTCTTGTCCAATCGAAATGAAATCCAAGGTCAGATCGTAGAAATGATGGGAGAAGCATAGTTTTGCGAGAACTGATAGGATAAAACGTTACGTGAAAATACATATTGAGACAAGTCGTCCAATCTTGACTTATTTAACGACTAGTTCCACTGCAGTTCGTTTAATTTTTCCCAAAAAAAGCCTAATAATGTCAGATTTGCGGCAATGCACCCACGATTTTCTCGGGGAATTTATTGAATTGTATAAAAGTTTTTAAGTAGTTATGTTTTAAAACTAAGTAGATTGCATTACAGGTTTCAGGAATTATTTGGCTTAACGCTGGTTTGGATATTATGATTGTGAACTCCAAGTCCTTGACGCTGCGTCCTGTTGTAAGATATCTGAGAGTTGCTGTGAGTCTTTCATGGGGTATAATGGCTTTTCTCATGAGGTGTCTTATTTCAATATGTATGGTGTTACCGACTCTAGCAATTGACAATAGGCTGAGGTGTCCATTCGCAAATAATTGCACCAGTCATCTGGTTCGCCTCTCAGTTCGTTAAGTAACGAGACGTGGGAATACTGGCGTCTTTTCAGAAGCCATTCTCTTGACCATCTTGTCTTTTCCCTCTTCATCCCCTTTTTCCTCAGTCGTAGTATCGTTATAGTTGAAAAAATAAAAGAAAGCAGCCGTGTTTCCTCCATAATAAAAAAACACTAAACAAACTTCACACAACTCAAGACTCTGAATTAGAAATGAGGTAGAAAACGGAAGGAAAAACGTAGTGTGTATACACTGGACAAAACGTACATTTTGTCGTACGTTTTATATGACCCACAAAACGTACAATAAGACGTAGCGTGAAAACGGGCCTTTAGAGTCATTTGCTGATGAATTATCCTGTTTCGATAAGAGAAAGCTACTTCCAAGAAATAATAGACTTTCTTCATTAACTCTATTTGTGGATCATAAAGGAATTCTTCGAGAAAGTGGAAGACTTAACAATACTTATTTATCATTTAATGCTAGATATCCTGTTCTTCTTTGCTCCAAACACTATTTCACTAAATTCATTTTGGAATATAAATATAAGGAACTTTTTCATCCATGTCCTCAATGACTGCTTTTTGCAGTAAGACAACGTTATTATAATCGAATTAAAACGAATTTTCCATTTAAAGTAACTGGCATAGACTATGCAGGTCCTTTTAACATCCTTTACAAAATGGCACTATTTATTTGCTTTTGCACAAAAGCTGTCCATTTAGAAGTTGTTTGGGATCTTACAAAAGCATGTTTTTTATTAAGTTTAAAAAGATTTACCTCTAGACGTGCTATACCCAGTACTATTTTTTCCGACATTGCCAGCACCTTTATCGGAGCGAACAATTATCTTAAATGATTAGGATACGTTTTAAAAACCAATTATAGTTCTATTGAACATGCTACTAGCGAGTTTCGAATAAAGTGAATTTTTTTTCTCCTTTACGCCCAATCACGGGGGCTGTGGAAAGCAGCTGTTAAAAAACCAAAGCATCTAAAACGTATACTAATTAATAATAATGTAACTTTTGAAGAATTGAATACCCGTATCGTACAAATAGAAGGTATATTGAATTCACGACCTTTATTTGAAATGTAAAGTAGTCCAAATGACTTATTTCCTATCACACCTTCCTATTTCCTAATTGGTAGACCTATTACGTTATTGCCAGAGTATGACGTACACAATAGAGCCAGCTGTCACCTACGCAGATTACAGCATGTGCAACAACTGTACCAACAATGTTGGCGTCAATTTTCTAAACAGTACTTATCACAACTCCATCAACAGTACAAAAGGAAATATCCATCCAGCAAGATTTGACTAGGAACCTTGGTTCTTTACAAAAATGATTCTGTTTCCCCTTGCCAATGGATCACAGGAAGAATCACTTAGCTGTGTCCAGATAGAGACGGAGAAACCAGATTAGCAGAAGTAACCACCACGAAAGAATCAGTTACTCGTTCAGTGAGACATTTGTGCCCTTTACCAATGCTAGAAGATATTACTAATTGACAATTATTTGTGTGTTTTTTTTATTGGGTATTCATTTGTTTTAATATTTGATTATTTTATTTGTTTTTGAGGATACCCTTCAAAACGGGGCTATGTTCAGACTTTTTATTATTTTTTAAAACGGCAACGTGCGCGTGCAAAAAGAAAGTATGTAATAGAGTGTGTACAAGTGACCCAAGCTGAATACATTTACCTAGTTATGTATTACTTTTAGTTCAATTAAAACTACACTCCAACCATTGTTTCTATTTCAAACCATTAAACCAGCGAAAAGTACACACACCACAAGAAAATAAAACTAAAAAAAATTGTGCCAAGTAACCCCGTTTTACGACGTGAAAATCTTCAAATATTTGCTTTAACGGACATATGTTGTACACAAGATATTTATTTTTAGTCTGCACATTTCTTAGTTTATACTGTTTATCTTTCCTTGTGTAAACGTTTTTACCGTTCCAAGTGCTAATTTTCATTGGCTTTTCATAGTCGGTTTTTGTCTCCTTTTTTTACTGCTTCTGATGTACCTCTTTTGTTTTTTGATAAATATAATGTAGTCCAGTCGACAGAGATTTAACCATTAATAATCATATGAACAAGCTGAATTTTGCCGAGAATATCAATTTTGGAACCACAAAAAAATTCACCACTTTTAACCCCTCGCTTCATCCTAAAACCCCCTAGGTTGGTAAAAACGCAAAAAAATCGATTTGGCAAGAATCTGTACTCCGTAGAAAAAATGTTTTAAATAAAACATGTACTTAAACCGTATTCATTTTACAAATTCCCAATTGTCAATAGAAGCACGTGAAAGCCAAACAGGGTCGTACTGATGTGTATCATATGATTTTTAAAAATATTTACTTTTGAAACTAATATTGTAAGAATTTCTGGAAATTTAATCATTATATCACAATTAAACTAAACTCTAAAAAATAACACGACCAGTAAATAACTTAACAATAACTATAACATAAATATAACACAATATATTAACTTAAAAATCAACACGATACAATTTAAATTTAAAATGCTGGCAAGTTTGGATCTGTAACATGAGAATCTGTCTGGCTTAAGGTAATAAATTATATTTAATAGCCTTTTGACGAATGAGACGGCGACTATCAACACGTGCTCATATTTACAGATGGGAATTTGCTAAATGAATGTAATTTAGCTGAAAGAATTTTAAACAAAAATGTTTATTAGCACATTGTGTAAAATGAACCATTCTCTCAGAAACAACGCTTGAAGAAACAGGCGATTTTTTTATTGTTACAAAAATATGTTTTATGAAATATTTTAATAAAAAATGTTTTTTTTTATTTTTAGCCTTTATTTATAATAATCTATTGTATTATCATTTGGGTTTACGATTCTACATAAGGTTCCACGGATGAAGTTTTTACGTAGAATATCCCTCTAGCTGTAGGTGGAGTAGGATATCCCATGGGAACAGTTTCACCATCACAATTTGAATTAAAAGCATCATCTAACGTCACACATTTATGAGCTATGAACTGTTGATCGAGTTTAATACTAAATGCAAACAGTTTCCAACTTCTCGAGTGACTGCAAGCATTTAAAATCTAAAAATATATCGTAGTTTATATACATATATATAAATATATATATATATATATATATATATATATATATATATATATATATATATATATATATTTATATATATATATTGTTATGGTTTAAATTTATTAAAATCTAATAAAAAAGTCGTTTCATCCTATAAATAGGAATGTTAGATTTGTAAGATTCAAATATTTGAATGAGTGATGGCTTTTCTAATTTAGTAGAAAATAGGCAGATAGGAGAATTATATTTTTACGGTATAATATGATAACAATAGAGGAATTCTCATAAACGATTAATGTTAATAGCCGAAAGATAGCAATTTTAGAATATAAGGTTTAAGTCTTTTGTTTACAAAGAAATTGGACAAAAGAGTTAGAAAGTTTTGTGGTCAGGGATAAGTATACAATAACCGAAGTAGTATTAGCTGTATTGTCTCTTCTTCTTCTTAAGGTGCCGTGCATGTCTGCGTAGGCGTCCACCGTACATCGTCTTGTCAGATGAGATGTTAAATAGCCGCATCGTTATTAGCAGCATTGCGAAGAATTTCATAGCTGTCGATTCCTGTCCATTGTCGAATATTGCGCAGCCATGGCATTTTTTTACGTCTCAGACCTCTCCTACCCTCTATCTTTCCTTCGAGTATCAGTTGCTAAAAAGTATATCTTTCTCCTCGTAATATGTGTCCCAAGTATGCAGTCTTCTTACTTTTTACATAACTAAAAAGTTCCCCATCCTGTAAGTCCGCTCTTCTGACTACTTCCTCATTTCTGACCCTGTCCGTCCATGATATTCTAAGCATTCAACGCAGGCACCACATTTCAAACACTTCGAGTTTGTTAATAGAACTGGCCTTTAACGTCCATGCTTCCATTCAGTACAAGAGAACAGGCCACACGTAACACTTAAGCATCTTGTGTCGGAGGTTGAAGTCCAATTTGCGATCAGTCAGAAACTTACCAAGCCTCAAAAAAGCATTTCTGGCTTGTTTAACTCTGCTCTTTATTTCAGTCTCGGGGTCCCAACCCTCGTTTAGCAAACAACCCAAGTATTTAAAATATCTGACCTGTTCGATTTCTTCTTCAGAGACATATATCTTTGTGTTGGGGTAATCATTTCTACTTGTTTTTGTCTTCTTGATATTTATTTTCAAACCCCGAGCTTCACTTGCAAGAGTTAGATCATTTAAAAGGCATTGAAGATCTTCGATGTTATCTGCCACTATGGCTGTATCATCGGCATACCTGATGTGATAAATAAATATGCCGTTAACTTTAATACCCTTATAAAAGTCTGCCACTGCTTCTGCGAAGGCTTTTTCTACGTATAAATTGAACAGCATTGGAGACAGTATACAACCTTGCCTTACTCCTTTTTTAATGGAGAAATCTTCTGTTTCGTTGAAATTTTGAATACGTATTGTTGCTGTCTGGTTCAAATACAGATTGGCGTTAATTCTTATCTCCTTGTCGTCCAATCCCAACTCTTATAGGTATTTTATCATCAATTCGTGTTTTATATTATCGAATGATTTTTCATAATCGATGAAACAGACAAAAATATCCTTTATTTGATCTAAACAATTCTGTATTAATGTTTGCATACTAAAGATCGCTTCTCTCGTGCCAAGTCCATTTTTGAAACCAAACTGACTCCATCCACTGACCTCTTCACATTTCTTAAACAACCTAGTGTGCAGTATTCTCAGGAAAAGTTTTAAAAAGTGACTCATTAGGCTTATTAGAAGTGCGTCCTTGCAGAAGTGCGCACGTGGTGTTTTTGGTAGGGCGATAAATGTAGAGCGAAGCCAATCTTTTGAAATCTTGTCTCTAGAAACTTGGAAACAAAGAAAATATCTTATTTATGTAATATTTGGAAATACCAAGGTTATTTGATATTATAATAGCATTTAGCTTGTGTTTGATAAATCACAGAATTGGATTGGTCGAAAGGGATGGCGTGATATGTAGGATGTGTGTGTCTCTGATTGGTGAAAAGTATAAGGAGGACTTGTAGTGAAGTAAGTCAGGTTTTGCTCGGGAAAAGGAAGAGTACTGTGATTTGAACGTCAGAAGAAGCAAGTTGTTTATGTTGCATATCGTGCAGTGAAAGTTAGCAGAGTTCTTGTCAAATAATAATTGTGTACGGTGTCTTATGTCTATGGAACGAGTCATAAGGATTTGTAGCAGTAGACAACGAAAGTACATCCTGTAATAACCAAACAAGTCTGTAGTTTATTTGGTACTAGTCGATTAAGTAAAAATACTTTCGACTAGAAAGAAATTGGGTTCCTGTGAGATAGGAGTTTGGTCCAGGAGCTTTTGGAGAGACTTTTGCGGTGGTAGTGTTTAATTCAAATATAAAAAAGTTAAAAGAAGTAATATTTCTTGAAAGAAAATTCTTTGTCTTAATTTAATTTAAAAAAAGAAAACACAGACAAACTGGCTCTATGTAGAATTTTTTCCAACCTTCTGCTTGAATATGCTGGACGTAACTTCAAACCCTTTGGTATTAGGTTGTTGTCTCTACATCTTGGTAAAAATTTGATGAATTTTGACAATGTGCCAGTTTCTTGTAAAGAATTTCCATTTTTACGTTTAATTTTTCGGAGATTGGAAATTCTTTACAAGAAAACACAGGGAAAAGGTCTTTTATTTGAATACAAGTCCAAACAATTATTGATAATTTGTGTAGGAATTTTAATGAATTTGTAATTTTAATTATGCTTTAATTTAATTTTGATTAATTGTAAAATTGTCTGACTTTAATATATTTTTTTAATAAATTATTTAACAGTTTAGCATCACAAAATTATTTGGTTTAATTTATGTTCCTATTGTCCATCCTTTCCTCAAAGGCAACTGCTTAAAGGATACTTTGAAGCCACTTATTATAATTAACGATAAAAGGAGCTCTGAGATCAAATTTTAATTACAATTAATTTATTTGTTTTTGCAAAATTAAGCCAAATTGGGCATTATAAAGAAATAAAGGAAGAATATAAAACACTGTTTAATTTTAGTTAACTTTTTAAATCTATTTAATTTTACTTACTTTTGCTTAATTTTATTCAATTTGCTTTAATTTTACTTAATTGTTTTTTAATTTTATTTAATTTTATATACTTAATTTTTATTATTTTTTTATATTTTTTATAAATATATTTATTTTTATTTAATTGTATTTATTTTATTTAATTTTAAAGCTGAAGAAAGAAAAATTGATTAAAATTTGAAAATCTAGTTGTAAGAAAACATTTCAAAGTAAATAAGTAATGAAACAATATTCATTATTATAAGATTATTAGTAATTGTTTTATTTATTTACATTGAATATTAAATGGCTTTTTTATACAATCTACTTCTGCAATAATTATGTGATATACATTTGATTTAAAATGAATTGAGTATTTTTTGTGATTTGGCAACAATGTCAACTTAGAACTCTGACGTAGATAATGACGTGCATCGGGATTTATACTGTACCAACCGTATGTGTATATTGTTACTAACACTGTAAAAACTGCAACCTGGCTGTGGGAGAGTGCCACCATTGGGATAAAAATCAGCGTGTCCTATAGGCTGTTGAATACCTATAAGTCCTGCAGTTGTGTGAATAATATCTACAAAGTCAGCATCATTCTTATTAACATGATTAGTTAGAAAACCTACCGAAGCTGGGTCTAAACCTAAAAATAATATTGTGTTTATATATCCAGAAACATTTAATTGAAATCAATTGCAGCAATTATTTTTGAGAAATCAAAGTATTCAAATAAAAACTTATACTTAGATCCCAAAATTCTACAAAAAGATAAAAGATAAAATAGAAAGATAACGTAACCATACGTTATACAGTATACTCCCTCTATAACGAATACAGTTATTACGAGGTTTCGCTTATAACGAGGTAAAACGAGGTGTAAATAGGCTTTTACATTAGATGTCCCGTGAAATTTCTTTTGAACTATAACCCTATATAGCAAAGCAAATTTGGTTATAACGAGAGAAAATAAGATCTAAAAACGTGGTTTTTTACGTTTTGGCCCGGCCGTAGCTATAAATAAATACCCTTTTTAACTGCCGCCCCCAATAAACTTAACTGCCGCTCGCAATAAACTTCTTCTATTTAATCTACTGACCGATATTGTGTTGTCGGAAATTTACAATTTATGATTCACAAGTATCAGGTAGGGGTTTGACCATTCGCACCTAATAAACTACGGAGAAAGGCTTAAAAACATGATAAATGAAACAAATTTCACCAGAATTTCATTTCACAGTTTTTTTGTTGTAGATGTTCATCGTTTGTTTCCTGATTGTGCTTTCGCGTCTTTAAAGTTGTGTTGTAGATTACATAGTCATATAGATTACACACTGTGACTCCTAAAAGAAACGTTTTTACTTTAGAAGAAAAAATGAATACTTATCCTTAAAGATGTTAAGAACGGTAAGATGAAAGCAGAAGTTTGTCGTGAAAGGGGAATTTCAAGTTACACTCTATCTACCATGCTCAAAAATAAATAAGATTTTCGAAGCAGGTTCGTCTTTTTCCGATAAATCGAAAAAACTACGTGCCGCAACTAATAAAGAACTTGATAATGCAATGGTCAAATAATTACCGTAAACCGGGCTGCGAATGTTCCAATAATTGGACCACTGCTTCAGGAAAAAACAACACAGTTTATGCAGGCTCTAGGTGGTGATGAGAATTTTAAAGCATAGAGTGGGTGGATGAGCCGTTTTAAGACCAGACACGAAATTACGCGTGGAAAAATTCGCGGTGAAGTGGAGAGTGTTTCCAAAGAAGTCACCGACAACAAGTCATGGCCTACAATAAGACAAAATTACAGTGACCATAATGTTTTCAATGCCGAAAAGGTGTGACTTTTTTTAAACTTACTCCAGATAAGACCCTCAAATTCAAAAATGAACGTTGAATAGGTGGCACGTTTAAATCAAAAGAAAGGGTAACTCCATTTAAACAATATTTAGTATCTTATATTGCTCCGAATGGCTTCAGTATAGGAAGTCAATGTTTTAGAAAACTCCATATTCATATGTATGCACAGTATTATTGTTGTCTGATATAACGAGATAGGCTTATAACGAGGTAATTAGTCTGCCAGTTCAGTTCTCGTTATAGAGGAAGTCTTCCTTCTATTCGAGGAAAGAAAATCGCAGGTGAGACAGATTGCTGATCTTAATGGCTATCCTGAAATCAGATGAATGATAATTAATTTTCAATTATTTCAACCCTAAAATGACCTCTGTCCCCTTTTACTTTTAAATTTTTTATATAGAAATGTTCTTTTTTCCTCTCTTAATACTCTCTATGGTATAATTTCACTATTTGAGAGAGTGAGTCATCGTTTAAAGACCCAGAAATGCGGAAAACTGTTTGGAAATCCAGTGACGTACACTTACTTTTATTTTAACGTTAATTGTATTTTATTTTTCAAATATTAATGTTCGAAATAGGCCACAATATATATATTTACAAGTTTTTACTGACGTTTCGATCTCTATATCCACAGACCGCTTTCAAAGATATAAATGATAGTTATATTTATTTTATTTGTTTATTATTATATATTTTTATAATCTTATATTGTTTATTTTTTTTTCTATCTTTAAAAACGGAATAGAGATCGAAACGTCAATGTATTAAACATGTAAATAGATATATTGTGGCTTATGTCCAACCTTCTCCCTAAAAATACAGAATGCCACAAAAAAGCAGCTATAGAAAAATAAATATATCTGTCATTTGTATGTTTGAAAACGGTCTCTTTATAGAGATCGAAACGTCCGTAAATTAAACATTTGAATAAATATATTGTGGCTTATTCCCAACATCATTTCTAAAAATACAGAACGACAAGCGAAAAGCCATAGAAAATAAGTAGTACTATCATTTGTATAATTGAAAACGGTCTCTAGTTATAGAGATCGAAACGTCAATAAATAAACATATGAATAAATATTTTGTGGCTCATTCCCTACATTCCCCTAAAAATACAGAATGCTACAAACAAAAAGCTATAAAAAAGAAGTAATTTTGCAGAAAGTTTACTGATACCAACCGGCTGTCGCGTAAGTTACGCTAAAACGTCTTTTGACGTGACCCGTCCTTAAAGAGTTACACAATGAAATTTTTTTAAAACAAATTTTAAGACAGTTTCCACACCACCCCAGAGGTATGTCTTGTGGCGCGATACTTTTTTTAAATGGGTGTTCGCCAAGAGCCATATTGTCTTATTAAATAAAATGAACAAAACACTTAAACAGTATAAAACAAAACAAAATAAAATCCTATAAAACAAAATAAAATTCTATAAAAACAAAATAAAAATTATGTTTGATGTGTTTAAACACAAACACTATACACACTTACTATGTTCTTCTCGTTTTTTTTTTTGTTTTTGGTTTTTTTTATGCTGATGTTCTTATTAAACTATTAGAAAATATTATTCGCTGTCTAAACCTGAAGATGCAGTGCTGCTATCGCTGTCATTATCTTCACCACCTGGTGTAATTATAATTGGCTCTAGTAAAACTTTTATATAAGTGTCAAGTTCCCACATACGATGTTCTTCTTTAATTATGTGGCCTATACATTTAGCCCATTTCTCTGGAGTTACATGGAGGATTGCTTGAATCAAAAGTTTCTTAATTTCGTTTAATTTGAACGTTTTGTTATTGCGTGCTACTTCTCCTTTCACTTGCTCCCAGATAAGTTCAATGGGATTAAGTTCGCAATGATAAGGTGGTAGACGCAGAACTTTGACACCATAATCTTTTGCAGTTTCATCTACAGCATATTTAAGATATTCAATTTTCCTTAACCGTGCAATGTCAAGGAGCTAAATTTTGAGCATTGATTCTTCGTATGCAATCCCCTTTTCTGTAAGCCATTGTTGAATCCTCCCTTTCAATTTCTTTAATAATCACCTGTTTTTTTCGACTCAAATTGAAGAAAACCATCATCAAGAAACCCTGTATCACTTCCTATATGGGTGACGATTAAACGCCGTCCCTTTCCTGATGGAGCTTTTAATCCTGTATATCAGCCTTCTATAAATGCTTCGCGTTTACTTTTGACATTTAAATCTTGCCAAACTTTTCCAACTGTATGACCTTTTCCAACCTTGGTTAATCCAGGTTTCATCCAAATAATATATTTTGCATCCAGTGCTGCGAATTTTTCGTATTTCTTCTAAATATTTTCTTCTCTACAGAATAATTTCATTTTTTTCTAATAGCATTACTTTTTCTGTTGCGTTTTACGTATCGAAAGTTCATTTCGTGCATGGTCCTGATTAAGACCCTACGAGATATCTTGGGTAAAGAGTCATCATTTTCGAGCTCTTGAGAAATTTTTTTCAGTGTTGGAATTTCACTCCGAAAATAAAATGAATGAATTTTTCGACGTATAATATTCCTTGTCTCGTCATCCAAAACAATGCTTTTCCTACCTCTAGTTTTACCTTTTTCTTGCTTTTTATTTTCCGATGTATTTTTAAGTACACGATAAATACAGCTAACGGATACTTTTGTTAAACTGCTACAAATGTCGACCGCTTGGCTAACGTTTAATGCCATTTTTCTGCCGACAATTCCTTCATAAACGTTTCGTATCATTACCTTCTCTTCGGACGTTAACATTTTCCGTCTCTTTTGCGGCTTTTCATTCTTGGAATCAACATCAGAATTTTGCTGTCTTCTCTTGGAACAACTCGGTTTTTCGTCCATTGTATTTCAATAATCTGGATATATACTATATATACAATAATTTCAAAGAATATAACTAAATATTGTAATAAGTAATAATAAGTAATAATAAATAAGTATTGACAACAATAAGTTTACAAACTTATCACATAAAATATACTCACAAAAACACATGCACTATTTACCCATAGAAACACCAATGTTTTCTTCGTTCATTTCTTTGGCAAAAAATAATAAAAACTAGTTTTACTGCATGTCTGGATCCGAATTGTAAAACCGAGTTCCCTCGCTAATTCCAACATTGCCAAACGATTGAAAAATAATGTTTTAAAATATCGATTTTTATTTTATAAATTTAAATACGTAACGAAACGGAACATATAAATAAAATTTATTTTATTACAATTTTGTGCTTAATTTTTACTATTGAAAAAATCATGTTTTTTGGTATTTTTATGACGGTAATAATCGCTGCGTGGAAGAATACAGGTTTTGTATGACCATAATTACTACTTGTGAACAAGATTTGGCTACACTGTACGACAACTCCTGGTCAGTTTTTCTATAGAGAAGCACAAATAAATATACTACTTTATATATTCTGTAATTTCTTATGAGGAAACGCAAATTGCAACCGAGAAAACAGGCAGTTTTCGAGGGCCGCTGTGTACATTTAAATTTGAGGATATTCCGCGTTTAAACTATGATATCACTCTTCTGAATTGAGGGTTTCTACTTTAGCAAAAACTTCTTTGCTCTGATTACACGGAATCTAGGTCAAATATCCTAACAAACCTTCATCTCTCTTTAAACTGCCAATTATCCTTGTTTATGGTTCTAGCGAATGATAATAACTTATTTAACAGACGAGAGGGAAGAGAAACCACCAACGATTATTGAAGTTAACAAATTACCAGGAATAGATAATCTTTCAGCTGAGCTGTATAAAGAAGATGGCTACGCCACCATAATGGCGTTAGCGCTCTTCAACACGGAAAATAAAATTACCAAGAGATAAGTCGAAGAATTTTCACACCCAATAAGTGCTATCATGGACTTAAAAATCTTCTTCAATTGACAATTATATCAAGCAATACAAAGGTAGAATTTTACAGTGCTAACGTATGGTTCTGAGATCTAGACTAAGACCTAGAGACCTAGACTATAATAAAAAGTGGTGAAAATATGAGATTTCGCAAGAAGAGATCTAAGATGAATCTATAGAGCGGTAAATAACAATGGAGTAAGTCCGAACTGTTTGAACCACTTTCTAGACATTAAGTTTATAATTCATCAGTCATAATCTAAGTAAAATCGTGGACATGCTACTCAAATTTCATAAACTTCGTGTTGTTGGTCAATACAGCATCCGCCTTTGAGAATCTTTGGTTTACCTTCCAACCAATTATCACATCAGCGAACCACGGGCCCATTTACTGTATAAATAAAATGTCCCTGTCTAGAAGTAACTTCCTGAAGAGGATAATAAAAGTATTAAACACAGACTAAAGCACAACATTTCTAACCCCATAGTTAATAAAGATTCTTATCCAAATCCTTCACAGAATATTGCCTGCTTTACTAAAAGCAACTGTAATGCAGTACATAATGAACAGTCTACTAGTGAAGTGATGAATATAAGCAAAGACTTACCAGTTATTCTGGAAATTTTCCTGTTGAGCTTTCGGCCAGCAAATCCAGAGATGTGTGCTCCGAGACTATGGCCTATTAAATGAATATCTTTTGGGTTGACATTAAATTTTTCTATAAGGTTGTTGATAAATTTGGCGTATTCTTCTGCTATACAAGGTGTGTCCCTCGCAGGAATAAGATAAAGTATATTGTCTAAAAAATGTAAATCTATATTAATAAAAATGAATCGCCGAAATGTTTGTACGGGCATTATTTCAGAACAACTGCACCAAATTAGATCATTCTGTTTTGTTGTGTTTGCTATTATCAGGAGAAGGTTTGTGTAAAAATAATAATATACTAGGAACCAGATATTTTACGATATCTGGTTCCTAGTATAGTCTATAAAGTTCAAAGTTGTATCGCCTTCTCCACAATTATTGTCATAGATTCGCTTTAGTGCTATACCATTTATATGAATATTGATGTACTTATAAATTTTGTTACCTTCTTATATAAAATTAGCATTAGTGTAATTTTTGGTACACTCAGATGAAAACAAAACGCAACGGAGAAAATTTTGGTAAATTTCAAAGTATTTTAGTTTTTTTTTATTTTTAATCCCATTTTGATGATTTTTTTAGCACACGGTATTAAAATTTATAGATTTTAATTAAGTACCTATAGTGAGTTTTTTAATAAAATTTTGTATTTGACTTATTATATGGGGTTAATCAAAAGGTGGTTTTTTATCCTAACTTTGAAATATCCTGTGGAATAACTCCGTTAGCGGATTTTCGTAAAATCTTATTTTTCAGTTGTAACCATGTCTTGTAAGTATTATGTTTTTTGTTTTATGTGAAAATATGGATTGGTTCATTTTTCGGAGCGAAATAACTTTGCCACCTACAATTTACGACTTTTCCTATTATTGCCATTATCATTTCTATTTCTATTTCTATTCTAATTTATTAAACATAACACTCAAATTAACAACCAAAGTGATAACAAATAAATTGAATGAAATTATAACACTAGCAGAAGAACAACAAGGTTTTAGGTCGGGAAGATCATGCACCGACGCTATATTTATAATAAGGCAAGTGCAAGAGAAGTCTTTAGAATACAACAAACCGGCATATCTATGTTTCATGGACCTTAAAAAGGCATTTGACCGGGTCAAATTAAAAGACGTTATCCACTTACTGAATTCAAGAGACATACCTCTAGGAATAATTTTTTTTTCCTAAGTTAATGGCACTGGCAAAGCCAAAAGGTCAGTCATGTTTTCTCATAGTTTTGTCATACCTCTAGGAATAATCAAAACGATCGAAAATATCTACCAAAACAACACAATAAAAGTAAAAGTAGAAGAAGAACTAACCGACCCTATTGAACCTGGCAATGGGATAAGACAGGGAGATTCCCTGAGTCATCTATTGTTCAACCTGATTATGGATATAATAATAAAAAAAGTAAGAACTAAAAAAGGATACCAAATGGGAGAAAAACAACTTAAAACAATCTGCTATGCAGACGATGCAATACTACTCTCTCAAAGTGAAGATGATTTACAATGTATGCTGCACCAATTTAATATAACCGCCAGAAAATTTAATATGTTAATTTCCCCAACAAAGACAAAATACATGGTTGTAACAGCAAATTTACTAAGATGTAAATTGGAACTAGAAGGTCAGATCTTAGAGCAAGTGATGGAGTTTAAATATCTAGGCATCACATTATCTAGCTACGGAAAGCTCGAAACCAAAGTGGAAGATCAAGTGAATAGAGCAAACAGAGCCGCAGGCTGCCTAAACTAAACAATATGGAGAAATAAAAATATCGGGAAAGAAACGAAAGGCAGAATTTACAAAACAGTCATCAGACCAATAATGACATATGCGGCAGAAATAAGACCTGACACAGAGAGAACAAAAAGGATGTTAGAAACAGCAGAGATGAAAAATTGATGGTAAGACACTATGGGGCAGAGCTAGAAGTACAGATATACGACATAGATGCAAGGTGGAGAACATCAAAAACTGGGTAAGAAATAGAAGAGTAGAATGGAACGATCATATAAGCCGAATGACAACAACTAGAGTAGTAAAGACGGCAAGAGACAGTTCCCCAATAGGAAGACGATCAGTAGGAAGACCACGCAAACGATGGAATGACAACTTACTGGAGGCCCATTGAAAAACAGACAGAGTCATGTCTATATAAAAAGAAGAAAAAGAAGAAGAAGATCATTTCTATTAATTTGTAATACGATGATGGGGCTTTGGTGACTGATAGCTATAACTGACTGCCTGCCTATACACGTCGGCTCATGCTGTCTATGATGTTGTGAATATCATCTTGCTGGATGTTTTGCCATTCCTCTTCTAAAGCCAAGCGAAGTTCGTTAATTGAGGCTGGTGAGACTTTAAATATTGCGTGATGCACAGTGCAGAGTGGGGTCGCGCATTAATAGAAAATCATCGCCGATATATTGAGAAAAGGGAACTACGCGATTCGCTAAAATGTCCTCAATATACCGGTGAGCAGTCAACGAACCTTCAATAAATAGCAATTCAGTGTGCGCCTCTCGGGATATTCCTGCCCATATCATCACTGAACCCGCTCCATGGCTAACGCGGGGACTGAAAGCGCACTCCGCCTATCTCTCTCCAGTTCGACGCCATACTCGTTCTCTCCCATCTGATGAGTGAAGACAGTATCTCGACTCACACGTAAAAAAACATTACTCCATTGTCCTAAATTTCAATGTAAATGTTCCCTAGAAAAATTGCAGTCTAGCCACTCTGTGCCGTGGAAGTAATTTGGGCCCAGTTGCTGGTCTGCAACTTTGCAAACCAAATTCATATAATCTTCGACGAACTGTAAATACACTTACATTATTGCCTCGAACATCTTGAAGCTGATTTCTTGTTTGCACCGCTGTTAAATGACGATCCCGCAAAGCGTTGACTCGTATAAAACCATCATCAGGAAGCGGTAGTTTTGCGCTTCCTGCTATTTCCCGCTTTACGCTTGTTTGTTCCAGTTTGTATAATACGTTCCACTACCCTTTGGATACTAGAGCCATGAGTGTGTAGTACTCTAGCCACATATTCATAATTTCGCCCATCTTCAAACAGAGCAACGTCTTTCGCACAATCTTCGACACTAAGAACCATGATCAATCGTAGGTAAACAAAATGTAAGTGTCAATATGACATAATGATAACAGTCACCAAAGCCACCTCGTCATATTACAAAATAACTCCAAAATAATCATAAATAAGAAAGTCCTAAATTGTGATTGGCAAATTCATTTGGCTCTAAAAATGAACCAAACAACAGAATTGTTCCACAGGATGTTTCAAAGTTTGAATAATAAATCCGCGTTTTAATTAATCCCGTACAATAAGTCAAATATAAAATTTTATAAAAAAACTTACTAATTTTTTTTAATAATGGATTGATTACGGCTGTCGCCGCTTCTCCGCTCCTAAAAAACTCTGTTGCGTTATTTTGCATCTGAGTGTATATTAGACAATAAGATTTATTTGATAATCCTCCTGATGACATGTGCCAAATGTCACTAATAGAGAATATTGTTTTTTGAGAATGCTAAATAAAAAGGCATTAATAATTGATTGATTGATTAATTATTTTCTATTAGGTCTCCCTTTTTATTACCAGAAACCAGAATAAATTATTGTACAATCTAAAATCAGCCAAGCAAGTAAACAATCGACTTAATGGACTTAAAATATAAACAAAAATTATTTTATAAATAATCATAAATAATCTAAGATTAGAACTTTTATAGTATACGTGAAAATTGAAAAGTTATTATAAATAAAAAATAAAAATAATAGGTCCATATAATTTTATACATAAATTAATTCCGTAATTTTATTTATTAACCCATTTAATCCCACAGTAAAAAAAGTTTTAGTAGGCATTTTAAGTAGCCTTGAGTATTAGGATATTTATATTAATCCTTTAATTATACTTTTTATATATATATATATATATATATATATATATATATATATATATATATATATATATATATATATATATATATATATATATATATATATATATATATATGATATTACTGGCATTGTAAAATTGAGTCTGCCTTCAGCGGCTACGCCAACCAATATAATGGCTGGGTTCAGTAAAACAAGGATATGTCCTTGATAATGAGGCGCTACCGAAACAAATAGAAATATTTCCCAGATGTCAACGACAATTTGTCTACAAACACAGTCGCATCGACAAAAATGGAACCTGCAAGTTCGATGTTGCCTTCCGCTGAAAAAATAAAGCCCTTTTCAAAAGCAGGTCTTTGACTAAATTCGAGAAGATCACGGAAGAATAGACAAACTGCTATTTTTCCGGAAGAAAGCCCGATTCCATTTACAACCAGGGTAAAACTAAGTGCTTAGTATGTAAAGAACCCTATCGAAACAGCACTAGACGTGATGACTGAGATTGCAGCAGATAGGCTCATATCAAATGCACGAAAAAGAGTAATATCACTTTTTGCATGTGCATCAATTATGATTCAGATAATGATTTGTGAGTTTCGTTTTTAATTGTTAGATTTTCTTAATGTCAATGGTCAAAATAAATGTGAAAAATTTAATCTGTATTTGTTTTTGGATTGTCTCACTGTTATAACCCTTATGATATCACTAAGAAAATATTGAGTCCACTAACCCCAGGCCGTTAGTCAACTAAACTCATACCCGGGGTTACTTGACTTATTTGGCAATGCAGTCAAAATTGGCTTGAAACTTTTTCGTACGGAGAATTCGAACAATACCTGAAGGACTATAGAACCAGCTGACATATTTGAATTTAACAGGATGCAAAAAATAATTTAGTAAAAATTAATTATTGAAAAAATAAGTCAACAATCCCCGGTCTCTCCTACGTTGAGATTTAGTAGCATAAAAATAAAGTAATTAAAATAAGTCTTCTCTGCTACAGAATCTGTAGCTTAAGTCTCCATTAAACAGTCCCATTGTATGCAGGTGTCCCTTTACTACCGCATGTCCGATAATGAAGACTGTTATGACCCTGAGGTGATTCCTGCTAGTTTTCTGCTGTACTTTAGCCCTATATAGCATATGTCTGCTCAACATAAATTTTGCCATGTAAATATTTAGTGTGAGTTATATCGCCTTCGTATCCTAAAGCCTAAGTATTTTGTAGTTAACGCTTTTGCATCAGCTAGAACGTGGCAAGTGCACCAGTTCTTTCAGTGCAGAGTATTCTACGTGACCTGGAACAGATACCCAGCAGTCTATTGACTTTCCTTCAGTATTTTTACACTAGCCTAGAGTTCAGCTTAGGGCTTATAGGAGTCCCCATATCTGTTTAGCTGTCTGTGTATCATCTGCTTGAGTTTGAAAGCCCTGATATTAATTTCTCATGCACAGTGCAATATTGCCCTCAGTAGGTCAAGTGGTATAAACAGTTCTTCTTTCAAAAAAAATAATCACGTCTAATATTTCTTGAGAATTAGATTCTTAAGATTAGAACAATGTTTTTACTATTAACGTGCCTGTATAACTTTCAAGAATTTGGTTACAAATTTAACTACTTGACTAAACATTATTTTACGCCATGATTTTGGTTTAATCTTGATTAAGTATAAGGTGTATTGGTGCATTGTATTCTATGAATAGTTTCAGTTGAGGAACTTAAACTTTTAAATGTAAAATGGTTTATTTTTCGAAGTGGGTCTATATTAGCTAAGTTCGTAATTACTATTAGATTATTGCTTTTTTATTTTACAGGCAACGAGGTATTTTTATCATAAACTTGTTGAAACCAACAATTTTTCTCAAAGTTCTTCGAACTTTGACAGATGGTAGCAGTTTTGTCAAATTACCTTGAATGGATATAATATAGTGTAAATTCTATTTAGTGATTTTTAGCTTAGTTCTTGTTAGTGTGGTGGATAAACATGAGTCCACTAATTCAGTAAACAATCAATGAACATCCTTACGTTGACAAAACGCAAGATGGTTTCAACAGTACAGCGCCAACATAAAGGGGCCTTTCAAATGGATAACAAATGTCGAAGGTATCTCACACAGATTTTGTTTTATTTAAATTTAAAAATGAGAAGCGCTTAATTAAGGATTGAAATTATTGAAATAGTGACATATATTACCAGCTACAGATTTCCAATCCACAATAAAAACATTAATGTCGTACTTTTCAAGAAAAGCATCCTTTATATCGATACATATCTCCGCTTTTCCACTAGAGAGCCAACCATGAGTTACAAACTTAACCTCTGCATTTTTTAAATAATTTGTTAGTTTGTCTGGATTATCAACTAGCCAGCCCTCTGGAATATCTCTAAAATTTAAAGAAGAAATTTATTGTTTTGTATTATATTAATATATAAATTAGTTTACAGAATATTTTGAAAAATGTTACCAAAAATTAAAATTGAAGGTAAGAAGCCAGGATTTACTGCATGAACGGACCTAGGCTTCTCAACTGGTCATAACAGTTGACGTAATGGTGATAGATGACGTTACACGTGATCAATAATTTTAAATGCGACCTTATGACAAGTGAGTTATTATGACTATTCAATCATAATAATTTTATTTGGGTTTAAGCTAATTTTCAGTTTCGCATTTAATTAATAAAGTTTATAACGTACGTCTCTGGTTATTTGTCAAAAAAGTTAACATTTTTCAACTCTCTAGTTGTTTTTACTAGAAAAAAAACTAGCCGGAAAGAAATCACCCGGAATGGATAATCTAATCTCGCAGCTGAACTATATAAAGAAGGTGGCCATGATACCATAATGGCATTACAGCAGTTTATAAAAGAAATATATGGACACAGAAATCTCTCCCCAATGATTGGAATATTGGAATACTTTGCACCATACACAAAAAAGGAGATATCTTTGAATGCTCTAATCACAGAGGAATTACGCTTCTAGATGCAGCGTATAAAATATTTGCCACAGTCTATGCCACTGCATGGAACCATATGCAGAACGGATAGTAGGAAAATACCAGGTTGGGTTCAGAGGTGATAATCTACAATTTATCAGATTGCAACCCTGAAACAAATTTTAGAAAAAACACGGAAATATGGTATAGATACTTACCACATATTTATAGATAACAAAGCAGCCTACAACTATGTGAACCGAAGAGAAATGTTCAAAGCAATGAAAAATGAGGAATAACAAATCAGAATTCAAGGAGAACTGTCTGAACCTTTTAAAACAAATAACGGGCCTCACCAGGGAGCCCTCTCTCCTGTATACTGTAGACTTTGGAAAAAGTAATACGTATATCACAAATCACAACCATTGCTTCAATATATAATAAATCAGGTCAAATCCTTGCCTATGCTGATAATATAAATATTGTTGGGAGAACTGAAAACGCTTTACGAGAGGTGTATGTAGCATTAAAAGAATCAGCTACAAAAATGGGTTTAATAATAAAGACCAACAAAACGAAGTATATGAAAATAAGTACGCAATTACAAATCATACAACTACTTGTTATAAAAAACGACGTCATCGAAGCAGTGAACGAATTTGTATACCTGGGAGCGCTCGTTAACACTGAAAATAATACTATCGCAGCGATAAACAGCAGAATTTGCGCGGCCAATAGATGCTATTTTGAGCTCAATCTCCTCCTTAGATCTACAATTATATCATCAAGAAATACAAAAATAAAACTCCACAAAACAATAACACGCCCAGCCCTAACATATGGTTCAGAGACCTGTACTCTAACAAAAATGAATTACAAAAATATTAGGATG
This sequence comes from Diabrotica undecimpunctata, assembly GCF_040954645.1. NCBI lineage: Eukaryota > Metazoa > Arthropoda > Insecta > Coleoptera > Chrysomelidae > Diabrotica > Diabrotica undecimpunctata. The sequence continues at coordinate 20,202,537 of NC_092805.1, forward strand.
TTTTGAAAGAAAAGTACTAAGGCGAATCTATGGAGCACTGAATGGTAATGGAGTGTGGAGAAGACGATACAACTTCGAACTTTATAGAATATAACATAAACCAGATATCGTAAAACATATTAAGATAGGACGTCTGAGGTGGATAGGGCATTTAATGCAGATGAAACAAAATGACCCAGATGGAAAAACGCTTCTTGATAGACCCATTGGTGAGAGAAAAAGAGGAAGACCCAGAACAAGGTTCCTGGATAACATCGATGAAGATATAAGAAATATGGTAATACGTGCTTGGCAGAGGAAGGCGATGGATAGGGATGACTTAATAGAAATTCTTGAGAATACTAGAATCCATGCAGGGTTGTAAAGCCAGAATGATGATGAGTTGTTTTTACTTAGCTAAGTTTTTGCAAAAAGTGTTTACACCTTAAATATTTATTGATTAACGAGACGTATAAACATTTACATGAATACATACGTTAGATACAAGATAATTTAGATGAATTCTGCAACTTGGAAATACTATTTCAACATCATAGTACTCCTGCACACTATTATGGTGCAATAAGACGTTACCTAGATGAGGAATAACGTGGTAGGTGGATTGGATGACAAGGTACGATATAATGATCAGCTCGGTCACTGGACCTCAGACCATTAGATTTTTTTATGGGGTACTTGGAATCTAAGGTTTACGCTATAGCATCAGACAGTATTGACATTTTGAAACAACGAATTGTTGAAATGTAGGGCAATTTCGACCTACACATTTACACGGGTATGACGAGAGTTTAGCAATAGGATGCATTACTGTCAGTAAGTAGATAGAGTACATTTTAAATACTTAATATAAGAACTGGTTCTAAAATCTTTATTAATTAAATGCGAAACTACAATTTGAGTATTTGAGTGTTTATTTAATTTATTTACCAAAATCAGCTCAAATCCAAACAAAATTGGCAAAACAGCTCTAAATTTAATATTTATTTTACTGAGTCCTCTATGAAAATGAATACTGAACATTTTTACCATCCAGTATATTATTTAGTCGAGCGACTGTTTTACAGGAGATTATTTTGAAAAACTTATAAATTAGACAATTTTCCAGGCCGTGTCGTATGCAACCGTTAACTCAATGAATTCCACAGGGGTCTTTAGCTTTCTTTGGTAACTGCTTGTTGATTTGATATTTCTAAAAATATATTTGAACCAATTCTGTTAACCCTACAGAGCATACGTTGGTCCTATCAGGCCTATGACGTTTTATTTTCGCGATAAAATGCACCAGTTTATATCTACAATTTTTATGTTCAGTGTACCTTCCTAACTATGTAAGCAGTATAGATTTCTGTATCAGTTAAAATTGTTAGTTACTTAGAGTTCGAATAGGGGATGCTGTGAGCCTGACAGGCCTAACATATTCATTCGCTTTACTTGTTTGACGAATAAAGTACCACATATTTTACGTTTTAGAACGTTCTTCTATCGTAAGAAAATAATTGCCGTTTTGTTAATTTTATTAATTTAAAATTACTAAAGGTGAGGTTTATAGTTGTCGTATCATATTGAGGTTATAATTTTATATAATTATTTAGGTTAAAATGAATAATTACGAGAAAGAAGTACAGAAACTACAAAAGCTATATGAGAAGGTACCCACAGATGTAGAGGATATAGACGATGATAATGACTCGGTGGCAGATTCTGATTATTTTGAAGTCAGCAATCATAACACATACTCAGAAGAGGACATTGAAGGTGAAGCACATGTAGAAAATTAGGACAGCCAACCAGGTGAGCGTTTTTCTTTTTGTTTTCGTGGGAAAGATAACACGAAATGCAAAAAACGAATGTCCTCGTAAAAACGTTCGCACTGGGCAAGACAATATAATAACTTATATCCCTGGGATGAAGCTCTAAGTCAGAAATTCAAAAACATCCTTAGAATGTTGGTTAAAACTAATAAGCGAAGATATGTTATCTCGCAATCTCTCAATTAATGTATTAACATTTTTGAATTCGTACCTAGCAGATAGAAGTCAGCAAGTTAGAGTTGGTAATTTTTTCTCAGAGGAATATTCCGTAACTTCTGGAGTTCCTCAGGGCAGCAACCTGGGACCACTCTTATTTGCTTGCTTTATAAATGATCTTTCTAGTTGTCTCAAATTTTCCACTTGTTTGATGTTTGCAGATAATCTTAGAGTTGTAGAAGATCAATGTGATTGCCAACTATTACAACTAGATTTGAATGCGGTATCTAATTGGTTTCAGATAAATAGAATGGATCTAAATGTTGAAAAGTGTTCAGTGATGACCTTCACACGTAACAGGAACTTTATTAAAATGGTTTATTTTATCAATAACAGAGAATTGCCCAGAAAATCCGTGTGTAAAGATCTTGGTGTGAATTTTCAGCAAAGCTTGCACTTCAATGATCACTATCACATTGCTACTAATAAGGCTTTTAGGATGTTAGGATTTATAATTAGAAACACCAAACATTTTAAGATAATAGATAGCATAATTAAACTATATAATTCCTTGGTAAGACCACATCTTAAGTATGCTTCTGTAGTTTGGGCACCCCATGCAGAAGTAAACATAGATTTAATTGAAAAGGTACAAAAAAGGTTTTTAAAGATATATATATATATATATATATATATATATATATATATATATATATATATATATATATATATATATATATATATATATATATATATATATGTTAAAAAATATAATTCTGATCCATACTTGGTGTCTTACCGGAGTATGCTTGAAACTTTCAAATTTGTAACATTGGAACACAGACGGAAAATGCAAGCAATGCTATTTGTATATTATATTGTGAATAACTTAAAATATAAAGACTTATTCTTGATCAACTATATAAAATTCTTAGTACCTAAGATTGACTTAAGGTTAAGTCATAGAGGGCTGTTTTTTATTTGTGAGACAGATTGCTCGCCCATAAACAACATGATAAGGCAGTGCAATATAATACTAAAAAAATAGCGACATAGATATCTTCAACGCCAACATCAAAGTAATTAAATCTAGCTTTCGACCTGCCCCGATCACTTTATCTTAGCATGTAGGTATATCTAATGTCAAAATCCCTAATTGTAATTACATTTTATTCTGTAAAATCTGTTTGTTGTGGAATAAATAAATAAATAATATAAATATTTAAATACGCCAAGTAACAAATAACGAAGTTTCTGATTACAAAAAAAAAAACCAACGACTTTGAATGAAATTAAAGCTGTTATCGGAATCATATTCCTAACAGGTACATTACATGGCAACAGATTGCATTTGCCGAATTTTGGACCACCATAATTCTATATTTCCGGCCGAAATGGGCATAAATCGTTTTCGTTTTCTTCTAAAATGCATAAGACTGGATGATCACTGCTATTAGAAACATTTTTGAACTGTTCAGTAATAATTGTCAAATATCATGTAGCGCTGGTGAGTATGTGACACTGGATGAAATGTTGTGGGCCTTCCGCGGTAGGTGCAGTTTCCGTATGTATATTTCCAACAAGCCAGCAAAATATGGTATCAAAGTTTTTGCTTTAGTAGACGCCAGAACTTATTACACCGTCAATCTGGAGATTTACGCAGGGCTTTAGCCGTAGGGTCCATATAAAATTGGTAACAAAACTGACGATGTTATAGAACGATTGTGTAAGTCTATTTTTAATCCCAGAAGAAATGTTACGATAGATAATTGGTTTACTAGAATTAAAATAATGGAAAAGATGCTTAAAGATCATATATAAGTTAACAGTTGTTGGAGCTGTACGGAAAAATAAGAAACAGATACCACCGGCATTCATTCAACCTAAAAATAGAGACATACATTCAAGATTATTTGGCTTTACCGAAAACGTTACTATTGTTTCATATATTTCAAAAAAAAATCAAATGTGTATCGGTAGCTTCCAGTTTACATCACGACGATAACATCGATGAGCAAATAGCTGAACTAAAGAAACCTGAGAAGATAACATTCTATAATGTGACCAAAGGAGGTGTAGATTCTGCCGATCAGTTATGTGGTAAATATCAATTGTGAAAAAAATACCCGACGCTGGCCTATGGTCATATTATATGGAATACTGAATGTAGCTGGTGTAAATGCTTTTATACTCTATAATTCTAACAAAAAAATTACTCTGGCTAGACATTTTTTAAAACAGTTATCATTGCAGTTGATGAAAAACCATTTAATGGAAAGAGCTGAAAACATGCATTTGCCACGGTAAACCTGAAATGATGCAAGAAAATTTGCTGAAATTAAACCAATAGAAGAGAATAATCCTGAGCCTTCAACCACTAAGAGAAAGTACTGTACATTTTGTAAGAATAGAAAAAGTAGATGCTAACAACAACATGCTAATTACGTATGTTCTAGTTGTAGTGAAAACCTCTGACTTCCTAATTCTATCGAAAACTTATGACTTTAGCATTTTAAGTTTCCAATATAAACTCACTGTTGTAAGGAATATTTAATGTAATGATGTATTTCTGATATTTTATAATATTAAACTACTAAATACTACTAACGTGTGCTATAATGAATTTTTTTTCACGTGTTTTCTGTAGGGTTAAGAATTAGTCTTTCGAGATGTATTTAATCTGAGAAAAGCAAGGCAATGGTACTGTAACTATCTAACATATCTGTTGGTTTTCCTGGTTTAAGAAAAACTATGATTTTACTTTGTTTTAAAAGGTTTATCAGATTATATAACTCATATTGTTTCCACTTAGTTTGCAGAATATACTTTTACTGCTATTATCATCAGTGTCGTCACAGCTCATTAAGAGCCAAAGCCTTCTTCAGAGCAATTCTCTATTCACCTCTGCCTCTGGAAATTCTTCTTCATGCTCTAACTCCAATAGATTTCAAATAAAAACTAATGGAAAAAAATATTATATTGCACCTTATGGTTGCTAATTAGAACATTACCTAGTAAATAGTGTAAAAGTCACGGATTCACTACAATCCATTAATGATCTTATTTCTGCGTCATCCATGACTGGTCCATACATGTTACGTCTTTCAGGTTTCTGATCAGTATAATATCCGAAGCCACCATTTGCAAGGTAAACAATAAAATCAGTATCAAATTCTGAATATATTTCGTGAATTTGATTTCGATCGTACTTGGCAGTCCAAACCATACCTGTAATACATACATTTGGAATTGAATACAGATATTAGTATAAAGAAATAGTATTATAAAGATATGCAATTAAATTTAAAGAGAATATCGTGTACAGATAATATTTACTAATTTCTTGTATCATATTAAACACTAGACATCATCTTATACAGTCAAATCAAAGATCATCTACATCATACAGTTAAAATTAATTTATCAATCACTACTTATTGTTCAATTTTTTCACATGCGAAAAATCATGTCATTTTTTCGCTGTATTAATAACTACGATTTTACCACAATTTTACAATTATTTCCCATTCTTTAACCCTTCCTACTCACATTTCAACCCCACTCCATTAGAAATACATTAGAAATACAGACAGATACAGACAAGAAGAAAGACTTTCTCTTGATTGTTGACTGTCGCTAGGGACAGTCGTTCGCTCTTTCGTCTGCTGAGTCTCGCTAGGTAGACGTATACTCTCCCTTACCTTTTGCTTATCGAGAAGAAAAGAAGCTCTCTTGCCTGTTGTCTATCGATGAGAATGGACCCTCTCTCCCCTGTTGACTGTCGTTTGGTGACAGGGGTGTTCTCTCTACTGTTGACTGCCGCTAACTAATTATCTTTCTCCTGCTTTTAGTTACGCGAAAAATATCGCAAATACTGTTTTAAATCGTGTACAGACGCAAAATGAGCTCTATCTCGTGATCTCAGTGTTTGCATTTACAGAACCTGAACAATGGAGATTAATTTGCGTAATAGTACGGCGCTCGTTCATCAAATCTGCAAATGAAAATCGTACTTTCACGGCAACAGTATCGAAAGTGCAAATTACCATAAGTTAAGCTAATATTTGAAGCAAGGATCAAAAGAATACTAGCCAAAAAAGTCTAAAGTTCCATGAAACACCGAATGAGACGGTTTTAATGAACAAAGTTGCATTAAAATTTGGTGTATTTGGTAAATGTCAAAGGCAAGAGGTAAAAGATAGAAAATCAGTTGTTGTGGTAAACGTACCAGAGACAAAACTGACTTAAGGCGAATTTTTACCAGTATTGACGAAGACAAAATGTATAGTTTGAAGCCAATAAGAGATTACATCCTTTACAGCCTTGTGGTTATTCACAAGAAAGTTTGTTTCCTGACGAGATTGATATACTGTATAACCAGTTGAAGAAAACACATTTGGAAAAATCCTCTTTATGATTACAAAATATCTGGGTTTGAGCGATCCTGATAAGCATACAGATCACTGTCTGCGCCAAACATCGGCAAATCTTCTGGCATATGCTGTAGCCAGTATGAAAACATTAAAGTAGCACGGTAGATGAAAGAGTACGTCAGTTGTTAAAAAATATATAGAGGGTAGTATATCTTAAAAAAACGGTTTCAGTGATGCTGAGAGGTATACCTTCTGGATTTGGCTTTTCTTTACATAAACTTGTACGCAGACAATTAACCGGATCTTTCCAGAATTGCCAGTTTTATGTGACTTCTACTAAATAATGTTATGTAGTTATCATAATGTAATTCCATATTTTGTAACTTTAATAATAACTGTTATTAAAAAGTTATCAATTTTTTTTTGTCTTTATGCCTGTGCCTGTATAAAGTATACTATAATCTATTTGATAACTAAGCAATAAAAATACAAAGTATGACATACAGTTCAGTTTGTTTGGTTCTAGATTTCTCAAAACAAAAAACTTTTAATATAATGATAACAATTTATCTTGAAAAGCAAAAAATTAAATGTTATTTCAGAAAAAAATTATCGTTTATTTGTGTATTTTTTTTTTGAGTGTCGAACTTTTTTGAATATTTCTAATGAATTAAATGAATTAATATACTTACCTGTTACTAAAATAACATTCACTAAAATCTGAAACTCTCCTATAATACGCATGATAAGTAAAAGTTTTAACATCTAATAAAAATATAACAAAATTTCTCGTTTTTACTTGCAATAAAATCGTTTGTATTTTATTGCAAGTATTAATTACTATTTTAATTTAATAGCAATAAAAACTTTTACAGAATTTTTTTTTATTACTATTCAGCCAATAAAATTGTCACAATTTTAAGCATTCTTACCTGCCTTTTTAGTTTTTACCAGTTCAGTGGAAGGTGATCATTTTTTGTGAACCTCTCAATTCTCTATTATCTTATCCCAAAAGTAAAATCAATAGGTAGCAAAAACATGTTTTCATTTTAAAATATTTAAAGGTGTTTAAAACATTATCAGTTTTAACTAAATTGAAGCTACTAAATGATGATTAATTTTATTTATATTTTTCAACGAAGGAAATTCTATTTTTTGAATTTAAGTGTAGAATAACAGATTTTTTTAATTAATGTTCTCGGCTACTAAGGTTTCTTGCACAAGGACGATTACAAAAGAAAAAATGTTACAATATACAATTTGTTACAAAATACGAAATGAAATCGTACAATAAAATTATATTTTATAAAACAACTGAATATCTTTTAGATATTTTAGTGCGGAGTTTATTTGATTAGCATTACTTAGGATATTTTGTATATTTCGTTTGAGACGATAAAACTGTATTTTGGCAGAATATTAATGGCATTCGATGAGTATATGATTGACTGCCAAATGTGATTGGCAGCTTTGACAAGTACTAGGTTGCTGGATGAGATCAGGTAAGCATGTGTTAGTTTTGTATGTTCGGTCCAAACTCTCCTTGCCACTATACGATCTCGTCTAGACAAACTTGTAGTGCCAAAAATAGGAGGACTGTCTATTGAATGTTTTATTTAATGTAAACCTGGCCAGTTGGTGTCCCAGTGTTGTTGCCATTAAGTTCTTGTTCTTCTTTTAAAGTGATATTTTAGGTCCTTACTAATTTCAATGTTAACAGCGGGATCAGAAGATATTAAGGCAAGTTTTGCATGGTGGTCTGCAAGTTTATTGCCCGCTGTACCAATAAAGGATGATAACCAGATTAGAGTAACTGCTATATTTTGGAAAAGGATTGTTGGTAATGGTCGTGGATCTTTTGGAAGTTAGGATGATCAATGAATACATTTTGGATAGAATCGATTGAGGCTAGAGAGTCTGTGCATATAGCAATATAGACGACTTCTTCTGTACTTGATCTTTATTGTTCAAGAACAGTGGAAAAATGTTTTAACATTGTATTAATTACCGGATAAATAGCATCAGAATACGTATTGGTTAATCGATTAAAAAAGAGGGCATATTTAATTATTATTCTCCAAATTCTCAGAAATGAAAAGCACATTTTCTTTATTCTACTTTATTTTTATCTACAAAATTAAACGGTTTTATATAAGGTTCCTCAGATGTGGTTTCTATGTAGAAAACTCCTCTAGCTGTAGTTGGAGTAGGGTATCCCATGGGAATGTTCTTACCCTCACATTTTGACTTAGATAAACTGGCTAGACTTGAACACTTACTAGCTGCGTATTCTTGATCTAGCTTAATACTATTCGCAAACAGTTTCCAACTTCTGCCATGACTGCAGGCTTCTACAAACTAAAAATCTGGTCAATAATAATTATAATGTGCGTTTAGACATTAGATTAGCTGAAAACGTACAAACTTACATTCTAAACTTACGGAAACTACAAAAAAATTGCTACGGAAATATCAAACACATGGGCGTTTAAAAGGTTTATACGAGGCATGTTTTTTAAGTAAGTACCATTTTGCCATTCCGCCGCCGCAGCGCTACGGTCGGCGTTCCGCGCATGAGCGCTGGTTACCTACATCTCTTGTCTACGCACTGAAGCCATTACAGTTTGATTCTTCATTGTATACTTGTTTACTCCAGTGTTTAAGATGCCTCCAACAAAATCGTGAGTTACGCTGATTGTGAAGTACTGGCTGTTATACGATTTCTTAGTGCTAAAGGCGTAAAACCGATCGATATTCATCGTGAGATCGTTGAAGTTTACTGACAAAACATTATGAGTGATGTAATGGTAAGGAAATGAGTGAGAGCATTTAAAGATGGCCGCACAAATGTGCATGATGAAGAACGGAGTGGGCGTCCTTCGGTCGTTAATGAAAATTTGGTGCAGAAAGTGGACGAAAAGGTGAGAGAAAACAGACGCTTTACAATTTCATCATTGTCCGACTGCTTTCCTCAGTATTCTCGTAGTGTTTTGTATCGCATTGTTACCGAGAACTTGAATTACCGAAAATTGTGTTCACGTTGGGTTTCAAAAATGTTGACGGATTTGCACAAAACTCAACGTTTAGGCAGTGCATTGACTTTTCTTGAGCGGTACCACAGTGAAGGTGAAGATTTTTTAGACCAAATTGTTACTGATGACGAAACGTGGGTGGCCTACGTCACACCAGAATCGAAACAGCAATGCATGGAATGGCGACATTCATCATCACCCAAAAGAGTGAAGTTTAAGCAAACAATTTCTGCCCGGAAAATCATGTGCACAGTTTTTTGGGACAGAAAAGGAGTATTGCTAGTGGAGTTTCTGCCTCGTAATGAGACAATCAATGCAGCGTCTTATTGTGAGACATTGAAAAATCTGCGTCGTGCAATCCAGAACAAAACACGTGGCAAGTTGAGTAAGGGTATCGTTTTGCTTCATGACTACCCGTCATGCCCGTCCACATGTGGCTAATCAGACCAAAGATCTCATCAAATCATTTAAATGGGAAACTCTAGATCATCCTCCATACAGCCCTGATCTGGCGCCCAGCGACTACCATTTGTTCCAGCACTTGAAGAAACACCTGGGCGGTCAGCGTCTTCAAGACGATAACGGAGTCAAAACATTTGTGATGCAGTGGTTAACAAGTCAGGCGGCAGAATTTTATCACGAGGGTATTCAAAAACTGGTGCCACGTTATGACAAGTGCCTCAATATTCACGGAAATTATGTAGAAAAGTAGATTAAGGTACAGGCTTTCATTTAAAAATAAAACTATTGCCATAGCTTTGCACGTCTTTTTTTAATTCCAAAACGGTACTTACTTAAAAAACACGCCTCGTAATATTATAGTAGCTTGTAGTCGACAAAAGTAGGGCTATTGGTTTGTAATTCTTACGGTTGTTATCATTTGGTTTCTCTGGTTTTAATATGGCAATGACCTTCGAGCGTTTGAGTTCCTGTGGTATAGTACCGGTCTTCATGTCTGTGAAAAAGTGAGCCATCCATTCTCCCGTATATTTGCCGCTGTTAATTAAGAATTCGGGATGAATATTGTCAAAACCTGAAGCTTTACCTGGCTTTACAACCTAGAGAGCTATAGTGATTTCTTCGCAAGTGAAAGGGCGAGAGTCTTTGATTTTTTTAGCTTGGAATTTTAAAGTTTTGAGCTCTCGTTTTACCTTGATTGTGTGTGGCTTGTCTTTCGGCGGCCTAGATGTCGATACCAGATGTGAGACAATAGTGTTTGGATTAATTGTTGTTTTGTGCCTTGTTATGGGAGTTCCGCTTCCTAATTTTCTTAGTAGTGTCCATGCTTGCAAACTTAATGTTTAAAAATTAAGACTTTCTACAGTTTCCGTCCATTTTGTTGTCTCGCTGCATCTAGGCTATGGAGCAGTTCATCGGCTAATACTTGATCGTCGCTTTTAAGGAAATTTTGGTACAGTTCTTCGCTGTTATGGGACCAACCAGGAATGTATTTTTTTCGATAGCCTCTTGGTATATATGCTTTTTGGTCGTGCTTATTACGGCTTCAACGAATCTTCTGTAATTTTTGATGGTAGAGGTATCCAGCCTAGAGTCTTTAGATCTAGAGTCCAGTTCCGCAGAGAACCTAACCCACATAGATTCCACCGTGGGCGAGGGAGGGATGTGATTAAAGGAATATATATATTTAGGAATTTTGAGGTCAAATCTCTGCCGACTGGACTATATATACTAAGCGAAAAAGGTTCATTTGCTCCACATTGTGGAGTCTACAATTAGAGCGATGAAAAGGTTTAAGATCTAGAACTGCCTCAACGGAAGCTTTAACTTTTATTATATTTAAAACAACATATATAGTAAAGTATTCTAGTCCTTTACTAAGGATACTCTCAAAATAAATAAATATTATAGTCAGAATTAATATGGAATATGTTAGTACTTACTTTTAAAATAGTACATCCTGGCTGTGGGGGAGCCCCACCATTGGGATAAAAATCAACGTGCCCTATAGGGTCTCTTATACCTAGAAATCCAGCACATGTGTGGATAATGTCTACAAAATCAGCGTCTTTTTTGTTCAAACGCTCGCCTTTCACAAGATTAATATCAAAACCTGGTAAAGCGGGATCTAGTCCTAAAAATGAAGTTAACTGTAATACATACAACTGATATTATGTTAACAATAGGATGAAAAATTATAAAGTGACGAGATGAGCAATGCTGAATAGATATGTAATAAATATGACACCAAGAACAAAAAAAATTTTGGGAGCCAAATTAGAAGAACAGATTGCCTGGGAAATATTAAAATTACCAATAAGACGTTTAAGGATATTATTTCATTAAAAGAAAACATTTGATTGATAGACGTTAGGACAGATGTGGGATAAACTGATAAATTTCATATCAAAGTAGTATTGAATCAGAAGTTGATCCTTAATTCTGATTTATTTCCACTATTATAGAATCAGACAATAATAAAACTACAGGGTAACATTCCCTATTATATGCTGATGATGTAGTATTAGTAGGAAATACTGAAAGAGATTTAGAACAAAAACTGGAACAGTGGAGAGAAGTATTTAGGGAAAAAATTTCCATTTCTCTCCTAATGTCTACTTTCCTCACCTTACCAAGTCTAGTGTTAATTTTTTATTTGTTTTTTTGATTGATTTCCCAAAGTTCAGCGCCGTACCACCCAATACTTTCTATTATTGTTTTATAAATTCTTCCTTTATTTTCTTTTGTTATTTTATTATTCCACAATAATCCGTGTAGTTGTCTAATGGCTGATCTTACTTAGCAAATCCTAGAATGTATTTCTTCGTTACTCCCTGCTTTCGATATTATTTGGACTCCCAAGTATTTGAAGGTTGATTTTATGGTTGTCATTTCAGTTTTTGCTCTTTCTGATTTTTCTCCTGTAACTAAATACTCGGTTTTTTGTATTTCCAGTTTTCTAAGCATATAGTCTATATCGCTGTCGTCTTCAGCTACAATGGCTTGGTCGTCAGCAAAGTATATCGTGTAAAATCTCTCATCATCGATTGAAATGCCCACCTTGCACCATTTTCTTCTCCAAACTGAGAACGTCTCATTCAGATATATTTTGAAGAGTGTATGTGCTGTGCACATATACTCCAAGAACCAGAGTTTAAGGGAGACATATATCCAGCAGTGGACGTGATAAATAAAGGTTGGATAATGATAATGATGATGATATACTGTGCAGTACTCTTGCTTGAGACCCTTACTAATAGGAATTTTTCTAGTTAATTTGTTTCCATTTTTAATGTTTACCGTCATATTTTTGTAAAGCTGTTGTACTACTTTTATATATTTTTTATTTATTTCTTGTTTTTCCATTGATACACAGAGTATTGAAAGTGGTACACTATCGTATGCCTTCATTAGATATGTAAAGACTACATGAGTTGAAAGGTTGTGGGCTAATCTTTTTTCAATAACCTTCTTCTTCTCATTGCGCCGTCTCCTTTCGAAGGTTGGCGATCCAAATGGCAATTGTAGTTTTGGAAACTGCTGCGCGAAAGATCTCTTTGCCCTGTACTTTTCCTTCCAGTATAACTTGAAGTAATTTATATCTTTCGCCTCTCAGCACATGACCCAAGTATTGTATTTTCCTCTCTTTGATTATTCTTAGTAATTCTTTTTGTTTACACATGCGACGAAGTACCTCAACATTAGTAACTCTTTGTACCCATGGAATCCTCAACATTCGTCTGTATATATACATCTCAAAGGCATCCATCATTCAATAACCTGCTGTCTAGGAAATATGCTGTCTTTAAAGGATCTGCCTACACGAAACCATTTTGTTCTTCTACATCTGTTATCTCTTTTTCAATTTTATTTTTTATTATTTTTACATAGAGTGTTGAGAGTGAATTGATGACACTTAGCCCCCTGTAGTTGAAACAATTATTTCTATCTCCTTTTTTGTAGATGTTGTTAATATGCGCTTTTGCCACTCCGGTGGTAAGTCATGTCCTTTATAGAATAAGGTGAAGACATACGCCAGTAATTCTTGCAATACTTGTGGGTTGTGTTTTAATAATTCGTTCGCTATATCTTATGGTTCGAATGCTTTTCGATTTTTAAGATTTAGTATTGCATCATCGACTTCCTGTATTGTTATTTCATCGTCTTCATCGTATTCCACTTTAAATATTGTTGTAATGGTAATCGTGAATTGTGTAAATTTGAAGTAAGATACCAAAAATTATACTGAATTATTGAAGGAAATTCAAAGATTTCCATAGATAAGAAACTCTTGATCTACAAACTAATAAAAGTCAAATTATCATACATCGTATTATCGTACAACTCTCAGTACTACAGATATGTAACCAAGAACAATATTTTGAAAAAACTTTAATTTAGAAAATTAAGACTATCTTCTGGATAATATAACAACAAAGGCCTTAAAGGTTATTCGAATGACTCCAGAAGCAGATTATATAGCAGCTTAATTTAAATTTGTTTTGTTTTTTATAAATATTTAGAATAAATATTTTTCTGTGAATAAGAAAAAACCAGTGGAAACATAATTGAATATAGCCGTATTTTCCGTATTCCACAATGGGATGAACTTTGATCTTTCCGATCACATTTAAATATTAAGACGATTATTGTTAGCAGAATTTTACTTTTTTAATAATCTTAAAAAAATAGTAGTCACATACCAGTTATTCTAGAAATTCTTCTCTTGAGACGTCTACCAGCAAATCCAGAAACATGTGCCCCAAGACTGTGACCTATTAAGTGAATATCTTTTGGATTCACGTTCATTTTTTCTATCAGAATATTGATAAATTTTGCATATTCTTCTCCAATATGTGGCGTAGCTTCCATAGGAACTGGGTAAAATGGGTTTCCTGAAATATGAAAAAATATATATACAAACACCAGCAAATTTGAAGGAACAGGTTATGAATGCAAAGTATTTTTTTATATTTCTATTTTATAGACTATATCTAGATAGCTTCGAATACCCCTCGCCACATCATCATCATCATCCAACCTTCATTTATCACGCCCACTACTGGACATAGACCTCCCTTAATCTCCTCCATTCTTTGCGATTTTGTGCTCTTTGTTGCTAATCTTTGGTGATACGCCTGATGTCGTCAGTCCAACGTGTAGGTGGTCTTCCTCTACTACGTTTGTCTGCCACAATAAAGTCTTAAATGTCAAAACGTCAAATTAATTGGTTTATTTGTGTTGTATTTTAGATTTTAAAGTCGTATTATCTGTTGATAACAAGTACAAACTTGTATTTATTTAATGAGTCAATTTGTTTGAAATAAGTTATTTTTTTTATTTCTTGTAATCAGTGGTTTTCTTATTGCAAAGAGCAAGTAAAAATGGGTGATTTAATACGGACTGATCTTGCTACGGCCATAACAATGGTCCAACATGGTCGAACCTACAGGGAAGTTCCTATAATGTTCGGTAAATCACCAATAACCATTCATCGTTGTATAAGTCGTTGGAGACAAACTAGGTAGTATCTATGAAGAAGGAGACAAGGGAGGAAACGTTTAACCACGGCTGTAGATAATCGATTTATAACGTTGCAAATATTACGAAATAGACGACAAACGGTGGTTCAGACCAAAAATTTGCTGCAAAATATTCGTGGAACCAGCATACGTGAGCACACAGTAAGAAGGAGACTTAAAGAAGCCGGTCTTAAGTCATGTGTGCCAATAAAAGCTTCCAGACACAGAGATACCATCGTGTAGCGCGGCGACCATCGACCGCATAGAAAGATTGTATCGACGACAAAGAGACCAAAATGCACCTTTCAATTTTATTACGACCCTACCTTCTGGTAAAGGTTAAATTATGATGAAAGGCGGTATATGTTTAGTGCACCAAATGAGTTAGTGGTGATTGATGGTGGAGCATTAACAGCAGATAGGTTAATCAAGATGTTCTGCTGAAGATGGGGAAGGAATGCGAAGTCATAAAAACCATACAAACGAAAAAACTGGAATATCTGGGCCACATAATGAGAGGAGAAAAGTACTGTCTGCTTAGACTCATAATTCAAGGAAAAATCTCGGGAAAGAGAAATGTGGGACGTAGGAGGATTTCCTGGTTGCGAAATTTAAGGGAGTGGTATGGGTGCAGTTCAATACAGTTGTTCAGAGCTGCAGCCAACAAAGTAAAGATTGCTGTGATGGTAGTCAACCTCCGATAGGAGACGGTACTGCAAGAAGAAGAAGGTACATCAGATATATTCTCCAAGGCCATGTGGTATCTTCTGCATCATACTTTAGAGAAAATTTTATTTTAATGCAGGATAATGCTCGCCCACAAGTCGCACGCTGAGTAAGAGACTTTTTATTTCAAGTGGGTATAACAAAAATGACATTGGCCAACAAATTGGCCAGCATGTTTCCCAGATCTAACGATAGAGTATGTGTGGGACATGTTAGGCAGAAAACTTAGAGCACGGGTTCCTGATACTCAAAAAAGAGAGGAAGTAAAACTTACTTTGATTGAGGAATGGGGGAGACTGATTCAACAACTGATCGATAGTCTTATTAGAAGTATAAGAAGACAAAGAAGTTTCGAACATCCTTTTTGTTCTCTCTGTATCAGGTCGTGCCTCTGCCGCGTATGTCATTATTAGTCTGATGACTGTTTTGTAAATTTTGCCTTTCATTTCTTTCCCGATATTTTTATTTCTCCATCTTGTTTCATTCAGGCAACCTGCGGCTATGTTTGATCTATTCATTTGATCTTCCAGTTCTGTTGGAAGCTTTCCGTAGCTAGATAATGTGATGTCTAGAAATTTTTAAACTCCATCACTTGTTCTATTATCTGACCTTCCACCTCCAATTTTCATCTTAGTAAATTTGCTAAGTGAAAACGATCAAATAAAAAAAAATCTCACACCTTATTGATGTTTTATATTGTGCGTTGTTGTTCCTGTGGCTCGTTTGTTGTGTTTGTGTTTTTGAGTGTTCTTCTTAACCCATTTTTTATTTTTTACAAAAATACATCTCTTACAAAAAAGCCCATAAAAAATTCAGTGTATAAACATAAATTTTACTCAAAGATTAGACATAAATCGGTCATCTCAATTACAATAAAACTAGTTGTGATTAAGTCTTTGGTTTTTTTACGATTTAAATAAACTATCGTTAAATATACATATTATACAACCTACCGGAAACAGAGCTCCAGTCCATAATAAAAACATTAATGTCATGTTTTTCTAGAAAAGCGTCCTTTATTTTTACACAGTTATCTGCTGTACCTTTCGACATCCAGCCATGAGTTACAAACTTAACGTTTGTGTTGTTTATTAAATAATTTGGTAGTTTTTCCGGATTGTCGACCAACCAGCCATAAGGGACATCTCTAAAATTTCAAGAAAAAATATATTTTTTGAGTATATCAGGAGGTATATAAATTAAATAGTTCTTTAGGTTACTAGTCTAGTTGTTAGAAATACTTTTAACAAATTTAACAATTTAAAAATGATATCTTTTTATCAAGTCGCCGAAGAAGAAAGTGATATCTAAAACGCTATTAGGTAGAACCTAAAAAAGAGTAAGTAATAGTATATTGCAAATTATCAATTTAAAACTTTACCTAGTAAATAATGTAAAATTAATAGCGTTACTAAAATCGTGGTCTAAAAACGGCAGATCAAATATGTCTATTCCAAATCTTGTCTGTCTTTTATCGTTGTAATATCCATAGACGTCTTCTCCATCTTCTCCGGGAAAAATAATATAATCAGTACCAAATCCCGGATATCTTTTCTGTAATTGTTTTCTGCTGTAATTATTACCCCAAGCCATACCTGAAAATATACAGTTCTTAAATTAAATAAGGCTATTAAATTTCGGAACGATTTGTCATCAAATTTTAATATTATTCTCTAGAATTTTTAACTAAACGCTTTATATCTTTAAATTTAAATAAAACAAATATTGCGTGAGACAACTTCGAGCTGTTTTATTAGTTTAAAAAGCCATTCGATTCCATAATGTGTGCAATATCTTCTTTGTCGTTTACCTTTAGCTCTTGGGTAAAAGTAGGGATGAGAAAAGCTTTAAAAAAAAAGTGTATAACCTTATCAAGAGGAACAGGAAGTGGAAAATAAGCCCAAAGACTAAATCAAGGCTTTTTAATGGCCTATATACAAAAAGTATAGAGATATCGGCCTGTTGGATGCCTATTAAAAGAAACTGTCCAGGGTACTATCAAGGCGAATATCAAGCAGGTTTAAGAGATAATGCATGAGTTATGGATCAGATTTTGATACTAAAAGAAATTCAAACCATCTGTTATGAGCATAATATAACCCTCCATGCATTATTTATGGATATTAAGCAGGTGTATAAGTAGAATATGGCATAAGTATTTCGAAGAAATATATCAAGAAACGGAAAGAGAAGAAGAAAAAGAAATAATAACGAATACGGAACAAGATGAAGAAGAAGAATTGACCTATACAAAAGTGAAAGGGAAAATATGCAAACTTAAGAAACGGAAAAACAGCGGGAGAAGACGGAATATGTGCTTCTTCTTCTTCTTATATAGTGCCGTGCACCTATAGTGCGTTGGCAAATTATCTTAAGGCCAAACGTCTGTCTTTTGCGGCATGCAAAAGATCGCCAGTGTTATTTATGCCTGTCCAGTTCTTTATGTTCCGTAGCCACGACATTTGTTTGCGAACTACACCTCTCTTGTTTGTGGGGACTTCAGTAAGAATTTCCTCAGAGTATATATTAAAAAGAGTCGGCAAGAGCACACAGCCTTGCCTTATTCCTCGCATAATCTTCACTTGGTCGGTCAGCTGGTGTTCGACCTTGACTTGAGCACGCTGGTTCCAGTATAAATTCATGATGATCCGAATGTCTTTCTCATCCACTCCTACTCTTTGTAGGACGACGAACACAGCGTTTTATAGAAATAAAAAAATGTTTAGAGATAAGAAGATAAGCCAAAACACAAAAATAAAAATCTACAAAATGACCATAAAACCAATAGTAGTATATGCTCCAGAAACATTTACACTAACAGCAAGAGAAGAAGAGCAATTGAAAGTTTTTGGGAGGAAGATTATTTGAAAAATACCGGGACCAAAGAGGGAAAACTAAAAGGATGCAAGACAATGGGTGAATCACGAAATACAAGAATGGATGGGTCAAGAGAACATAGAGCAATAAAAGCACAAAGAATTAGATGGTATGCACACATAATGAGAAGAAATAAGAGCAATCCATTAAGAGTTATAACGGAATAGATGCCACCAGGTAAAAGAACCAGAGGCAGACCTAAACTGAGATGGAGACAACAAGTGGAAGAAGATTGAAGAAGTATGGAAATTAGAAATATAAAAAGAATTATCAAAGAGAGAAGAATGGAGAAAGGTAGTGAAAACAGCGAAGTCACACCAGAAACCGTAAAACCAAACCCAGAATGGAATGATCCTGCACACAAAAAGGATCTACAAGTAAAAACAGCTTCAGCTTCTTTGGGACTATATATATATATATATATATATATATATATATATATATATATATATATATATATATATATATATATGAATGATAGAATAGAAATAACAGATATATAATAAGATTAGATGAAAATAAAATGTATAAAACACTGAGCTCATTGGGCGTACTTACAAACTGGTTAAGTCAATAAAAATAACACTGGTTAGAAACCATGTAACATCAAAAGGCTTTGAAGTGAATTTGAAGTGAACACAAGTTTTAGATAAGGAAATCGTTTATCCACGGT
This sequence comes from Diabrotica undecimpunctata, assembly GCF_040954645.1. Classification (NCBI taxonomy): domain Eukaryota; kingdom Metazoa; phylum Arthropoda; class Insecta; order Coleoptera; family Chrysomelidae; genus Diabrotica; species Diabrotica undecimpunctata. The sequence goes on from NC_092805.1 coordinate 20,221,665, forward strand.
GCTTTTTAATTTACTAATGGAAAGCATTATCACAAAAACAAGAGTAAAACGATCTGATCGATCTACAATAATGAATATAAATGCCTGGCTCCTACTGATAATCACGCAATAGTAAGGAAAATAAAAAAGAATTAAGAAATGTTTTAAAAATGACAGAGAATTGGGCAAGATATTTTGACCTAGAAATAAACCAGGATAAGTTAAAGTACATGAGCAAAAAGAAAAGCGTCAATTCACTTTCACACCTAATGAAACAAAAAAATATAAACTGAAGGAAGCAGACCATTTTACTTATCTGGAGGTTACTATAAAAGTGACATTACATAAAAAATTCAAGTCAAAGTAATTAGCAAAGGAAAATAACAACAGGAAAGTCTAAGAACATTGACTAAATCCAAATATGTACCAAGTATAAAGAAAAAAATTATAAGGCAGTAGTAACACTCGTAGTAACATATGGTAGTGATGTACGGACAATAACACAACAGATATAGAGAAATTGGAAAGGTGCGGAATAAAAATGTTCAGAGCCATAAATGGAGGCAAGAACACGATGGAAGGTTGAGTACGACAAACAAATAAGGAGGTATGGAAACTGTATAATGAAACTAGCATCAGCCGCCTCATAGGGTCGCAAAGATTAGAATGAAACATGTGGTGAGAATGCATAATTACAGGATGAAAATAAAGATGATTTAATAGCGTATAAGAAGATTCCAGAAAAGAAGAATGAAAGAGTGTTAAAAACTGATGATGAAATAAAGCAAAGGTAGTATGCGAACTTTAGAAAGTTGCTAAATGAAGAACACAAGAAAAGAGACAGAGGATCCCTCTCTCTCTCTCTTGTAGTTTCCCCATTACTGAGGATCGTGATTTCTTTAAATATTCCTAACAATTTTTCTTCATTCGTTCTACCCGGAACGTTTCCAGAACAATTAATCTCTCCAATCTATCGCCACCTCTGCGAAGTACGTGACCGAAAAATTGCAGAATACGTTGTAAACATATTGTGGACAGCGTTTTTTATTCTCGAGTTGGTTTAGAATGGAAACGTTTCTCCTATGAGCTGTCCAAGGTATGCACAGCATTTTTCTCCAGCACCACATCTCAAAGGCATCAATTTTTGGCGCTCGCATCCGTGAAAAGTCTAAGTCTATGCCCCGTATAGAAATATTGAGAATACAAGGGCATTCACCAGTCTTATCTTGATATTTTGAGAGATAGATCTGTCTTTCCAAACTTTAGTTAGGCGACTCATCCGCATTTTTTACCATATTAATACGTCTCCGAACTTCTGCTTTCCAGTTACATTGTTATTTATACTAGACCTAGCATAGACAAAACTGTCCACTATGTGGTCTTCCTGTAACGGGTTAGTCAGTTGAATAGTGTGGAATCTGTAGACCACCACTATTTTTGTCTTAGCTTTGTTGATTTTCAGACCAACTTTATTGCTTTCGTACTCAACTCTTCGCAGGAGATCAAACATTTATTGCTTATCTGCTGCTGAGACAGAGGATGAGGGATCTTAAATGAGAATGTAATACCGAGGATAGAGAGAGATGAGGTTGTCGAGTCGATAAATAGAATAAAAATGGTAAGGCATTAGGACCTGATGGAGTACCTGTAGTGGTTTGGAAGGCTCTAGAAGAAGAAAGGATTAATATTTTGGGGTAAATGATGACTAGGATATATGAGGAAGCAAGGATGCCCAATGCATGAAAAGAAAGTGTGATGGTATCATTGTATAAAAATAAAAGGGACACTTAGTATTGTAAGAACTGTAAAGGGATAAAGTTGTCGTACAATATGAAAACTTAGAGGAACCATAGAGCGAAGGTTAAGAATAGAGATATCGATAGGAGAAGAACAGTTTGGGTTTATGACAGGGAGAAGGACAACAGATGCCTTGTTTGCTTTGAGACAGTTGGTATTCTATACGACGAAAAGAAAAAAGAGCTACATTTGGTATTTACGAATCTTGAGAAGTCTTACAACACTATCCCTAGACAAGAGCTATGGAGATGTATGACAGAGAAATCTGTTCCTGAGAAGTACGTAAGGCTAAGAACGTATGTATGAAGGAGCATACAACAAAGTAAGGACTTGTGTCGTATTAACTGAAAGTTTTCTACCCGTTTAATCTTGGTATGGATGTACTGACAGAGAAAGTAAGGGAGGGGCTCTCGTATTAGAAGAGAAGAGCAAAGGTATGTTGGAGGAGACGTTAGTCTATTGAAGGGCTATTGAAGAGGGAGGACTAGAAGATTAGCAGGTCCAAAACGGAGTATGTGGTTAGAAGGTAGAAGAATGGTTGGGAACATAGATTTGCCAAGAAAAAAATTGGAAAGAGTAGGAGAAAGTAATTACTATTTAACTGGAAATAAGCCACAATTAAAGGTTAAAGTACGTTTATTGACGTTTCAATTTCCACTTCGGAAATCGTTTTTTTCGAAAAAGGAGAACGATTTCCGAAGTGGAACTTGAAACGTCAATAAACGTAATTTAACCTTTAATTGTGGCTTATTCCCAGTTAAATAGTAATTACTTTAAAATGCCACAAGAAAATAGCTTCAGATCAATATTAAGAGTAGGAAAATTTAAATACTTCATGGCTACATAACAAAAAATAGGACACTTGATCGAGAAATTGTCCATAGGATACAAGCTGGTTGGTTTAACTAGAAGCGAATGAGCGGGGTACTTTGTGATCGAAAAATCGGGAACGGCCTAAAATGAAAGATATACAAGAGTGTGGTGAAACTAAACTAGACGGTGAAAATAAGATGGAGGTAGCTGAAATGAAAATGTTACGATGGATGTTGGGTAAGACTAGAAGGGACATGATCAGGAACGACTTGATTAGGGAAAGAGCAAGGGTGACTACAGTCTCAAAAACGATTTAAGAACAAATACTGCAATGGCTTGGTCATATCAGACGTAAAAATGAAAATTACGAGAGACGACAGATAGAGCTGTTAGAAGTTGATGGAAGAAGAGATAGAGGAAAACAGAAGAAGATGGAATGACTGTATGGTAGAAGACTTGAGAGAGAAAGGTTTAGCTGAAGAAAACCCTTCTTCTTCTTTCTTATTGTATGTAGGCTTTAAAGCCTGTTTTTTCTTCAATATTAGCCTCCTAAATTGTTTAAATTATCGCACCATCCTTTTCTTGATCTGCCAATACTTCTTCCTCCATTTGGTGACTTATCTCATGCTATTCGTACTATCCTATCCTCTGCCATTCTACTAATGTGTTCGTTCCACTTCTGTTTCCGTTTTGTCACCCATCCATTTATGTTTTCTCTATTGCATGCTCTTCTTACGTTTTCGCTTCTCTCCCTATCCAACAGACTTTTCCCTGATATTCGTCGAACTATTTTCATCTCTTTTGTTTCTAGTAGTCGTCTCGTTTTAGATGTATCAGGTCTTGTCTCCGTCGTGTATGTTAATATAGGCCTAATTACTGCTTTATAGATTCTTGTTTTTGTGTCTTGTCTTAGGTGTTTGTTCTTCCAGATTGTTTCATTAAGAGATCCCGCCGCTTTACTTGCTTTCTAGCTTTGTTGTCGTACTTCTTCAACATCTCCGTAACTAGTTATATCTATTCCAAGAAATCTAAACCTTGCTTTCTGCTTTATTATTTTTCCATCAATTTCGATTTTACATCGTAGTGGATATTTAGATGTTGTCATACATTTGGTTTTTTCTGCTGATATTATCATATTGTATTAGTTCTTGGCTGTTGTATTGAAGATGTGTGTTAATATTTGGAGCTCGTCTTCTGTCTCGGCGATTAATGCGGCGTCGTCTGCATTACATAATATTTGGATTTCTTTGTTCCCCATTCTGTAACTTAGGCCTTTACGTACTGCTTGTATTATTTCGTCCATTCTTATATTAAAAAGAAGTGGGCTTAACGAGTCACCTTGTCTGACTCCACTTTGTACTGGTAGAAGACCCGATAGATAGAAATTAGTGGCGATGAAAGTAAGGAACAGCGACCCTTGGAAAGGAAAAAGCGAAGGAAGAAGAAGAAGAAGAAGCAGAAAAAAATAGAAAATTTTAGAACAATAGCATGAGACAAAAGTCCAGATTCTTAGGTTGGCGAGAGATGTGCAGAAACACTTTAGAGAACGGCTCATTAGATGGATGTGGGGAAATATAGGCTCATTAAATGAATCTACATCCATTTATAGACGAAGATAAATCGACAATAATAAAAGATTAAAGTTATCCAAAATAAAGAAGCAAATTAAAAATTTCATTAAATAAGTATAGTTTAATGAATACTGTTCTTACCTGCTAAAATAAAAATCACTGATGTTTGAAACTGTAGAGTAATTACATGCATTGTATATTAAATACGGTTTCTTCAAATTCTAATGAAAATTTAGCAAACTTTCCTTTTCGTTCGCAACTAATACCTTTTCCTGGAAATTTTTTACAGCGTCTAATCTAAATAATATTTTAATGAACGTGTCAAAAGTTTCAATAATTCCCTAGTGGCTTTAATTGTCTAAATGACTAGAATGTAAATTTTAACCCTATTCCAATTTTTATACAATCTTTTCGTGTCATGTCCTATCAATCGCCGATATCGAAAGAATTATAGCGACGAATGTAGACACAAGCATATCATGTTTACTTAATTTGTACTAGTTGAAACATTTTTTAATAATTAATAGTCATTTGAAAATTTTGTTACTTTTAATTTGACTTATCCATCCATTTCTCACATATACATATTCATACCACGCTTTTGCAAACGTTTTTTATGCAAAATTATACTTTGTACAGAGAAAAGTTACATTTAGGCTTTCTATTGCTCCTTAATTCAGAAATGGTTTAGGTACTAGTTAACAGATATTACAAAAAGGTTTTTGTACATCTCGTCACGATCGTGGTTAAGAATATCTGCAGGAAAAACGTGAAATCTTTAAATCTTCAGTTCATGATAAACATGGTTGTCTCGCAACTATGTTTTAGGTACTAGATCTCACAAGTTTACCCTACAGTCCAGGATATGATGGTTTTCTGCTCAGAATTCTTTTGATATGCATAGATTAGCTTGAAATTTTGACATTACCTTTTTTTTTATAGCCCTTTTTCTATCCGAATTGTCGAATAAAGGCCTCTTCCATTTCTATATAAATAAAATAAAGTACCTGTTTACCTTATGCCAATAGTTCGAAAAGTGTCTTCACTTTAAACTCAGATTTTTTCAAAACTAAACCTTCTAAACCAGTTGAACTTTTATAATTTAATACTTGTTTATAAATGCTTTCTTGTTTTGTTTCGGCAGTAGTCAATCCTTGGTCTCATTTCTCGTATAGTTGTTTCATTTCTACGTTTTATTAACACACGCAAAGGACCACACTAGAGATAGATTACAAAGCCGCTGCAGACCCAGTAATGTAGGTGAATAACACTTGTAACACACTTGCATTGCCCTCTCGTGTTTTGTGCTCCCGGTAGGAAGGTATCTATATCAGTCCACCCCAGACTGGTGCCGCGTAAAGGACGATCGAATTGCACAACACCATGTATCGCCCTCATCTCACCTTCCAGCTCCAATTTACATTCCGTGCATAAGTATAAGTATTGCGTGGATTCCGTATTTAGTCCTTCGACTTTGACTTTTGTTTGTGTTGGCGCCGCTATTTTAGGTGGGAAGTATTTCAGGATGATTCTTATTTTACATAATACTAGGCTATGGTCGCTACCTATATTTGCTGAGTTAAGGCATCTCACGTCGATTATTTTCAATGGATGTATATCTCTGTTGGTTATAATATAATCTATCATAGATCTTTGTCCACGGGTGTTATTAAATGTATATTTGTGTTGGTCTTTTTTTTAATGTACATAAAAAAGTGAAAGAACTTGCAGGTACACAAAAACGTAAGCAGTCAAATACCCTGTATAATGTCAACGGAAACATAATAACAGAACTAGAAGAACAGTTGAAGACATGGAAAAACTATATTGAAGAACTCTTTGCAGATGATAGACAACAATCTGAGCTAAGTAACATACAAGGAGACGAAGGTCCAGAAATAACGGAAGAAGAAGTAATGTACGCACTAAAAAGAATGAAAAATGGTAAAGCCCCAGGTCCAGATGAAATACCAACGGAAATCCTTAAACTAATAGAAAAAGACTCGATTCACATTTGAGTTAAACTTTTCAATAGCATTTATACATCAGGAAAAATACCACAAGAATGGCTTTTATCCACCTTTGTTACTATACCAAAAAAGATAAATGCCAAACAATGCAGTGATTACCGTACAATCAGTCTGATGAGACATATACTGAAAATATTTCTGAAAATTATACACTCTAGAGTACACAGAAAACTGGAAATGGACATCAATAATACCCAGTTTGGATTCCGAAATGGACTTGGAACAAGAGAGGCGTTGTTTGCACTGAACGTTATGTCTCAAAGATGTCTTGACATAAATCAAGATGTATTCATGTGTTTCATAGATTACAACAAGGCCTTTGATAAAGTGCGGCATGATCACCTAATCAGACTCCTGTCAGAAAAGAATTTAGATAAACGAGACATCCGACTAATAGCAAATATGTACTACAATCAGAAAGCAGTAGTGAGAGTAGAGAATAATACCACTGAAGAAATTGAAATAAAGCGAGGTGTGAGACAAGGGTGTATACTGTCACCAACCCTGTTTAATCTCTATTCCGAAGACGTAATGAATAGAACATTCTCTGAGCAATCCGTAGGTATTAAAATAAATGGTGTTAGATTAAACAATCTGAGATTTGCCGACGACACCGTTCTGATCGCAGAAACACTTGAAGAGCTACAGACATTGGTGAATAAGATAGCAGACTGCAGCGAAGAATATGGACTATCTATGAACATAAAGAAAACTAAATTTATGGTAATATCGAAATCAACACAAAATGTCCAAAATTTATATTTACACAATGAAATTATCGATCGATTAGCAAATACAAATATTTAGGCACTTTTATAAATGAAGACAACGATAGCTCAGCAGAAATCAAAATAAGAATAGAAAAAGCCAGATCCATATTAACTAAAATGAAGAGAGTGTTCTGCGGAAGAGATTTGAGCCTTGAAATGAAACTTCGCCTAATGAGATGTTACGTGCTTTCTGTGCTGTTCTACGGAATGGAGTCATGGACGTTGAAAAAGATTGATACCAAAAAATTAGAGGCATTTGAACTGTGGATGTATCGCAGAATCCTGAGAATATCATGGACCGAGAGAGTCACAAATGTCGAGGTCTTGAGAAGAATGAATAAAGAAAAGGAAGTCATATTTACGATCAAAAAACGAAAACTGCAATACTTGGGACACATTACAAGAGGCGAAAGATATGAACTGCTTCGAATAATTATGCAAGGGAAAATAGCAGGAAAAAGGTCCATAGGAAGAAGACGAAACTCCTGGCTAAAGAATCTACGGGAATGGTATAGCTGTAGCAGCAACGAATTGTTTCGGTCAGCAGTTTCGAAAATACGTATAGCCCTGATGATCGCCAACCTTCGGAACGAAGATGGCACTTGAAGAAGTTGGTCTTTGTTCTTAGTTCGTTATTCGTGCAAAAGTTTATCATCAGTTCTCCATTTTCGTTTTTGACATCCTCGTTATGTTTTTGCTTGATTCTGGGTATTACTTGATTGCCTTTTCTAGGGTTAAAATCCTAAATATATTATCATCTTCCCTCTGACACGATAACTTCAAACGGTAAAATGATTGTGTAGAAGGAATGGTTTTAAGTATCTTGGATCGGTATCGCAAAGTAATGGAAAATAGAAGGAGATTCATACAGTAGAATTAAGGTTTGATGGATGAAGTGGAAAAAAGTGAGTGGTGTGTTGTGTGACAAAAAGATTTTAATGAAACTGAAGAAAAAATTCTATAAAACTGTCATAAAACCAGCTGTGATGTACGGAACTGAATGTTGGGTAGTTAAAAAAAATCGAAACAACGACTGCGTGTGGCTGAAATGAGAATGAGAGAGAGGACGATCAAAGATTTGGAAATATACGCTTAGGCAGGACATTTTGGTAAAAAAAATTGTTATTGATATGACCCAAGGTAGAAACTTAGACAGAAATATAATTACGGAAGCCGAACCGCAAAGGGATAAAGGCAAAGATAATTGTTCAATTTTTTCACATGCGAAAAATCATGTCATTTTTTCGCTGTATTACTAGCTACCATTCTACCACAATTTTACAATTATTTCCCATTCTCCAGCCCTTCCTACTCACATTTTAACCCCACTCCATTAGAAATACAGACAGTTGTAAGATAGCAAAGAAGAAGGACTCTCTCTCTTGATTGCTGACTATTTCTAGGGACAATCGTTCGCTCTTTCGTCTGCTGAGTCTCGCTAGACAGGCGTATAATCTCTCTATCGGCTACCTATCGCTTGGTACAGACTTACAGCGCTTTTTCTCCACTCTCTCGCATATAGTTACGCGAAAAATACCGCAAATACTATTTTAAATCGTGTACAGACGCAAATGTGCTATATATCGTGATCTCAGTGTTAGTACCGCGAAACACGTGTTCAAAAACCGGTAACCGGGCAGATTCCGCGTATGAAAAACAACCGCGAGTGTAGCCTGTCAATACCGTGTGTGTGTGTGTGTGTGTGTGTGTGTGTGTGTGTGTGTGTGCAGCAGAAGAATTGGTAAGACTTTGTATAAACTTAATTTGCTATAATCTGTATAACTTTTTACCATATATTCTAATTTATTTGAACCAGCCCTATGTAATACAGTCCTCATTAACTGAAATTATATTCATAATTTCACATATGTACACCCTTTTTGTACAATAATGATAATAAAAATGCTAGAGTTAAATCGGATCAGGGGGTTTCGGATAAAGTGTCTATTAAGCGTGGAATCAGACAGAGATGTGTTATATAGCCGATACTGTTTAATGTTTACTTTAAATCGGTGCTCGAAATAGTGTTAAATAATCGTAGCAAAAGGGTTATAATCGGTAGAAAAGGGGTTTAACTATTAACGCAAATAAAATTAAATGGATGGTCGTCGGAAAAATTCGTATTATCACAATCAGTACAAAAATTCAACGACACATTGCTATTAGATATTTGGGCAGCTTGATTAACTTTAGTTGATAACGATGAAGAAATTTCGACTAGAATAGAGCTGCTACGTAAAATATTCATTCAGCACTATATTATGGAATAGAAGTTTCTTGCTGAAACTTACACAATGAAAGTGAAGAATCTAAACAGATTAGAAGCATTCGTGTTACTGTCGCATGCTGAAAATCCCATGAAGAGCACAGGTGGTAATCCAGGTATCCAGCGACCGTGCTAGAATTCATACACGAATAGCGAGAACTGATTAAAATGAGAAAGATCCAGCACTTTAGTCATTTGATGAGGAGACCTAAATATCATTTACTTTATGCTAAATAGCAGAAAAACATTCCAGAAGCTTGTTAAATAATCATAGCCGATGCACAAAGAAGAAAATATTGACAATACTTTCAAGAGCACAATCATTTCTGATTAAGACATAAAATTAAATCTCCTGTTTTCATAAAAATATTATCAATAATAGGTAAAAAAATAATTTATTTGTAATTTTAATGTATTACACTAATTAGGTCAGCATTGTTATCATTTAATACTACTTCATAAAGTTCGTTATCCAGCTGTGACTTAATATTTTCCGGATAAGACAGTTGCTCCAACAACTCATCCTCATACACATATCCCACCACGTAATCCTTGTATTTGTTTAAAACTTGCAACCTCTGAGTTTCATAATTTTTAAGAATCTCCACGCTGGGTCCATCGTATTTCCCAACTGCAAAGGGAGAGACTGATTCTGTAATAACCAGATGAACACCAAGTGCTGATATTTTGACGTACTCGCCCATTAGAATTTGTGGGTCCACTGGAGGACATCGGCCCATCAGGTAGTCGAAATATGATGAGCAAGGCCAACCGAAGAAGCCTTTTTTAGTATTAATGGATTCTGCGTAGTACAAAGGAGCTCGGTGATGGTTACAGGCAAAAAATCCTGAAAAGAAAAACTATGTATTGATGCATTTTTTACATATAAAACACAATATTAGCAAAAACAAGAAGATGATAAATCTTACTGGTTTGTGCCCAACATCCAGGCTGAATTACTCCGCCATTAATGTAAAAGTCAACATGTCCACTCTCTTCGACTTTTCCCTGAATGAAAGTATTTGTGTGATATACATCGACGAAGTCTGCATCTGTTTTGTCGAGTTTAGAATCTAAATCCCATGTAATGAATCCGGGCAGGGCAGGATCTAGCCCAGTTATTCGTGGTAGCCGATAAGGTCGAAGGGCTATAGCCATATAATTAGTTATGTGAGCTCCTGTAACAACGAAAAGCTATTACTTTATAGAAACATAATTATATAGCCGTCGCACTTGCCATTGTCAAGTTAGATAATAATACTTCTTGCTTAAAGTAAAAAAAAAATGTTTTTTTTTACTTCAAGCAAGCAAGTCCTTTATGTATCTTAAAAATCTTGAGTAACATACAAGTACAGACTAACTTTCACCCCTTACCTAAACTAAAACCAAGAACATGAATATCGGTATTTCCTAAATCTAGAAGTCTTTGAACTAACTGAGCTGAACAGGATCCAACATGGCGGATGTTTATAAGGGCCCCCAAGTAACAAGGTGCTTGATTTAATGGACTCCAGTCCACGGCAAAAATATTATAGTCTTTTGTTCTCAAGTACTCTAAAAATAAATAAATGTTTTAATTTGAAAAGGAAAAATATATTTGAATGATATTAATAAAAAACTATTAATTCTGTACCATCTGTGAATAAGTCGATAAATCAAAAATATTAACTTTTCAGTATAACCATTTTAAACATTTTAGTACTTTTGACGTACTTACATGACGTACATAATTATGAGCTGTAAGTACATCACTCACGCTTAAAAAAATCTAACTTACCCACTTATTCACACCAAATTTCTGTGTTCTTATTGAGTTACCGACTTGTACTTGTACTTACTGTACATAAATTCCAGCACAAAAAATTAAGCATTTTTTTTATACTTTATTTCTTTATAACACGCAACATCAACTTTAATTGGAAAAGGAAACTAAAAAACTACTGATTATCTGCATCAAACTCTTCCAAATCGGGGTAAGTCTTGCATATCTGTAGTGGGTAAATTTCGGTAAAAATTATGAAAAACTTCATTGATGAACGGCAAATGATTAAGTAGGTCTTTCTTCTTTTTCCTTACTAATTGGCAAAAGCTTGTCTGTGATTTGGGGCAATGTGCTTAGTACAACGTGTTTTCCCCTTCTTCGAAAATTTACAGATTTAAAAGGATTGGAGACGTCTAAACTCCAGTAAAGTGAAATATAAATTAAATGATTATATTTCACTATTCCAATATTATTATTATAGTGGAACGACAGCACTGGCTGCCGCAGTAACTTTTCTCCATTTCAGTGTTTTATTCTAAGATATTTAGCGTTACCGATTTGAAAAAGTTAAGCGTAATAAAAATTGTACATCACCTAGAGAACGAGACATGTTGCTTGATTAAGTAAATGACAGGATCCTTTGGTTAAACGCAGAAGATATTGGGTGGAGCAGTTCTGATCCTTAACAGGGCACAACCCCAAAACTATTAGGGCTAGTCCTATGGGTATAAAAGACCATAGGAAACACAAGTGGATCAACTAAAAACATGACACAGAAGCTGCAGCTGTGTCATTCACATATACAAAAACGCTCACATGCACATTCATACACAAAAAACACATGCACACATGTATATCTATACCATAATCAACCAGCAAATCGCCAAAAAGGACTCATCACCACAAAGGATTTTTCAAATGGTGAGATTTGTCCTGCGACTACTGCGCATGAAGAAAAGTGTTGCCTAAGCGATGCCACAAAGAGTTAGTGAACTCTGGGGGATTATAATTTTGGTACGTTGTGGGAGCACTGTGATGCCTGACAGCATTTCCAGTATTTATAACCCAAAGGCTGGTCACAAAAGAGCGAGTGATTATACCAGAGCTTTCTTAAAACTGTCGATCACGAAATAGTGGATGAACGAGTACTTTACAAGCTGAATGCCGTTAAAAGCCAAAAGTCAATCGAAGCAGCGAAAAACCTCTACTTCAAGACATCAAGCAGACAAGCATGATCATTATTAAGAAAACTAGGTGCCTTAGGGTCACACATAGTAAAAATATCCAGGGCACAAAAAGAGGAAGCACACACAATATACATAAAGAAAGAACTGAAAACTTTAAAACATGAAGCCACAGACAAGAAACATTTCTCCAGTGAGTAAATATTAGAGGTTCTTAACGATAAACAGCACCAGGATTTGAAAATATTCACCCCGAATTTCTGATAAATTGTGGCAAGTACAAAAGTTTGACTGGCTCGATTTTTCACAGACATTATGAAAACTACAAACACCACAAAAGAACTAAAACGCTCTAAAATAATAGTAATTTAAAAGTTCGGCAAACGAGCCGACGACCCAAGAAGCTACAGACCAATTGCACTTCAGTTTGTTACCTACAAAATGCTAGACAGGCTTATATATAACAGAATTAGCCCAGATCTTATTTTAGCCCAGAACTTCAACAGCATTTTACAATTGATCTGACAGCGGCTTAAAATACAGTATGAATGAAGGGTGTTATATACAAAATTCTCAGTACGATCCCCCATAAACCAGTGTTTTGAGTAGTGATGGGCACTGTTATTAGCTCACCAATGAAACTTATGGATAGCCTACCACAAAAGTCAGTACTCTCTCCATTACTATTTAGCTTATACTTAGCACATATGTCGGAAACACAATCAATGAAGTTCGGGTACGAAAACAATTGGGCCCTTACTACCAGATGCAGAACACTAGAAACATCTAAAGATATCCTTCCGACAGACCTAAATATATTGAGCAGATATTTTCACAAGGGGAGATTACTACTAAATGCTTCCAAAACAAAGGTTAGTTGCTTCCATCTGAACAATAAACTTTCAGAAAAGGAACTCAACATACGGTCCGAAAATGACACTCTTACCCACAAATGCCTGAGCGTAACTTAGACAGAACCCTATCTTTTAAAGAGCATTTAACAAAAACTACCCAAAAATTGAGTACAAGAAACAAGATTATACAAAAGCTCTGCGGTATTACCTAAAGAGCATCGGCTTTCACTCTCGACTCTACTTCCTTGGCTCTGGTTTTTTCGATTTCTGAATATTCTCCAATTTGGCTACACAGCCTACACGTGCAAAAGGATCCACACCCAGCTGAACACCATGATGAGGATGAGAGTTTGAGTTATTAAATCAACTTCCATCCCATGGCTCCCAGTGTTAAGTCACATTCAGCCTCAACATCTACAACAGTTGACTCACTTATAGGTAAATATAACAAGATCATTAACAAAGGAAGCCTGCCAAACTACTAAGATATTGAATAAGTACCCAACCCCATTTTAAAAAATCCCCAATAAAAACGGCAAGAATGATTCACGAGGCTTTGGGAATGGTCTCATGAATGGACTGCTTGAAACATGCACTGCATGTTGTTATTCTATTAAGCCTAAATTAGAACCAAACCAGACATAAAAGATGTGCTTAAATGTTACATAAATGGGAATAGCGTTCTTCTCGTAAATGTGGCTTTAGAGAAAATCAAACCATCGACCACATTATTGAATAGTGTCCCATAAGATCTTATAATGGTAGCTCCGAAGACCTGTTTGCAATTTCAAAGTAAATAGAATATATTAATTCACATAATGTTTGTAACTGATGAATTTTTGACCTATGCCTGTATTATTAGTGTTAGAAATATGTTTCTAAATTGTTATAATTGCCATATGATAAACAAATAAATAAATATCATTGTGTTGACAATACTGCTTAAAACTAATAAAACCATGAGTTGGAGCAAGTAATTCAGGTAAAAGAAAATCTTTTTTAAATTTATATAAACACGTTTCTTGTATTCTTATTTTACCTTTTCTTATTTCTACCAATGCACTTATGTTCATGTTAGAGTTGTATCCATGTATAATAATTTTTGAGGGCTTCTTGGGATCAAAATAGGTGGTATTTAAATTGGAATTTAACCTCTGTGAGCCAATTGATATCGGAACTGGATACTCAGGTTGTTCTTTAGTAAACAGAAAAAATGTTACATCGGGATCTGGACACACGCTAAAAATAAACGAAGATACCTTTAATACAAAAGGTCAAAGTTAAAGAGTAGACACAAATTGTTGGACAAGTTGATAGTTTTATTTTTAAATTGTCATTCATACAGTTAATTGATCTCTCTATTCCTTTATTTTAAGTCGATGGAAAACTACAGGTTTTAATATTCAAAAAGCAAAGTTAACCTTTAATAAAAAGTATTGTTAAATTATTCTACTGTATAGAATACGACGCCATATCCAGGATACGCCAGGACAAACTATAAACTTTTTACAAATATATTTTTTATTACAAAAACAAAAATTTATACAGTGTTAATTTATAAAATATTGCAAAATTTCTTTCTTTATTACTAATCTTTTTTATTGGTTGAATTTATTAAAATAAAATACCAAAAGATATTATCTATCAATTTATATTTTAATTTTCTCTTCTTTCTAGTGAAAATTAAGCTAGGCCAAGCTGGACAAATTTTATAAGACAAAGCTCAAAACATTTTTAACATATTGAGTGTTCCCCAACCATAAATTTAGTTAGTTACCCATATTTAAAAAACGAAATGGGAACACCCCACTACTTAATTCAACTAATTAGAAGTCGATATGAAAATAATAAGTGCACAGTAAAAATAAACAACACCCATTCCGATCATTTCAGAACAGAGGCAGGTGTCAGGCAGGGATGCATAATCTCGCCAACTCTGTGTAATATCTACAGCGAACACATTATGCGAAATGTATTAGATGGATGGAAGGGTGGAATATCAGTAGGTGAAAAAATCAGTAACTTGAGATATGCTGATGACACTTTAATAATCGCAGCAAATCAAGAAGAAATGGAAGATAGAATGAGATGTCTGGAGGAGAAAAGCAAAACATATGAACTAAAGCTAAATAGAAGTAAGACAAAGATCATGATAGTAGACAGAGCTCGGAATAATCTTCAACACATTAAAGAAATTGGGGGCTTTGAAGTAGTAAATAGTTTCATATACTTGGGATCCCTAATAACAAATGGCGGTGGGTGTGACAGAGAGATACGTAGAAGGTTGACTATGACTAGAACAGCTATGATGAAACTGGTAACAATTTGGAAAAATTCTAGCATAACAGTACACACAAAACTAAGACTGGTAAGGGCACGCATTTTTCCTATAGCCACATATGCATCCGAAACGTGGACATAAAAAGAAAGCGGATAAAAATAAACTAGACACTTTTGAAATGTGGGTATACCGCTGCATGTTAAGAATATCCTGGATTGATCATCGCACTAACATATCGATATTAGAACAACTTAAAGTAAAGGATAGATTGCTTAAACAAATACAACAGAGATATTTGCAGTATTTTGGACACATTGGTAGAAGAACGGGTACGATGGAAAAACTGATAGTCGAGGGTAGGGTTGAAGGAAAGAGACCTAGGGGAAGATCTCCAAGCCGTTGGGTAGATCAAACAAAAAAGGAGGAGAACTCAACAGAATGAAATGGGACATTGTTGTTGGAATAGCAGAGACATCTAAAGTCAGGGAATGCAATTTACTATATATATATATATATATATATATATATATATATATATATATATATATATATATATATATATATATATATATATATATATATATATATATATATTCAAATTAGCTCTTTAATATGCGAATACAATTCACAAGGATTTCTGTAAATTCAGCAAGAAGTACTTTGCTATTTGAGATTTTAAAGTTGGAGGTTGCTAAGCTTAAGTTCAAAAAATAGTTATAAGCAATCTAAAAAATAAAAGATTAAATGATTAGAGTATTTTCCAAACTTTTGTTAACCCAGAAGCTATTAATCCCTATTAAAACATTTAGAACAACGTATATTTTCTTATACCTACGGATTGTAAACTATTCTGCAGCTGCCAATGTTGAATGCCTGGCGAATTTGGGAGTTTCCCATCTGATTTATTATATAAGTGGGAATTGGGAAAGTCTCATATTCACTCTGGTCCGGAATAATCTGCGGAAATGTACCTAAAAGATTAATTAATAGGCATTAAGTTCAGCACAACTAAATTCATCAATTTAAGAGTTAATACAATAGGAGACGAATAAAATATGTGTATAAACTTTTTAGGCAATTTTTTTTTTATTTTTGGTTGTTAAAAGCATATTTGATATCACTTTTTATGTAATAGTTACTACCCTTTTACAAGATAAAATAAATTATGTCCTAAAACAGTGAAATATGAATATAGTATATGCTCTACCTTCTTACAATTATTTCTTGTTTTCTTGTTTTTCCCTTTTCGTTTTCTTTGTAAAACTTCTTATATGACTTTGTATTCTAAATGGATATAAAGTTATATACAAAATTAATTAAGTACGGAATACTTGAATTATCTTGGAAATGGCTTGCACAATTTATAAAAAATTTATAAGATACACTGTTGTCAGATGTTCTGTTTTTCTGGAAACATTATGATCTTTCAAATAAATCCTCCTTGTAACTTTTCTTCTTAAGATCCTTACAAAATATTTAGTGGTTTTCTGGGAAGAATCTTAATAGAGGAATACAAAAAATCATGTGGTGGGTGTTAAAAGGTGAGAAAGATGATGTATTCAGTTAAAAAATAAAAGAAAAAATGTGCTATAACATAAAAGGAAATCCTAATACAATTTGTAGGAATATTGCCAGTACTATTAGAGATTCTGCTATTGAAATGCTTAGAAAATAAGTTTGAGGATTGAAAAAGAGACCTGGTGGTGGTCAAAGACAGTTCAAGAAAACATAAAGGAGAAAAAAAATTACATAAACAGTGGCAACAAAACAGATATAACGCTTTATCTAAATATATTTATCTAGTATTTAATAATATATTCGCAGTCAAAAGCATTTTAAGACGTTCAATAATTTTCGTATTTACTATTAAGTAACTAATAAAAAAAAAATGAATGACCCAGAAATAATGAGTATATAAGAAAAGTGTCACCTTGTTGAACAATATAACATGCTGCATTTCGTTAGAACTTTTTTATAAATGTTGTGCAAATTTAACATTTCTTAACCTTGATTTTAGAAGTATCAATACATTTTACAGTTATATTTTTGATAGATAAGAAAAAAAAAGATAATGTTAGATATTAAAGACATAAGTTATCGTTATAAAAGTACTTTTTGTTTCTAATATATTTGGCCAAGTTGTTGTTTGTTCTAAAAGCTAGTGTTATTCCTTTCTTTTTTATGTATTTGGCTATTTTAGTTGATATCTTGCCTCTACATGTAATCGATCAGAAGCTACTAGGTTTCTTCTCTGGTGGTAAAAATACTAATTTCAGGGCCTTCTTATCTAGTTTTTGATTTAAAATGTTAATTATTGTTTCTTGGTTGTACCCATCGTTTACTGCTATTTGCTTAATGATATTTAATTATATCTCAAAGTTGTTTTTTGACATCGGAATTTCTATTAATCTATCTAAAATGCTATGGTAGGCTGCCAATATATGTTATGTAAGACGGGATGATGAATTATCTATAGTATGGGTAGGTTTATGAAATATGGAGGAAAAATACCAGGCTAGTTTCAGAGGTGGTAAATCGACAATGCATCAGATTGCAACCCTGAAACAAATTTTGGAAAAAACACTGGAATATGGCATTGATACTCGTCACATATTTATAGACTACAAAGCAGCCTACGACTCTGTGAATAGAAGAGAAATGTTCAAAGCAATGAAAGAGATAGGGATACCAAATCAGTTGGTAAATTTAACAAAACTAACTTGAAAAAGTTGAATATAGAGTACGAATTCAGGGGGAACTGTCAGAACCTTTTAAACCAAATAACGGGCTACGCCAGGGAGACCCTCTCTCCTGTATACTGTCCAATCTGGCTCTAGAAAAAGTAATACATATGTCACAATACACAACCACTGGTTCATTATATAATAAATCAGTACAAATCCTGGTCTATGCTGATAATATCAATATTGTTGGGAGAACGGAAAACGCTGTACGAGAGGCGTATCTAGCATTAAAAGAATCAGCTACAAAAATGGGTTTAATAATAAACACGAACAAAACGAAGTATATCAAAATAAGCACGCAACCACAAATACTACTACCACTTGTTATAGAAAATGACGTCATCGCAGCAGTGAAGAAATTTGTATACCTGGGAGCACTCCCTAACACTGAAAATAATACTACCGCAGAATTTGCACGGCCAACAGATGCTATGCCTTAATAACATTGATGAAGACATGAGAAATATGAGAATACGTGCTTGGCGGAGAAAGGCGATGGATAGGGACGGCTGGAGAGAAATTCTTGAGGAGGCTAGGACACAGGTAGGGTTGTAAAGCCAGAATGATAATGATTATCGCTATAAGAACCCTTAGATATAATTAAAATCTTATTAGTAATTTGGCTTCAATAATTAAAATTATCCAGATATCTTGATTAAGATTTAATATGTTTTTGTTTGTTTTTAATTCTATTGACATTAATTAAAATAGGAACTTTATTTAATTTTCAAATTAGATAGACAGTTTGATTTTTGCCAAGAACACAATATGGTACTAACAAACAGATACTATAAGCTATATCCTCACAAGCTGTGTACTTGGAGAACCCCTGGAGATAATCCAACACGTATAATAAAAAATCAGATAGCTCAAATTTTTGTTTTCAAAATATTTAGGAACTCCGTCAGATCAGCAGATCAGTCAGAGAAAAAACATCAGCAAAATAATTTTACTATTTCATATGTCACTACTTTTCACAGATGACCAAGTCATTCTTGCACCAGACAGGGACAGGGTGGACATGGAATATGTAAGAAGGAAATTAAAGAAAGAATATGAGCTATGGGAACTCAAGATAAATATGTGCGAGACTGAATACTTATGTATTGGATCCGAGGTTGCAGATTTGAACTTAAGTTTAGAAGAAGAGATTATTAAGAGTTGTAAGACTTTTTATTATTTAGGGTTAATGATAAGCCGAGATGGTACTTGTATATAGAAATAAAACTAGTACAGAGAAAACAAGCCACGAAAGACTTTACAAAGTGGTTTGGAACAATAAACTAACCAAAGAAAACAAAAAAAAATCTTTCAAGAAGAGCTAAATATTACCCTATATGGAGCGGAATATTACCAATGACAGCAAAAATACGAAATAAAATAAGAACAGTTGAATTGGACATTATGAAAAGATGTCTACAAATCAGCAGAGAGGATAGAATATTGGACTGGGTCCTGTCAGGAAGAAAGATCTGCTTTCGAAGGAAGAAAAAAAAGAAAACGTATAAAGAAAATGGTATGATAGATAGAGACCTCGGAGAAGGAATCTGGGCGAATATAGTACCGTGGAGGATAAAAACAGCGAACCCATAATGAGAAAATGTCGAAGAAAAAGAAGATGTCAACAAAAATACAATCAAAAATGGTGTAAACAATTACATCAAAGAAATGAGAACAACCGAAAATATTGGGAAAACATAGAAATTATTTCGTGAACATATAAACAAGCTACTAGCAGAACTTAGTGTAACACATTTAAGAGACAACCATGGATAATGGACCTCATAGTTCATAGAAGGACAAGACCGACGAATACAGAAAGCAAAGAGAATTAAAGAGGAGTAAAAACAACAAAAAGCAGAAGGACAACGTGGGATTCGTGGAGGATAATTATTTATGGATCATTATTCACTTTAGAACAAATAATTACACAGAAAACCGAGAAGACATTTTAAAACTAATTTGATTATGAAAGGCAAAATAGTTACTAAGCTACTTGTATGGATACAAGACTTGCAGAGATTTGTAATTACTTTTAATTTGTCTCAAAGTAGAAAATTTTTTTAAAATGAATTTCAATCTGGGAGCCGAACTGTCGAATTAAGTTACTCCTATCGATAAATATGCCATGATGATATTTAAAATACATTAATTTAATTTCTTTTTAAATTTAAGTTTTACTAAGTTGTATACGTATATTATGATCTACTTACGCACAAACAAGCCAGCAAATAAGATGGTCCACCCCCACATCATCACGATATACGCAATTTACATAATTTAAACATAAAATCTCTTAAAGGAAACCCTCACGAGTAAAACTGAACAAAAAAAATTTCAGTCGGAAGAACAGTTCATCGTCAGTTTAGATTCCAAGTCGCGTATACATTAATTTATTATTCCCTGAATGTCGTCTTGTCGGCACTGTGGTACTGTTAAATTCTTTGCACTTGGCAAGAACTGGCTTTCTGGAGGACAAACGCAAGAATCAAGTCCACGGAAAATAAACAATTAAAACTGTTGCGATTTGGGTGAAAAAATCTCTAAGGCAATCTGAGAAGTGTGTAATTTGCGTAACATTATCTTTGAGTAATCAAAAAGATTTCAAACACTGTCGAAAGCATTGAAGCATATCTATTGATTATTATTTCGTAGTTACACTTAGAAAAATGAACTATCAGCTTTTGTCTAATACTAATGTCTAAATATCTACTATAATAATATCTATGTGAACTTTTTAAAGAGATTTATAATTTTCTTATAATTTATCTTCACCAAAGAAAGTGTTAATATAATTTGGAAAAAAAAAGAACTTGTATCAGATAAAAGGCTGTGATTAAAGTCCTTTTTTTGTAAAAATATTTTTTTATTCATACATTAGATCTATACTGAAAATAATTGTATCCTACGACGATTTATTTTTTATCTCTCTTATAATATCCCTTACTTTTAATTGAATAATTTAATATTTTTTGAGTAGCCTTTCATTTTTCCCCTATAATCACATTGTTTCCCTTTATATTTATAATCACCTATATGTACATACGTTTTATCATCATCATCATCATTGGTGCTAAGGTTCGAGTGGAGCCTCGACCTTGATAAGCTAATTCGTCCATTAGGTCCATGTAAATACCTTCTTCTTCTTTTTCATATGTTGGTATAAGACTAAATATTACCCATTAAACACAGATCTGTCCTCTGTTTACTGGGTAATATTTATATCCCAGATTTAACCATACGGGTCACACTCACTCTAAGGAAAAAATTGACTCATCCCAGAAACCTATGGTATCAAAAGAATTGAGCTCTAGAGGGAATCTTTCAATGTTATCGAGCACTAGGTGACATGGTGCGCTGTAGTATCTCCCAAAAATTCCCGTACGCATTCGGACATGGAGAGTAGAATAGCTTTGTGCATGACCTTACTAAGATGTTTATTGAAACCCAGCTGTTTTATGTTTTCTAGGAGGTTTTTCAGAATAACTCCAGTAGTAGAGGGAATAATAGATCTCGTCTGGGTACTTTCCGTTTTATAGCATTGCCACAACAGTATTGTCATTTTTGATGCTAAAACCTAAATCAGAGTAGTTCAGTAGCTGATTTAATGAGTTCATGGCTAGACTAAACTAGAGTGGACTCTTAAACCAGATCCCTTTCAAAAAAGCCCCAATTTATTAGGATATCTTTAGCTTCAATATTGTTTTCACTTGCTATTTAAAGGTGGATTTTAGTGTATCACTCCATCATTTTATGCTTTAAAAAGCCACTATTTTATTATAGACTTTTTATATTCCAATACGTATCTTAACATTCATGTAACACCTAATCAAAAGCCTTCTTGTAATCAATGAAAACAGTTAAAATATTTCTTTTTTGGTGTATTAATGCCTGGTTGGGAATAACGGAGTTGATTATAAGTTGTCATTTGCAGGCTTCCCTCATGTGGAGCCCTTAGCGCAATCGTTGTATTGTGACTCTATGATAATATTTAGAGCACAATGTTGGTAGATACGATGAGCTACACAAGATATAACGAATTTGTACAAAGTTGGAAGATACTTGGCTGGATCTTGGATGTTATTTTTATCCGTCGATATTAAATAATCCGCTTCCTGCGTAAGGAATGATGCTATTTAATAATGTTCGAGGCTTCTTCAGTGTAAGGGTTTGAAAGGAATATTGGTGTTAAGAGTAGCTGGCGTTGAAAGTTGATTTCCCCAAAACTCATGAATTTCTCCTTATCTTGGTACGATTCATTTTTATTTTCTACAGTGGAATTGAGTTTTTTATAGAATGCCTTCTCTAAATGCACAAAAAGTGTATTGTCGCATTTCCGCGTATTGTTTTCTGGGTCATAGTGTGAGTGTCCTAAAGTATTTAGCATTATTTCTTTAAATCTTCTGATTACTTTTCTATTTCCCACTCCTCGAATGTTTTTCGTAATTTGTCCAATATCCCAATATCTCTACAGAATAATTGAATCTTCCTTAGTAGTCATTTTTCTCAAGGCACAATTCTGTTATCCCTTCTCTTGTTCTTCCATTATTAGTACCCCGTTGTATTCTGATCCTAATGCCCATAACCTTAGCAATTGCTGTTGCTGCACAATAAATTAGCAAATGAAAATATTCCAGTGTACGGGCTTCTACGACATAATTGGATGGCACATAGTTTCTTATAAGAGTTTATTCTTGGTAGAGGTGGTCTGCTCTGGTGGAAGCATCACTTATTATTAGCTTATCGTGCAACTCATTGTTATCTTACTGTATAATATGAGGTTGAGTTTCTTGTATGATAACCTCAGGAATCTGTTCATGTATTTCATTGAAGACTTGATCTACAACTTAATCTTGGTTGTATATATCCCATTCGACTTCACTTTGAATGGTATCGCATTTATCTCTGATATATTGTTTCTTATAATTACCCGGTATTGATCTGCTACTTGTTGTTCGGATACTTAGATTTCTGAGTACTCTTTACAAAATTAGGCATACAGATGTTTTACCTTATAATAAAAGCCCAAAATATTATTTTATTTTCATTCATAAACACAGTCCATTTGATACGCTGCATCGGTCGTCCCGCTTGAGTGGCCGGCTGATATTCCAGCACAGCACCTTAAGCGAGTGGAGGTCTTATTGGTGTTTACCTCACTTGTCGTTATTGTTGAATTGTGACTGATTATATGACAGAATCCTGCCTCCTTAACAACCTGCTACCGACGACCCGCATGCTGTCACGTCCAGCACAGGCTTCAGTCGTACCCTGGCGATCCTCAGGCAGCGACCCTAAATATAAATTATTTATTACCATTTTCATTGGTGTGCATTTCATACCTACGGCCAAGTGTCAGTTTTGTTCCACGGCAGATATTCCTGCTACCCTTTGGACATCGGTACTAAAAATGTGCAGAGAGCAACCCTCATTTTCAGTAAATTTACACTGAAGTATTATGAATACTCCCAAAATATAAAAATAAGAGAATATAGCAAATGTAAAGCACCGTGGGAAGGGTAAAATTTACGTCAAATGACATTAGTAATTAGTTACGTCAACCTCTTAAAAGGTCAGTGTTGATATACATATCAGAGACAAAAATATTGTCAAAAAACGACAAAACATTGTTGGCTACGTTTTAACGAGAAATTCTGGACTGGTGACTTGTCATGACTAACCGTAAGTAACCTTCTGGAGTGTGAACGTTAAAGGGCGTAAACGTGAGCGATAACTTGTGAGCGTGAGTTACGACACCCTCGCCTATTACATCAGTTGCGGCCGTTTATGTTACGGGATTTATCTCAGTAATATCACTAATCAAGCGCGGTCGCAGTATTAGGTAAATTTGAGAATTGAACCTTCTACAGGTTGCTTGTCGTGCTTTATTGTCACAGATTTAAATCAATTCGGGTAATTGAAAAAAACGACAATTAAGTGGCAATAGTATGCAAGTGATTGCCAATTTAAATACAAAGACAGATTTATGTCAGGTAGTTTGCGGTTTTCATCGTTTTGTTATTATAGTTCGAATACTATATACCTAATAATCTTTTATACGACAAGGCTTAATTTTTTTGTGTTTGTTTCGATCTACTTTCTCCTTGCCACGTCTCTACTCCTACGCCATTTTATTTTTTACTGCTTCTATTACATATATGTTTCTGATCTGTTTGTTTATGAAAAGTTTTTGATTATTTGTTAAAAATTCGCGTCAACTTTTGTTTGAAGACACTTTTATGAGTGTATACCTAACTGTTTAAGATCGATTTCTGGTATTTCGTTTACATTTAATACATTATTATTTATTGCACTAATATTCATTAATTGTTTACAGATGTTCAAAATTTATTCGGTTTATAACCGAATAAATTTTGCGATACATGTATATTAAGTACGCGTTAAAGGATATAAAATTAATATATTACCAATTTTAATCGTGTTTGTAAATGACCAAACGATCGTTTAGATCCGAAATTATTCTAAAATTCCATCCCATCCAATAAATAAGTATAACAACCTGTTCTTCGTTGAGTATTACAATAAAACCTGTTGAAATTAACGGAAAAAAGTTTAGTTTACTAAAAAAAGTTGAAAATTTAAGTTAATCATAAGCAATTATTCAATAATTTGTCTTCTAAAATTAAATTAAAAATTCGGCAAAATAAGGCGGTATTCTATTAAAAAAGGGTGGCCGAACGGAAACGAAACAGTCATTAGCAGAAAATTTTTTGAAAACCCTAGCGAAACATTAACTTTTCTTTAACCCTAGAATACTAACGTTTCTTTAACATATGTAAATTTTATGTACTCACTGATTTAGGTCTAGTATTTTCTTTTTATTTCATATCTAATTAAAACAAAATTGTTTAAGTTCAAGAGAAGTTTATTTCGGAACGATACAAATAAAACATATTGAAATATTAATAATAATCATCATCATCCAGCCCCATTTTCACATCCATTGTTGGATATAGGCCTCCTCCAAACGTCTCCAGTTCTCTCTATCTCTAGCTGCTGCAATCCAGTTTGTTTCTATTCTCCTTAGGTCGTCGGTCCATCGGGTGGGTGGTCTGCCTCGACTTCGCGTGTCGGCTCTTGGTCTCCACTCCAATAATCTCTTCGTTCATCTTCCGTCTACCATTCTAGCAACATGTCCAGCCCACCTCCACTTTTGTTTATTGATTCGCAGTATAATATCGTCTACGCCAGTTCGTCGGCGTATCTCCTCATTTCTCATGCGATCTTTCAAGGTCAGGCCCAGCATTGATCTCTCCATTCGCCTTTGTGTTACCCTCAGTTTTTCGGCAGTAGCTTTCGTTAAAGTTAGGGTCTCTGCTCCGTAGGTCAAGACTGGTAAGATGCATTGGTTAAATGCCTTCCTTTTCAGGTGAATTGAGGTATTTGTTTTAAAAATGTTTCTCATCCTTCCATATGCCGCCCATCCCAACGTGATTCGTCTATTTAGCTCGCAGGTTTGGTTGTCTCTGGTTATTCTTATTTCATAACCCAAGTATGTGTATTTATCGATTAATTCTACCTTGTTGTTATTGATCTGTATCTCTTTGCTGGGAACCATATTGGTCATCATTTTGGATTTCTCGAAATTTATCTCCAGCCCAGTTTCTTGTAGTATGTCATTCAGTTCTTGGAGCATGTCTTTGATCTCTCCCAGATTATCTGACAGAAGCACGATATCGTCCGCAAAACGTAGATGGTTTAATCTTTCTCCATCGATGGATATTCCTTTCTGTTGCCATGTTAGTCTTTTAAATGCATACTCAAGAACGGTAATGAACAGCTTTGGTGACATGGTATCACCTTGCCTGACTCCCCTTTTTATCTTTATTTTATTAGTTGCTGAATATAGACTTATGGTTGTTGTGGTATTTTCATATATATTTTTAACTATATTACAATATCTGTGGTCGACCCTGCAATCTTGTAGTGCTCTTAAGATGGACGGTAGTTCCACTGTATCAAACGCCTTTTTAAAGTCTACCAATATCAATGCCAAGGGACGGTTATATTCGTTTTTTCTATCAGGGTTTTTAGGCACTGCAGGTGATCGTTTGTGCCGTAATTAGGGCGGAAACCGGCTTGTTCCCGAGGTTGGTAAAAATCCAGCTTTGTCTCTAATCTGTTCGTTATTATTCGAGAGTATAATTTATAAAGATGGTTAAGGAGACTGATTGGTCTGTATCTTTCCAGGTCTGCTATATCTCCCTTCTTGTGTAAGAGTACAGTTATTGAATTATTCCACTTTGTTGGGATATTTTGATTCAATAGGCATAGATTAAAGAGCTTTTGAATTTTGGCTATCAGTACTGAGCCTCCTATCTTTATCGCTTCCGTGACGACACCGTCCTCTCCCGGAGCTTTGTTATTCTTCATATTTTTTAGAGCCCTGTAAATTTCGTCCAAGGAGATTTCTGGGATATCTTCGAAACATGATTTTGAACCTTCCTCTGCTGATATTCAACTATATCTAGAGTCGATTGGTTGCTATAAATGTTGAAATGGATGTTGAAATATTAATAATCCAAACATAAAATAGATACTTTTGACACAGAACAGAATGTTGTAATAATATGTACACGATAAACATGTGCATATAAAAAACATTACAGATATAGAAACGAAAACATTGTATTGATGTACACAATCTTCTTCTTTAGGTTCCATATTCTATCGAAGGTTGGAAATTATCATGGCTATGCAGACTCTGTTGACTGCCGCTCTAAAAAGTTCTGCACTACTGCATTCAAACCATTCCCTTAAGTTTTTAAGCCAGGATATTCTTCGTCTTCCCACATTTCGCTTTCCTCGCATTTTGCCTTGCATAATAAGTTGTAATAATGCGTATTTTTGCCCTCTCATCATTCCATACACAGTTTATTTGATGCTCTCCACACAAGGCATCCCCACACTTGTAACATTTGGTAGTTGTCATTCGTTTCTTTGCTGTAGATCATAAACTACAGTATTTCCTTTGGAGGCCTCGGCGGTCTTCAGCAATATGCGTTAAATTCAAAAGCATGGAAAGACTCTCTTTGAGACTTCTTGATAAAGTTGTACGAGAGTTTTTGTATGTGTTTTTCCAATTTCCCCTGTAAGTGGTACGAGGAGGCGGACTCGATTTCTGACCCAATCTAAAGTTGCCTTTAGATCAGGTTCCTAGTTGAGTGTCTTTGTAAAAAGATCGCCCAAATACGAAGCTGTCGAGCTAATATCGAGGCTTTGTCCCATCAAATTTAGAGGGAATTGATCGCCGTCGCGGGTGACGACTCTTATAGATGTTTTGGGGCTGCAGAACACAATGGTTTGCATTTTTGCAGTGTTAAGTGTAACTCTCCACTTATTGCACCATTCTTCGACGCAGTCTAAATGGGTTTGTACTCTTCTAAAAGTTCTCTCAGCAAATTAACCGTTCGCTGTTGTGAGGAGGGCAGTATTGTCTACGTAGTGAAACAATTGAGTGCCTGGGATGTTTTGATTAGAAATGTTGCTGATGTATATTCTGTTTGCAGCTAGCTACTGCATGCTTATTAGGTCCTCACAATAATACTAAGTCCATCTGGTAATTGTCTCATTTTTCTACCCAATAAGTATTCCTCTCTGTATTTACATGAGTTGCTTATTTCAAAACCATTGTTCTATCTATGCTTTCCTTGCATTCATTATCAAACTATACCGCATTCCTTTCCTTTATTTTTTACTACTATCACCTCCCTTTCAGCTAGCTCAATTATCGTCTTGTATCTCGCAATCTAGTTCTTTTATTATTATCATTATATCTACCACAGATAGCTTCTCCCTAAAGGGCACTAGCACCAGAAAAATACTTTCTAGACACTAATACGTCTATTACTCTAGGTAAGTTGTTCAAAATAACAATAATAATATAAAGAAAGATAATACAATTCATAATAAGTATCCTTCATCCACTATATTTAGTCTTTATTAAGTATTGAGATACAACTGGTCATCAAAGACTAAACGGTTCTATAGGAATCCTAATAATTGATTTACAAGAAAAGAATTAACGTATTTTTAAACCGGTTAAAAAACGCTGAGAGACCCATTTAACATCGTAGCTGCCGGTGATAAAGGGGATTCTTTTAAGTTATAATTCTAAGCAACATTGAACGATTGTAGTCGGTGTTAGTGACAGGTTGGTGATTTACGGTGGTGACACTAATATACGGACTTGTTAATGTTATTGAATTGTTTTATGTTAATTTTAATATTTTAAATGTTTTTCTTTTATCGGCTTTCTATTAACAATATTCTATGTATATTTCTTGTATGTGTTCAGCGATTATACTCCGTTATTCCTATTTATATCTTTGGTACTACAGTTCTTTATTATCTTTTTCGGGGATTTATAATAGTTTTTCTACTGTTGCAGGAAAGTCTTTGTCACTTTCATATTCAAATATTGTTTATTTTTTTAACTGCACTATCGACGTAATGGCCATCCATTTCGTAGTCGTTCTATATCTTCTTGGTTTTGAATTGTACTTGAAAATTTTTTTAAGTAATCTTTCCTTTTTTTATCTTGTAAATAGCTTGTTTTCATTTATATTGATAATCAACTATCTTGTCATTTATAGCATGTATGTCTGGCCAAATACATGTAGTCCTGATGCCTTCTTAGATCTTTTCTTGTGTATCCTTTAACTTTTCATATAAATTATTGCGTAACTTTACTGCTTTTCAAACGTTAGAATCAGGGTGGTTGTAAATTGCAAGCGAGTTTCACCCATTCTGTGAATTATCATAAATAAATCATCTTTTTGTATTCAACAGCAGTTAACAGTGACAATCCTCTACAAGTATATACCTAATACAGCAGTTAACAGCGATAATCCTCAGCAAGTACCTACCTAATATTTTCGTTTGCTTTTTTTTTCTCAGCGGTTATCAAACAATTAATAATTTTCTGACGGCACTGAATAATAATTATTGTTTCTTTCCATTCACTCGTGAACTTCTTTTTCTGTATGTACCATGTCCTTTCAGAACGTTGGTTACCATCCTAGCTATCTTAATTTTATTTACTGCCACCCTAAATAGCATGCTTGTATCAACACCATACCAATCTCGCAAGTTCTGCAACCACGAGGTTCTTCTTCGTCCTGGACTGCGTTTGCTTCTATTTTTCCTTGCATGATATTGTAGCAACCTATATGTGTGACCTCTCATTACATGTCCGAAATACTCAACCTTTCCCTGCTTGATGCTTTTTATGATCTCAGTAGTCTTGCTCAGACGTTCTAGTATTGTGGAGTTTCATATCTTCTCCACCCAGGAAACTTTTAAAATTCTTCTATAGCACCACATTTCGAAAGCCTCAAGGCGATTTAGATCGATTTTATTCACAGTCCAGGACTCGACACCATAAAGTAAGACCGAGAACACGTAGCAGCGGAGTAGGCGGATCCTCAATGCCAATTTTAGGTCTCTATTACATAATACCTTGGACATTTTTCTAAAAGCCGCTCTAACCTCTTTCTACAAAAAAATATGTTAAAAAAAACATTTATAGTGTTGAAGATTCAGACTATTTTATGTTAGGCCATTTTAAAAACAATAATTTAAGATGTAAAAATTAACCATACAAAAAC
The DNA here is from genome assembly GCF_040954645.1 of Diabrotica undecimpunctata. Classification (NCBI taxonomy): domain Eukaryota; kingdom Metazoa; phylum Arthropoda; class Insecta; order Coleoptera; family Chrysomelidae; genus Diabrotica; species Diabrotica undecimpunctata. The sequence continues at coordinate 20,251,346 of NC_092805.1, forward strand.
ATTTTTATCAAACCCCTAGCGAGGTTGAATTATTATTTTGAAAATTGACTAATAATAAAATAGCCCAAAACACTATAAATGGTTTTTTTTATTTATACGTAGCTAATATAAAAATTTGTACGGAATTAAACTTAATAACTTAAGTTACTGTTCATCAGCTTTGTCCGTTTCACTACAAATAAAATCACTGTCACTGTCCGTCCTACCAATGTTTATAATAATTGATTGAATATCATCATCCATTATGTTGTCGTGTATCCACATGTCCGTTTCTCCTCCTATTAAGTATTTTATATAATTTTTCCATTTTTCTTGGATAAGTTGCGAGTATGCTTCCGTAATTAAATTCCTAACTTCTTCTTCTTTAAAAGTTCTGTTATGTGCGGCAAGATATCTTTTCACTTCGCTCTATACCAACTCTACGGGCGTGTTGGTGATAGGGCGGAAGGTGGAGAATTTTCAAATTGGGTTGTGTAATATATTCAATTATATATCGATTGTAATTTGCCTTATAACTATTGACAACTTTCAACAGTTATGTTTTTAAATAATTTTCTTCAACAAATATATACTTATATATGTATATATATTTCTTCTTTATTGGAAGCAGTGTTAAGAACTTTTTCAATTTCCTATTATGATAAGGAGCATTATCCATTACCATTTCGATGTCTTTAATCTTTTATTAGCCTAGTTTGTCTGATTCCCACTGGTAAGGCCTGCATTAATTTCGCTACTGCCGGAATTCTTTTGATTGATTTCTGTACCCAAATATGTAATTCACACGTTTGATGATATAGTTGTCTATTGGAATATTATTTTCATTGTCAGGTATCTTTTTGACTGTCAGGTTCTTGGTTTTACTTCTTCATTTATCTGCGTATGCAGTGGTTTGTACGGATTTGGTATTTATCTGGCCGGTTACATTGGTTTTTCTGATGATCGTCTCAAGAACTAGATTGAACAGCATGATTGATACTACGTCTCCCTGTCTCACTCCTCTTAATATCAAATAGGGGATTCAGTTCTCCATCTACTCACTGCGGTTTTCCCCCTACAACGTCATTTGTATGAGGTTGATATATTTGTCAGGTATTTCCAGATTTCAAATATCTTTAAAAGATTTGTTTCTTTTGAAACTATCAAAAGCTTGTCTATATACATATTATATAGTTCTAACTTATTATAGGCATAAGCTTTTTAATTATATTCTCTGAATTTTCCAATAAGATATTATAAATAATACCAAAAAGAATTTTGTATACTACATTATACAATATAACTGGCCTATAATTCTGGCATTCAGCCTTATCTCCTCTCTTATATATTGACTGTGTATTACTATGTCTGCCTATTCCTCTGGCATTTACTCCTTTGTACATATTAATGTGATTAGATGATGAATTCTTCCTTACAGTTCATATCCTCCGTTTTTATTATATCTAATAAAATTCCATCCATCCCTGGCGCTTTATTATCTTTTATTTTCTTTAGAACATGTATGTCTCAGTGTGTTTTGTCATTAGTGTAATAATACGTCGTCTTGTTTTATTTTTTTCCGATTCTTCGTGTTTAGGTTTTACTCGAAGTATTCTCTTTTTTGTTAATCTGTTAGTAGTTCTCCGTTCTTGTTTTTACATAACTTTAGTCTTGACCTAAATAACTATGTGCTTTATTTTATTCTTTTGTAGATTTTTCTGCTTTCATGTTTGTTGTTGTGCTCTAGAATTTCTTATATTTACCAAACTTTGCTGCTACTTCTGTTTGCTGTTTCTTTGCAGTTGGTTCAGCTAGTTTCCCTTTTTTCTTTACCGCTATTCTACATTCATCATCATACCATTCCACATTTTCTTCTCTCTTGATTTCCTTGATAGTTTCTTCTGCAGATTCCGTTATGATTGTTTTTTGAGATGTCTCCCATCCAGATCGTTAGAAAGGTGGTTAATGCGCATTTCTGTTTCCCTCAGTTTATGTGATGCTGTTTCATCTAATGCATAAAACAAACAAACTATAGATATGAAAAAAATAAACTAGTTTAGAGCATATAATAAAATAAAAGCACAATACGGATGGGGAAAATACACACATGAACAAGTGTGTCGTCCATTTAAAGAACCAATAATAGGTATATGAAATAAAAAACTAAAAAGATGGAGCAAAAATAATGTGGTGTAAAGCAATAATGCAACATATTGGCGACAGAATATTGGAGAATGGGAATGCAGTTGGAGAAAATAGGATTATGGAATGAAAATAGCAAATTAGAGTGCAAGCAAACGATCGAAAAAACAAAATCCCACAGATTTAGATCTACATAGCCTCAATACAAACTGTATCTATGTCAAGGTTATTATCAATTAAACATAGTTTGTCAGAACACTCCTAGTTAAGTTATCCTAATTTTAACCAACTAATGCGTGATACAAATACCAATCACAGGACGTAATTTTATAAAAATTTATTAAACCACCTAGTTGGGTAATTGTATTGCCCAAAATCTTATGTACAATGCGACTATCTTAATATTTTGGTTTGTATTCAGAAACAATTCGCAGAAAGATTTAAACTATAACACGGATTGAATACACTTAAAGAGTCAGACATGGATCCAGCCCAGCTACCAATGGATTTTGTTTATGAATTTCTATATTTGGTTCAATTACTCTAGCATGAAACTATGAAGCAATTTATTTTATTTTACAGTAACTGTATAGAATGGTTCTGAAGCTATTTTCTTGTGCATTTTATTTTAATATACTTTAATTTTAATTTTAATTTAATGGGAATTGACCATAATTTTCATTTAAAAATACGTTTATTGTTAAATTTCGATCTCTACTTCGGAAATCGTTTTCAAAATACAAATTAAATATATTTTTTAGTAGTTAATTAGTTGGTAATAAAAAGATCTTTAGCAAGATCGTTTAAGAATTTCCTGCGTTGGTCCTTTGTTTTTTGTAGTGGATTGTGCTCTCGATATTTAATGTAGGATGCTAAGCCAGTGACGTCAATCATATTATAAAAAAAGGCCAAGAGCCAAAGCTATCTTCGACGCTTGACCGTATACTCACCCAGCATTTTATCCATGGTATCAATCCCCCTTTGGTTTTATTGTAATACTTAATTATTTCAGGCTTTTCTACTTCACTGTATTCTACTTGTTCAGTCATATGCATGGACAAAAGATATGCAACACTACTGCTAGTTTTTATTTGGCACGTAAGATCATACAGTAGCATCATGATTGTATGCAAAATTCGTGGAAAAACAGTTTTTTCCTTGTTTGCTTGCCTATTGGTGAGTAGAAATCTCTTATTTTTCCTGTGCTCACTAATGCCATGTTCCATGAATTTAAGACTTAAGCGGGTTCATAACTGGTAAAATAGGTATCTGTGGTAAAATTCCGCTCATAACCTTTATTATACGTGACCAGATCTAAAACTCTTCGTTTGCCAACGTTAACTTGTCGGGAACCATCTGCTGTTTTTCCAATATAAAGGTCACCTTGTACGGAATAAGTTTTAACGCATCATAAACAAATTAGTTTCATTCTTGAATATCAAAATGTTGTCTGAAAACTGAGATTGATTCTCTATGTGCTATTTTGAGTCGTACTCGTCTACCTGTAATATAATGAATTCTTCTTCCATGTCGGACATCTCCTTGTGGGACATTGCTTTTGTCATCAGATGCAATAAACACTTTTTGATCTTATGGCATGTTAAATTCTCTAGAATTTAAGCAGCAGCAGTCCCCACATCTGCATCATTACAATCACTACCATTACTTTTCATTTTAATCAGTATGTACTTACTACTATACTATTGTTCAAATAGAATCAACTGGCAAACTAGAACACACCAACGAAGTCGCTAAACTAAGAAAGAGAATAACAGAAATGCTGCAACCGACCCAATCTGTTTAGACAGAGAGGGGGCGCCTTCGAACCCTGACGGATATTCCCCCGCAGCGCGCGGACTATGATGGTTCTTATGAATATAAAGACTACGTGTTTTTCCTTTTACTCCGTAACATCCGAAAGTAATAGGTATTCATCACTAGAAAACTTCGTCATCTCAATTTCGACCAAAAGTGGACTATGATTATTTTTCCCCTGACTCCTCATATAAATCTATTGTAGGATCACTATTACTCATGATAATTTTTAGGTATACACGTATTGATAAACACCAAACTGACCAAACAACTAAATATGGATGAAATCTATGTTTCCAATTGAAATCTACCCTTCCAAGAATTTGTTTACGACCACTATTTCCAAGTTTTGTTGTTGTAGTATTTTCAATAATTTACGATAAATAAGCCGAGTCACGTAAAGGCGGCTTCCAATCTTTGTTTGAAAATTCCATAAGATCAAATTACCGAATCGAATAGTATTATTTATTTATTGCAATATTCAACAATGTTTAACCAGTTATACTACTAATAAATAATATTATCTTAAAACTAACAAATATTTCCCTTTAGATTAAGGAATTTTTTAAGAAAATATATACAGGTACAATTATTGTACTTATGCCGATTGTTAACATTGTAAAAATTATGCCGCTTGACAAAGGGTTGGAAACTTTTACTGGGCACCATTGCTTTATTTCAATTTTCGTAGCTCACTCTTCTCACTCCTCTATATTACTTGATGTGTCCGTTTGTTTATATTGTCGACTTGTTCATTCAATCAATGATCGAATTGTTTATTATATTGTTGATTCATGTATTTATGTTTAGTTTTTTATATTCCATATAATACGTCCCTGAAGAAGTCACCTCCTACCAATTTTTAACCCAAAAAAAATTGCATAACGAATATATTATGACCACCACATGTACATACAATAAAATAATCATTATTATTATAATTTCAATTGAATTAATTGCACAATAGTACCGATTTAAAACACTCAAGAGCCGGCTAAGCCTTTTGGAATGTTTAACACGTCGTGACAGTGACAAAATGTAGTTTGATCAAACTTATTCCAAATACCAAGATCTCTTTCGTGTTGACATTGTGTTAAAATTAAAACAAACTTGGGTTTCGATGAAGAATTCGTAAAATTGTGTATGTGGTTTTAAAATTTGAGTTTCAAATTAGTGACTGTTAAAAAATTACCGTTAAACAAAAAAAGGTGTTTTGGTGACTTTTGCGGCAACGATGTATTTGTGATGTTTAGTACGGAATCATGTGGAATAAATTGGATATAGTTTTTTTATGGATTTTAACTTCTACTATAAGTAAGTGAATTAGACACTTATAGCTATATATTTTGTTATTGAATAACTGGCCAGATTGATGATAAGAGAAATAATAAAAATCCTTCTTAATAAAAATACAACGGATTTTATTACAGAAATTACTTTTCTCTAATTCAATATTCCTTTTGCGTTACGGGAACGTCTTAATATAGTTAGCAAAACAAGATAAAATGGTAGGGCACCAACATTTTTATTTATACTATGCGTTGTTTGATTTTTAATTATTTTCTGTATAATTTAGTTACTTATTTGCAATCTGCATTTAAAAGTTTACGGCCATAAGCATCTATTATGTTACTAAGAAGTATTTTTTGTATATACATATTACAGGATCCAACTTGTAAATACAATACATTTTGGAGACGGTTATCGCCGTATTCCCGTTCTCCTCTGCCAATCCTCCCGGTCCAAGGCATGCTCCTCCTCCAAACCTCTCCATTCCATCGCTCTTCTAATTCCTTCATTCCATGAGCGTCGAGGTCTACCTCTTTTTCTTCTACCAGTGGGCTTCCATCTGTGAAGTTTTTGGGACCAATGTTAGTCAGGCATTCTCAATAGGTATCCAAACCATTTGAAACCTCTTCTTTCTATTCTGTCAATGACCGTTTCTGTAGCATTCATTTTATTTCTTATAGATTCGTTGGTCTTCCTTTCCAGCCTTGATGTTCTAGCACTTCTTCTCAAATAATCCATTTCAACTGCAAACAATCTTCTTTTCACGTCTGCATTAATTGTCCATACTTCAGAGCCATAACAAAGAATTGATTCAACCATGGTTTGCCATATTCTCTTTTTGTTCCTTTTGGAAATGTTGCGATCCCACCATAAGGAGTTCAGACATCCTACAATTTTACGTTTCTGATTAATTCGGTGTTTAATTTCAATTTCTCCCAAGACGTTCTTATCAATGAGTGCACTAAATATTTAAATTTTTCCACTTGTTTGATTTCCACGTCCTCGTCTATCAACACTTCAAACCTTGCATCTGAATTGATAACTAAATATTCTGTTTTCTTAATACTGACTTGTAATCCCCATTTTACATATTCTCTGTATATACGCTTCATTATAAATTCTAGATCATAAGAATCTTATCTAGAGCTAGAATTATGGGGATTCCCATTCCCTGGTAGTGGTTTTTCCAATGAAACGTGGAACCACAAATGTTAAGAAATAAACAGATTTATTTATATTATCTTTTATCATTTGCAACTTTGTTTTTCCCATATCAGGAACCATGGTTAAGAGGGAGATGTTATTTCTACCTCCTTTTTTCAAGCTTAAGACTGGTTATGTCAATAGGCAGATGTAATGTATGTAATGTAATGGTTTAAGTTAAATTAATAAATAAGGTATTAATTTAGAATTTCATTCTCGTTAAAATTAACTTTAGCATATATTCTCAGACTATTGAATATTCATCATTAGACCTATCTACCATAAGTGATGCACTCATGTACATATTAGGTGGAAATAAAAATTCCCATCCTTTCGTTTTACTATTATAAACGTCCCGTCTCTCAGTCCGTCATTCCTAGGATTATTGAAGAGTGGAAGTTTTTACTTCCCGTTCTGAAAAACTTAAAACAATGATATTTACTCGAAAACTATGATAGCAAGAGCAATAATTTTTATAATGGATTCACACATTTATGTGAACAATTCAATCACCGCTCTTATTTTTATAGTTACATATTTTATTTCAGACGGTGAAAATTATTAAGAATCTTTATTTAGTGGCTTTATGTTGGGAAAGCTACTTATTTCAATCAATAAACTTTTAATTTTTTTCGTTTTAGTTTTATTGTAGGCAGTATGGTGTGAATTATCTTAATCGTATCCATTTACACATACATTTTCCATCTTCGTAAAAAGTTAAATACCTTGAATGCCGACTGTAATATAGTAGTAATAATTCATTTTGCATATTTGGATTAGACTTGACATAGAAATGAATACGTATTGATATTCAATGTCACGTGCTACGTGTGTGTGCATCCTTTTTACTATTTTCTACACGTATTTTCTCACCTTAAGATTTCCATTTGAAACAGGGCCATTAGACCGTTTATAAAAATTCTAGAGCGAGTTTATTAAAATTATGTTAAGTTATTTTTATTTTCGGTTATATTATTTTCTTCGTTTACAGAAGTTTCATATCTTCCTCTGAGTTTAAAAGTGAAAACGCCAATACTGAATTCAAATACGGGTCTTCCATGTGGTTAGTCTGATAGCAGACAACTACTATTCTGCTACAGGTCATAGGCTTGAGGTCTCTAGATCCGCCTTACTAGATTTTGCTCTTTTTTGCTTCTAATGTTTAAGAGGTTTGTCCAGACTTTGTTTCGTGACCCTTTTGTCATTCATTCGATTTACGTACCAGATCAACTGTTTTCTTTCTATGTATTTATGATTGTTATTTCTATTCCCATAAGATCTCCAATTTCTTTATTTCTTTCTCTGAATATCCATAATGATCTTTCATTGCATCTACATTACTTCAACCTTTTTGTTTTTTCTTTTCTGTTAGTTTCCTCTTCTTCTTTTTCTTTTTTTTATATAGACATGACTCTGTCTATTTTTCAATGTGCCTCCAGGAAGTTGTCGTTCCATCGTTTTCGTGGTCTTCCTACTGATCGTCTTACTATTGTGAAACCGTCTCTTGCCGTCTTTACTACTCTATTTGTTGTCATTCGGCTTATATGATCGTTCCATTGTACTCTTCTATTTCTTACCCAGTTCTTGATATTCTCCACCTTGCATCTATGTCGTATATCTGTACTTCTAGCTCTGTCCCATAGTGCCTTACCATCAATTTTTCTCAGTGTTTTCATCTCTGCAGTTTCTATCATCCTTTTTGTCCTCTCTGTGTCAGGTCTTGTTTCTGCCGCATATGTCATTATTGGTCTGATGACTGTTTTGTAAATTCTGCCTTTCGTTTCTTTCTCGATATTTTTATTTCTCCATATTGTTTCGTTTAGTCAGCCTGCAGCTCTGTTTGCTCTATTCACTTGATCTTCCACTTCGGTTTCGAGCTTTTCGTAGCTAGATAATGTGATGCCTAGATATTTAAACTCCATCACTTGTTCTATTATCTGACCCTCCAGCTCCAATTTACATCTTAGTAAATTAACTGTTGTAAACATGCAAAGCAATATTTTTCTTTGTTTCTGCCTTTTCCACGCGTAATTCTTCATGAACAGTGCGTCGTTGTTTCACAGACTGATGTAGCTCTTTCTTTTTATTATACTTTGCTTTTTATGCCGGGGTTTCCGATTTTGCGCATCTATTCGGTACTGCAGCATTTTGTCGTGCTTTTGAAGTTGATGAAGCAGCTGCGATTTTATTGGAGTTTCTGAAGGTGATACAGGACCTCCTTATATAATAACTAATGCTATGTTTTTGTTTAAGTACCAACTTTACAAAATGAATGGAAAAAGCAAATGAATGTGCTGGTTTTAGAGATCTCTGTAATGTTTTAAATTGCTGTGGGGCTTTGACAATAATACAAACAATATTTTGATTGTTGACCCTCCTACTTGTGAAAGTAACTACTTCAACTACAAGGGTTGTATACAAACAGTGTAGTTCTAATGGCAGTTTCTGATTCTAAATATTGCTTTACATACATTAACGTTGGCAGCAAGGGTTCAGAATTTGATGATGGTATATTTCAATACTCTTAACTTTCGGATGCCTTGGAAAATGGACGTACTTCTCATGGATGGTACCTCGTTGGCGATGATGCATTCCCAATGAAACCGTACCTTTTGTAACCATATAATAATTATAGAAGATCTCTTACCATTACAGAAAAATATTTTTAACTATCGCCTCAGTCGAACTACGAGAATTGTCAAAAATGCCTTCGAAATTTGGTCAGCGGATTTCGAATATTTGAAAAAAATATATTGAAAGTGTGTATTGGAAGTGAAGAAAATCTTCTGTGTCCATCAAAATCGGTCGCATTTATCAGTACCAACAAAAATTATATGCCATTTGGTTCTGTTGATAAAGAAAATACTGATACTGGAGAAATCTCTCCAAGCCACTGGAGGTCGGAGATAGCGGAACTGAGCCAATGAGTAGAGCCAACAAACTCGCGAAAGATATCCCTAATACAACAATTTCTTATTTATTAACAGTCAAGAAGAATATTTCTGTCAAGATTGATGCTTCATATTTACTAATGTAATATATTCGCACTGTATGGAAGAAATGGATAATAAAGTTTTCTTACCTAAGATTGTGTTTGGCTTAAGTTGTCCTAGTTATTTTATATTTTTTATGAAATAGTCTATTATAGAGAACCGTTTCAATATCGGTTTATAAATGTGTTTAGTTCGACAGCCAGATATGTTTGATTTTTTTTATTTTCGTACATTTCTGGTTGTATGTTCTTTGCATTTTAGCTAAGCCAAAATGTTCTTTGTACATTTTACGAACTATTTCTTCCTACGCTGCATCTTTTTAATGCTTGTTATAATAATCGACAATAGCAATATTCCACAGGCATTCGTAATGTCTATATAACTTAACTAGCCCAGTCATCATTTACAATCCGAATGAAGATACCGATGACAGTGATTATGAGTTTGGATCTAATTTTTTTTACTCTGTAAGATAATATGTTTTTATTTTCTCATTTTTTTTTCTATTTGTGCACTAATAATCGTATATTTCTCTAAATGAAAGTACAGTACATTATCAGTTAAAACCGTATTTTCGCTTGTTTTCGAATTTGCCTCAAATATTAGGAGAATTTGCGTGTTTAATATTTTTATAATAAAATTCGCTATCAACTCTAGCATTTATAACCACACTAGTTTTAAATACACTTTGATTTAAATCCGTAAACTAATTCTTCGAAACCAAATTCAGATTTATGCTTTAATATGTACCTTCTAGGAATTGCAAGGCAAAACAGACGTTAATAAAGATGTTATTAGAGACATGATGAAATCTAAAATTGCCTTCCACAACATATCTCCTCAACTAAGCAAAAATCCTTAGCGAATTGGTTTATAGTGCTCATAAAGAGTATAACGAAATAAAAGGAAAAAGACAGTTAAGATTTGATTTCACATATAGTGCGTCTGTATAAGTATCCGCTTATACGTATTTCACCCTAATAGGGATCATCAAAGACGGCAATTCACAGACGCTCTGAGTGAAAATAAATCTTCCCTGTCTTGGGAAGCAACTCTAACATGGCTTCGTATGGACGCAAATAGCGACATCTGATAATATGATATTTGCGCCATGACAGAGCATCTGTGAATAGCCGTCTCTGATGATCAATATTAGGGTGAAATACGTATAAGCGGATATACAGACGCACTATACGTGAAATCAAATCTGAACTGTCTTTTTCCTTTTACACTTTGATTTGTCTCTGATGTTTTTATTCTATTATATCTTTTACAGATGGTTTTAATGCATTGAAACTAGACTTCGGCAACTGTCCCATATACTTCGAAGAACCATGCAGTCCTTACGCTACAAAATTCATCCTATCCATAGGTAAAGGTGAGAATGTAACTTACCATGATCTGGATCCTTACAAACCTGTAATTCCAAAAGAATTCAACCATCTTTTGCCATTTAAAGTTGTTATTCACGGTTATGGAGGACTAACAGTAGACACTGCCATCACGAACGTCACAGTAGCTTACCAAAGCGTTGGATATAATGTTCTTATAGGTAGGTTCTACTTTTTAAAAAATTTTTCAAAAATCTAACTGTACAGGACTGTGGTGTTTCATTTATTTATATTAGTATTTTATATAAAGTCTATCTATCTATCTACACCATGATCAATTGGTTAATCACAAAACAATCGTGCCGTAATCCGTCACACGCTGAGATTTCTGTTGTGGCTACTGCGTTCCCAAATCCTGAGGTGAAACACTATAGTGACTATAGTGCACAGGCGATAAATTGTATAGGTATAATGGGAAATGTGTTTTTTTGGCGACGCTACTTCATTCCAGGTCGTGGGAATAAAATAAGTAGTAGACAAAAAGAAATTGTCCAGAAGAGAATTCCGAAATAAGTGACATTCATGGACTGTCGTCTAATTGGACAGTAAAGGGCTTTCGCAGAACTTACTCTATGAGAAAGTCATATCGTGTTTATACAAGGTGGTCCAGAATTATGTACATTAATTTCTAGAGCTTATAGTACGTCCAAAAATAAGGGTACTTCTTTATGTACACTTTTTTATAAAACTGAATAATAAGGGAGATACAACCCCTTAAAGGGGTGAATTGAAATTCTTATTTTTTCAAATATCTTCCAAACGGTTTCGAATACCGAGTTCATATTTTGGGAGTGATTATAAGACATTAGGATAATAAATTTCATGTCACTACCTACCACATCCTATATTAATACAGGGTTATTTTGGAGGGTAAGTGGGGGTTATTGCGTCACATGTTTTTTAATTTTTACATATTTTAAAAAAATATTTTAAAAATTGTTTCCTTAGACTTCTCTACGCAAAAAAGGTGCTCTTGTAATATTTCGATAGATATCACCGTTTTCGATTTATTTAAACTCGAAAGTATACATGTATTTTATTGTAATCGTTACATTTCTTAATATTCATCAAGTATGCTTTGGAATTGACACTTGTGTTAGCAATAATATTACAAATTAATGGAAAACTTAATTAATACTTAACATTTAATTAATGGCGAAAATAATATTTCACAACAACTGTTTAAAATGTCCTCCATTTTGTTGAATACATAATCTAATTCTTTTATTTAGCGAACGCATTATTCCATTTAATGTTACTGGATCGTTTTGTAAATCGGTAAATACTTGTTCAATTTTGTCTCTTAACTCATTTACTGTATTAATTGGAGTGTTATACACTTTTGATTTCAAATAACTCCATACTGTAAAGTCCATTGGATTAAGATCACAACTACGAGCAGGCCAATGAATCGGTGCATCCGCACCCCGGCCTATCCACCTATCAGGGAAATGTTCATGTAACCACCTTCTACAAATTCTTGTGTAATGTGGTGTAGCACCATCATGCATGAAAAACATGTTTCTTCGTATTTGTAATGGAATATCTTCCAAAATATCATGTAAAATATTGTCTAGAAAATTGTAATACATGTTACCATTTAAATTTCCGGGAAAGATGTGGTATCCTATGAAACTATTTCCTAAAGTAGCTGCCCAAACGTTTATCTTAAACGTGTGTTGGAAGTGAGTTTCCATTGTAGCCCTTGGATTTTCTTCAGCCCAGAAGTGCAATTGTCTTGTAAATGTGGCCTCGTCTGTAAACAGAATGTTGCTTAAAAAATTTGGTGCAGTTTGAACTTTATTTTGCAATACTTCACAAAAATCAACTCTAAGTGGCATATCGTCAGGTAACAATTCCTGCACTTGTCGATAGTGGTAAGGATGTAATTGCTCTTCATGCAGAACTCTTAAAACACTTTGATAGGAAATATTCGTTCTTAATCCTAACCTGCGTGTACTTATTGTGGGGTCATTTATTACAGCATCCAATATTTGCTGTTCAACGCGAACATTTCTTGCTTCTCTACGACGACCAGCATCTGTATTCCTTCTTTGAAGACAACCGGTTTCTCTCAGTCGTCGTTCAGTACTTACAAAAGTCCTGGCATTGGGAATATTTCTGTTCGGATACTTTTCTCTGTAGCGTCTTACAGCGGCAGCAGCATTTCCCGAACATTCCCCTAATACTAAAAGTATGTCTGTCATCTCAGAATTTGAATAGTGTGCCATATTGCGGGCAAACAAATTTAAAAATATAGCAAAGAGAGGTGTTAAACAAATTTCACTGTCGAGTACAATAAAAGTGTAGATAAAATAATTTAATTGTTATTAAACGTCACTGACAATTCATAGACTACTTGAGATTAATGTGTTGTTGCTAACACAAGTGTCAATTCCAAAGCATACTTGATGAATATTAAGAAATGTAACGATTACAATAAAATACATGTATACCTTCGAGTTTAAATAAATCGAAAACGGTGATATCTATCGAAATATTACAAGAGCACCTTTTTTGCGTAGAAAAGTCTAAGGAAACAATTTTTAAAATATTTTTTTAAAATATGTAAAAATTAAAAAACATGTGACGCAATAACCCCCACTTACCCTCCAAAACTACCCTGTATTAATAAAGGATGTGGTAGGTGGTGACATGAAATTAATTATCCTAATGTCTTATAACCACTCCCAAAATATGAACTCCGTATTCAAAACCGTTTGGAAGATATTTGAAAAAATAAGAATTTCAATTCACCCCTTTAAAGGGTTGTATCTCCCTTATTATTCGGTTTTATAAAAAAAGTGTACATAAAGAAGTACCCTTATTTTTGGACGTACTATGAGCTCTAGAAATTAATGTACATAATTCTGGACCACCTTGTATATAAGCCTTGTGTACATATCAGAACAAATGTAAAAGGATGTTTTATTGGAGTTTAATGATTGAAAAGGATTTGGCAGAAAAGTCTCATGACTATAAGTACCACAGAAATATTACGGTCAAATGGAAAGAAGAAAATTTTGTCCACGATAAATTATTTCATTTTTCTGATTCTTCGCTTTCCTATTCTGTTATTATATGCTATACCTCAATGCCTTTACCCACAATCAAATGATCTTTACGTAGTGATATTTTTTCAGTGGATTGGGAACCTATTTCTTCCATCCCGTGTTACATCACATCATATTTAAATACGTGGCACGTAGGACAGTGCTTAGCAATTCTTGCCATGAACCTTTTTCCATACGGCATCAGTCCCCTCTTGACGCACATTGTGGGATTCAGTTTGGGAGCTCACATCGCTGGTTTTGCTGGAAGCAATATTAAAAATACCATGGGGCTTTCATTTATGAGAATTACAGGTAAGTGTTTTTCTTCGGTGTTTTTATTTACGGCATTTTCATTAAATTTTTACTATAAATGGAAGATCACAACAAATGTGGTGTAGTGGTTTTTCTATTTAGATAGATAATAATATATTGGTGGTATCCAGTACCGAATTTATCTTTGAAACCAAATGAAATATCTAATAAAAATATTAGGCAGGGTTTTTTTTATAAATAATGAAGAGCGTCGTTATTGATAATCTTTTATTCAGTAATATAAAAGACAAAACTTAATCATTGATGTAAAAATACCTTTTAATACAATATACAATAGACAATACAAAGTATCTGAGTATAATGAGATATTAAACATTTGAGGTAGAAAAATTATTCCATTTACACCTTTATACAAAATAAGTAAGATAAATGCGTATTAAAAATGTACAATTCTGGAAGAACAAAATGATCTTTATAAACACATACAGTGAACGGATAAATTATGGAATATTACCATTATTTCGAGCACCGTCGAGTTTTGAGGGAAATCCCGAAACAGGTCAATTTTTGTTGTAAAATACCCATCTTATAACGTACATGGAGTAGGGATGACGTCACCGGTGTGGGTGTAGTGACATAATCGTTAATTTTTTTAAATAGAAATTGGTATAATGCGACACCTCATTTGAAAGAGAATTTAATTCTCTATTTAACGACATTACACTTTTTAACTAAAATATTTTTTTAAGGGTACAAAAACAATTTTTTTTTAATTTAAATTCAACTAAATTACAACAAACAATTTAATTCATAATGTACTTTAAAGTAACCAAATTAAGTATGCATAACAATTATGTTAAATTAAATGTTCGAAATGCCATCCATCGGTTCCTGCCATGACTTTCTGAAGTAAATACTTAAAAAGCAAAAATAAGTAAAAATACTAATTGACACAAAAAGTTATCTCATAAACACTGAAACTTTTTGTCAAATGTTAATTCAAGCAAGTGATAGTGGCATAGTTACTGTAATATATATTGACGTAAATGTTTTGATTTACGCCAGCCAGATTACGAAGATCCCGATCGCCAGCTTTAATTTTCTGAAATTATGCAGGATTTATGTATCCGCAATCCACATTTTATCAATCAAATCGTTTTTTCCGATGAAGCCACATTTTATTTACATGGTACCGTGAATCGTCAAAATTGCAGATATTGGAGTCAAGAAAACCCACATTGGATGACTGAGTCACACACGCAATATCCTTAGAAAGTAAATGTATGGGCAGAGATCATTAATGACAGAATCATTGACTCTTTTTTCTTTGAAGAAAATCTAACAGGAGAACGTTATTTAACTCTTTTGAGAAATCAACTTATACCTGTCCTTGCTAATATGTATCCAAATGCCAATAATCCAAATTTACCTAGTAAAACTATCTGGTTTCAACAAGATGGAGCCCCTTCGCATTACGCACGTGAAGTACGTCAATTTTTAAATCATTGCTTTCCCAGGAGGTGGATCGGAAGACGAGGTTTTATAGAGTGGCCAGCAAGGTCGCCAGATTTAACACCTCTAGACTTTTTCCTGTGGAGTTACATAAAATCAAAAGTTTATGTCAATAGACCCCAAAACTTACAGGACTTGAAAGATAGAATTAGGCATGAAATGAGTCTAATTACTCCAGAAGACATCCGCAATGTACTGGATGAATATGTCCGTAGATTCGCATATTGTCAAGAAACCGATGGATGGTATTTCGAACATTTAATTTAAAATAATTATTATGCATAATTTGATTACTTTAAAGTACATTATTAATTAAATCATTAGTGGTAATTTAGTTGAATTTAAATTTAAAAAAATTGTTTTTGTACCCTTAAAAAAATATTTTAGTTAAAAATGTAAATCTCGTTTAAATGAGGTGTCGCATTATACCGATTTCTGTTTAAAAAAAATTAACGATTACGTCACTACACCTACACCGGTGACATCATCCCTACTCCATGTACGTTATAACATGGGTATTTTATAAGAAAAATCGACCTGTTTCGAGATTTACCTTAAAACTCGAGGGTTCTCGAAATAATGATAATATTCCAAAATTTAGCCATTCACTGTAGATATTATAAAATATTAGCTTTTTTATTTTATTTCTTTAAAGAAACTTATTTGAAGTTGACAAATCTATCACTCGCGGCCGGTTTCACAAAGCAAAGTTACCTTGTGGTTAAGAGATAACTAGTGGTTGCGCTGAAATATACGTTTCACAATACAAGGTCAACGGCTTGAGTTGTGGTTAGCCTATAAAATTTTAAACCGAAGTTAGGGTGTTGGTTTTTTATTATTTATATCAATGGTTGTTTTAGGGCTTGACCAGGATATCATTAACTAATTAAAAATTCCGTTTTGTTGACGTGGTATTGACACATAAATTATTAATTAATCAGGTAACTATGATAATTAGGCACAGAACAAATCATTTTCAAGAACTAGACCATGAAGATTTTTTCAGATTCAGATTATATTTTCAATAAAAACATTTGTGATTTTAAGAATGATATATATATATATATATATATATATATATATATATATATATATATATATATATATATATATATATATATATATATATATATATATATACCCGGTATTTAGGCGTTCGACGCCCTTCCGGTAGGGATCTATGGAGGAGTATCACCTAGCCGCAAGCCCTTATCTCTTGCCGTACTGCTCCACCATAGGCCGATCAGATACCAGCATATTCTAGACTAAGCCGCAGATTCATTTTAGAATTTTAAACTGCTGCGTTAGCCTTTTTGTTTTCTGCACACCGAGCTGGGGATCGAACTGACATCTCTCGCATTGAAGCGAAGGAGAAGCCAGCCGCCCAGCCCGCTTGGCTAATCCGACCGACCGATTTTAAGAATGATGCCCTTACAAATATGCAGCAGTTACTCGTCACTCTTTTTAGGCACCACCGGTGATTTTTGTGGAGTCAGTAAAGTAAAACGTAGCAGAGTTCTAAATAGAGTCAGTATTGCTTTGAAAATTGTTTACCAATTTACATAAAAATGCCTGAATGGGATGATAGAATGGCCCGCTCCGTCACCGGACCTCATACCATTAGATTTTTTCTGTGTGGATACTTGAAATCTAAAGTTTACGCTACAGCACCAGACAATACTGACATTTTGAAATAAGGAATTGTTGAAGAATGTAGGGCAATTTCCCCCGACAATTTGAACGATTACGGCAAGAGTTTAGAAATAGGTTGCATTACTGTCAGGAAGTAGATGGAGCACATTTTGAACACTTACTATAAGAACTGGTTGTAAAATATTTATTAATTAAATGAAAAGCTACAATTTTAGTATTTATTTAATGTATTCATTAAAATGAGCTTAAACTCAAACAAAATTATTATAACTGAATAGGTATTTTCAATACCTTTCAAAGGAGGTATTACTTGCCAAAAGGTCCCATTTAAACTGTCACAGTGGCGCTGTAACGTCATCTGTCACTATTACGTCACTTGTTATGACTAGTTGAGAAGCCTACGTTTGTTTATTGCCTTTCTATAAATTTCACTTCTTTAACAATAACTGTTCAAAAGATACGATGGGGAGAACATACTTTAGACTAGCACTGTATATATATATATATATATATATATATATATATATATATATATATAAACGATATCATAAAAAACGTAATATATAGTGATCATTGCCTATAATTTCCTACTAACATAAAAAAATAAAAAGAAAAACCTAAAGTTAATTAAGTCACCGTAACTGAATCTGTGAATGTGAAACAGCATGTCTAGATATTATATGGGAAAAGGTTACTTAACCCTTCTGGTTAACCACTAATTATGAAACCGGCCGTCAAAGTGTCAACATGACCTTGATAAACATAAAGAAAGTTCCTAAAAGTAGTGAGCAATAAAATGTTTTGTTTCGTTAATTAGTAATAAATCCCAAATGGAACTGTACGTTCCATTTTATAATCATCCTAAATACTAACCTTTGTGTAATAAATCAGCAAAACTATTAGGCGCGATGTTTCATTATTCGACTGTTTTAGAAGATTTTTTCTTACATAATAGTTTTGAGGAACTATCTCTTTTTCTTTTTTCTAGTTGGAAGGTTACACTTTTATAAACAAAGATTTTTAGCATATTTTGCGTAGCCACGTTTATACTTCAATGATATACTAAGCTTCAGAATATACTAAGCAAACGGAAACACTATAAAAAAACCGGAAGGAATATACGAAACATACGAGTAATAAAAAAAGTATGTTAAAGAATAAATATACAGATATAAAAATGTATACACGGAAGGCAAATGTGAAATTTGGCAATTATACAAGTACGAAATAGCAAATGGAATATGGAGTGAGACAAAGATGCCTTTTGTCACCATTACTGTTTAATTTATATATTGTGATAAAATATATTTTTGATAATTATCGGTGATGAGTTTCGGTCATTCGCCCTTCGGTTATCCGCCATTCCGTTTTATCTGCCTCACCATTTATGCAGAAAATCCATTCCAGAAGAATGGAGACAATCGTATATCTCTCCAATACACAAGAAAGGCACAAAGATGGATCCTAAAAACTATAGAGGGATCGCAGTGATTGCTACTATAGGCCAACTATACTCAAAAGTACTACGAAACCTGATAGAAAATGATATTAAAGACAAACAACCCGAAGAACAAGCGGGATTTAGGGCCGGACGCTCCACTATGGATAATATTTTCAAATTAAAAATTGCAATGGAAAAACGAGTGCAGAGAAATAGAGAAACTCATATAGCTTTAATAGATTTGGAAAAAGCATATGACAGTGTACCGATCTCCCAACTATGGATAGAAATGGGTAACTTGAAAATAAACCCAATTCTTATTAACGCCACTCAAAAATATTACGAACAAAACTTTGCAAGAATTAAAATGGGACAAGAGATCACCTCTCCTTTTCAAACAACAAAGGGACTAAGACAAGCCTGCTGTCTGTCACCCACCTTATTTAAAATCTATTTGGACAGATCCTTAGTGAAATGGGTAAAAAATGTAGAAACATGGGAATAACGGTGAAAGAAAACAAGCTATATACACTTTTCTTTGCGGATGACCAGGTAGTTATTGCCGAAGACAGCTACGATCTTAGCTATATGGTAAGAAAACTGCAAGAAGAATATGAGGTGACAGGTCTAAACATGAATATGATAAAATGTAAATATCTCTCAGTGGGAACAGATGAAATATGTGACCTAGTCTTGGAAGACGACAAAATCAAAGGCGTGCAATCCTGCAAATATTTGGGGGTCATTTTTACCAAGAAGGGAAATAGCGCAGATGAAATCAGGGAAAGAATAAACAAGGGCAGAGCAGCGACCCGTGCCTTAAACTCTCTTCTCTGGCAAAAAACAATTCGACGAGAAACCAAAAAACACATTTACGGTAGTATAGTCCAAAGTATTACACTTTACGGTTCAGAAGTATGGGACGTCACCAAAGCTAATAGAAACAAACTTATGACGACAGAAATGGATTATCTGAGACGAAGCTGCGGTAGATCGAAACTGGAGAGAGTTAGAAACGAACAAATAAGAAACGAAATGAAAATGGAGAGAAATATCAATGATGACATAGAAAGAAAACAATTAATCTGGTTCGGACATGTTAAAAGAATGCCAGAGTACAGATGGCCTAGGAGAGTACTGGAATGGATCCCTCCTGAAAGAAGAAAGAGAGGACGACCACGGAGAAGTTGGCGCAACGATATTGATGAAGCAATGGCGGCAAGAGACTTAGAAGAGGCAACTGCATATGACAGAAAAAGATGGAAATTGGGGGCGGAGAAGCGGCGACAGCCGTAATAAATCAGTTATTATATATACCATTTATGCAACAAAATATTCTTTTCCACTAATCCTCCGCGCGCGAAATGTACAGCAGGAATTTGGAGCAAGACAAAACAGGTGATTGATCTCCCTCACTCCATTCCACGCTCACAATACCTTGTTCTTTAACTTCACTTTAGTTGCTAGTAAACTTTCGTGGAGTCAACTATTCCTTTTTGTGAATTTAGTGCACAGTAAGGTTATTTGTTCCCTGTAACGTTTTGAGTACCAGTACGTTTTAGTAAAAGTGTTTACCGTTTGCTGTCAGTCGTGGTTATGGTAAAACAAAAAAGGAAAAAGATTGTCTTATCAATGCAAGACAAACTAAACGCATTAAAAAGACTTGATAAAGGGAAAACTACAGGAAGTAGCTGATGACTATGGTGTTGGTCGTTATACTGTTTGGATTGTCCAATTTAGAGATAAAAGAGTGCCTATATCCGGGTCTATCTTAAAAGAAAAGGCATTGCACTTCCGAAACATTTTTAAGAGGGGCTGGCTAGACCGCTGGAAGAAGCGCTACGGGATTCGTCAGCTATCTCTTTGCGGTGAGAAATTGTCATTAAACTTTGAAGGAATGGCTACATTTAAGAAAAGGATTAAATAATTTATTAATGTTGAAAATTTAACAGGCGATCAAATATTTAATTACGATAAAATAGGCTTTAATTATAAAATGATACCAAATAAGAGTCATGCAGTTAAAAGTAAATCAGTAACTCCTGGTTATAAACGCAGTAAAGAGCGAGTAACCATTTGGGCCTGTAGCAATGCCACATCGAACCAAAAGATGGAACTGACAATGATTGGAGAGGCAAAGAACCCCAGAGCATTTAAGGAAATTTCAAAACACGCTCTGCCAGTGAAATATTGCAATTAGAATAGTACATAGATGATCAGTGATATTTTTAAAGATTGGTTCTTCATGGATTTCGTACCATCAACAGAGAAATTTTTAAGAGACAACAATCTACAAAGAAAAGCAGTTTTACTGTTGGATAATGCGTCGACTTATCCTAATGAAAGTGAACTTTGAAAGATGGGAATATAAAGGCCATATTTTTCCTTGCGAATATCAAAAGATTGGTTCTTAATGGTTTCGTACCATCAATAGAAAATTGTTTAAGAGAAAATAATCTACCAAGAAAATTAGTTTTAATATTCCAGCGACTCATCCTGATGAAAGTGAAAAATGGAGATATAAAGGCCATGTTAATCCCTCCGATTGTCACAGCTATCTGTCAATATGACAACGGTGTTTTGGAAACACCAAAAATAAATTATCAGAGAATCCTTCTATCATCCATGATACAAGAAATAAACGATGGCCGAGACTTAATCTCTACATTGAAAGGTGTTTCCTACTGGATCTCAAGCGGATGGGATAAGGTTGGGATACAAACAACTGTTAAGTCTTGGGCGAGGATGAAAAAATCGCGGTCAACACTCGGGATGAAGTTCGGGAAAATATTTTGCCCTTAGTGAAACTTATCCCTGGATGTGAGGATGCATCTTTGGGTGATGTAGAAGAGTGGTTTTCAAGGGATGATCAGTATGAAATAACCGATGAAACAATTGTTAATCTTGTTAACAGTAAAGGTGGTGAAGACATCGAAGAACCAGAGACTGTTGAGATACCAAAGCTGAGACTTGGCAGCAACAAAACGAGATACATCGGCAAGACAGATGAAAACCACTAGTTTTTTTCGATCATCCTAAACCATTCTATATTATTATGTTCAAATTTAGTTAAACATATTATGTAGTTTAAATCAAACAATTAATTGAGACGAGTAGGCTTTTCCAGGCTTTTGCCCTGGTGCTATCAGAAAAATGGTAAATCTGGCAACGCAAATCAAATTTGAAATCTTCATATTGCAAAATAGGTGTATCAATGTTTTTGTATAATTTCGGACCATCTATTGAAAAGATAATTAGGCTTTTCCAGTTTTTTTGGCCCCCTCTGTATATATGCTAGATAGATAATAAACATTACTTTCTAAAATTATAGAGCCACGATATTCTTCGTCTGTCGGACCATTCTGTCTTTTACTTTTCCTTGTAATATCAGCTGCAATAAATTATAGCGGTGTTAATTTCGCATTATATGACCCGGATATTCTAACTTGTCTTCTCATGACTTGACATGACTATACAAACTGTGTTTAAATAGGTTTTAAACAAATTTGATAGACAAATAGTAAACAAGGATGTCTAATTTCTTAATATTTAGCTATTACTTAAGCTGTCAGTTTTGCTTATCTCTCCATTGTTACGCATCTCACGAATATCAAAAATTTAAATAAAATTATAGAACCCAAAAGAAGATATTTTGTTTTTTATTAAATATATACTCGAAACGATTGTGGAGAAATTAATGGGAGAATAAGCGGGAAGGAAAATATCAAAATTATGAGTGATAAAAAAGTCAAATGCTACAAAAATATCGGTCACAAGTACATGCGGAAAAGTTTTTTTATACGAATCTTCGGTTAAATCGCCAAATAACAAAATGGACAAATTTGTAATACAAGAACCAGTAAAGACCGCAGATTGCAGGCTAAATAACAACATTTTAGATAGACCAGTTATCTAACTGAGTCTAGTTATCTAACTTAGACTTTCCATCATTGAGTCTACTTAAATGACACATTATCGAGGGAAATGTATATCGGATTGTAATGTCTGACTATGTAGTCTCGCGATACTCTTTTTTAGATCAAGGATCGAGATAGATGGTATGATGGAAACATGTATTTTCTGCTTCTGTAATAATTATACTATCAAACATGTAAAAAATAAAATTTTGTAGTACTAAGCATTTATAAAATACTCAATAGCAGTTTCCACCAATTAGTTATATTTCTATAATCTCAAAATTCGTCCTTACATGAATTAATTACTCTGGGACAATGCTTTTTAGCGAAATATAAATACGGTGCATTAGAATCTAATCGTAGTTTCTTCTTTTTGCTAAAATTATTCCACATATGTACAGCATAACTCTTGTTGGTATGTGAAATGATGGACTTCAATTTGGATTCATCGAAATAAAAATTCCAGTCCTCATATCGCACTGGGTAGAAGATTTCAGGCTCGAAAACAGTGAAGCCTCCACAGTCTTTCTTTATCATTTTTGAAGCTAGCTCCATTTTTTTCCTATAATGTTTTATGTGGCACAAATTTACCAGCAATCTGAAATATAAAAAAATATTAAATCTTTTTCAGATCTGATAAGAGACAAATAGAGAAAACAGTACCTACATTATCATACAGAGAACATTGACAGTGGTCTTAAAAGCGAATTGTAATATTAACGATGTTATTCAGTTTAAGGCAATATATTTCACAGATTGTTATAAAGATATTTCTACGTAGATACGGGAAAGTAGACTAAATTATAAAGATTGAGTGAGACAGTACATTGATTTATATAGAATGTGATTTAATTTAAGATATTTCGGCCGATGCCCTTACTAAACAGGGCTTGTTCACTCTGCTTTCAGAGCTCGAACAAATAACTGGAGTGTCTTTCGGTATTAAATGGGTGTCTCTTATGGTATATCAAAGAGGTTCTTGAATTCTTGGAACGGTGGTGATGGTGTCTAGATTCCACTTAGTGAGGTCTTCTCAAGAATCTCAAGGCACATCTTCTTCTGCTTAATAGTAGAAGATACCTGCCAATCAGTAGACAAAATTTCACACCCTGATGATTGGCGTGCGCACTGGCCATTGCAAACTTACACAGCATCTATATTTATATATATTCAAGGATTCTACAGTATTCACTGCCTTCCCTCGCTCAACCGTTTCCATCTATCTCTGTTGTTTCATTCTCCATCGTTTAGGCCTCTCTTACTCATGGCGTCGTCTACTTCGTTCCTCCAGGATTTTCGGGGTCGTCCTCTTTTCCTCCTTCCTATGGGGCCCCATTCGGTTATTCTCTTTATCCATCTGCTGTCACTAGTTCTTCTTACATGTCCATACCACTTTAGTCTTTTTTGTTCTATGTATGTTAGTATGTCTGCTTCTATTGATGTTCTTTGCTTTATTTCGTCATTACTTCTCCTATCCTTTCTTGTTACTCTGCAGCATCTTCGCAGGCATTCCATCTCTGTTGCTACTATCTTACTGCTGTTTTTCTTGTTTTTGATCCAATTTTCAGCCCCATATGTGATAATACTTCGCACTAATGTTTTATAAATCTGTGTTTTTGTCTTCATATTTAGGTGTCTATCCCACCATACTGAGTTAAGTTGTCGGATTGCTGTTCTTGTTTGTCCTAATCTTTATGCAATTTTTATCCTCTGTTGTTACAATTTTCGTGATTATAAACCCCAAGTATTTGAATTTATCCTTTCCTTTGATTGTTACGTTGTCATCAATCTGTAGATCTTCTATGTCTTCTTCACTTGTAGATAGGTACTCTGTTTTCGCGAGGTTAATATCTATTCCAGCCTTGGTATATTCTTCTTGTAGTTTCTTCGTCATGTAGCTGAGGTCGTCTTGGTCTTGTGCAATCACTACTTGATCGTCTGCAAAGCTTAACGTATATAGGTATTCGTTCCGTACCGGTACTCCCATGCCTTCGCATTTTTTTCCATGTAGTCAAGGCTTTCTCTAAGTATATTTTGAATAAGGTTGGAGATGTGGAACAACCCTGCAGGAGCCCTTTTGTCGTGGTGAAGTCTCCTATGATTCTTGTTCCCATTTTAATGGACACTTTATTTTCTTTATAAAGAGCTTTTGTAGCTTCTATGAGTTCCGTCTGTATTTCTAATTTGTACATTGCCTCCCATAGTTCTGACCATGGTACAGAGTCATACGCCTTTCTCAGGTCCACAAATGCCAAATTTATATCTCTATTTTTTGCTTTTTTCTTTTCCAATAGTTGTTCCAGTGTGTACATATATGTGGTCTATGCATGATCTACCTGCCGTGAAGCCTGCCTGATCCTCCCCGATTTTACCTTTTATCGCTTGCTCTATCTTTTCTCGCAGTATCTTTCCATATAATCTTCCTATTGATGATCTTACGCTTATTCCTCTGTAGTTTTCGCATCGTTTTCTATCTCCTTTCTTAAATATAGATGTCATATATGCCTCCATCCATTCCTTTGGGAGCTGTTCTCCATTTATGGCTTTCTGAAATATCGATTGTATTATCCGGTGTAATTTTTTTGATCCGTATTTTATAAGCTCAGGTGAGATGTCCTTAGGTCCCGGTGCTTTCTTATTTTTGATTCTATTAATGAATCTGTTATTTCTATTTTTTGTTCTGGGGGTCTGCTTCGTCTTCGCCTGTTTTCTTTTCCAATGAATTGTGGTCTTTGTTCTGTTAACAGTTCCTTATAATAGTCCTTCCATTCTTTGTCCTGTATATTTCCCAATTTAATTTTTTCTTTTGAGTTTTGTTTCAATTCTCTCAGTACTTTCCATGACTTCGAAGTTCTGGTACCTCCTATATATGTTTCAATATTTAAGCATGTTCTTTCCCATTCCTCATTCTTTTGTTGTGTTATTTGTTTTTTCACTTCTCTATCTTTTTCTCTATATTCTTTATAAATTTCATCGTTGCTTGGTTTTTTTCTTCAATTATTCTTTTTGTTGGTTCATTTATTTCATAATAGTGCTGTTTTTTTGTTATATGTTCTTTTTTCCAAGGGCTTTGAATGCTGCTTGTTTTATACTTGCCTTTATATGTTCGTATATTTCTTCGATGTTGCCATATCTAAATTGTATTAATTTTTGGTCTAGACGTTGTTGATATAGTTCTTTTATTGGTAATTCTTTATTGTATTGTTTTTCTCTTATAGTGTTCAACGGTTCTTCTGTGGAGGGGGTCTTTTTATGTTTCCAATTAATGCCCATTTTTGCTGTCAGTAGTTTATGGTCCGTTCCGCATTCTGCTCCTCTTCTATAGAGGAGCAGAATTCTATCTATATTTACTTGGATTAATTAATAATCCAAGGTGTAGGCATGAAGAGGATAAAATGTCCGTTTTTGACCTTTGTCAGTAGTTAGCTCAGTCATTGGATCAGCGTTTATCCAGCTAAACCAAGTCGTTGGCCGAGAGATTAGTTTCAATCGGTCAGTGGCAGCAAGAGTGGGAGACAACACGCCATGTGGCGGAGTGGACTAAATCACTAATCCCGAACTTCCGAAGCTGGCCGGACCGTGGGCACTGGCAACTGGATTATTATCTGACGCAAATGCTCACAGACCATGGCTGCTTCCGTAGCTACCTTTCCAGGTTTAAGAGGGCACAGTCCGATCACTGCCTTTACTTTTGTCTCTCGGATACTGTAACTTACACGATGTTGGGCGGATGAAAGAAGTTTGAAAGAGAGTATAACTGCAGAATCTTTGATTCCGTAAGCGAAATAGTGGAGAAAATGATGAGGGATGAGTGGTGGTGGACACAGATCCACAAATTTATTCGGGAGCTGCTCTCTTCAAACGAACGAGAGGAGAGGGAACTAGCAACAGAATTTTAAAACGAGCGAGTAGCATCTCGGCGGGGTTCGGACTGTCGCAGGCCGAAATAGAAGCGAATCAGAGACAGACGACGCGAGAGAGGTGGGAGTGTCTTTCGGTATTAAATAAGTGTCTCTTATGGTATATCAAAGAGGTCTTGAATTCTTGGAACGGTGGTGATGGTGTCTAGATTCCACTTAGTGAGGTCTTCTCAAGAATCTCAAGGCACATCTTCTTCTGCTTAATAGTAGAAGATACCTGCCAATCAGTAGACAAAATTTCACATCCTCATGGTTGGCGTGCTCACTGGCCATTGCAAACTTACACAGCATCTATATTTACTTGGATTAATTAATAACCCAAGGTGTAGACATGAAGACGATAAAATGTGGGTTTTTGACCTTTGTCAGTAGTTAGCTCAGTCATTGGATCAGCGTTTATCCGGCTAAACCAAGTCGTTGGCCGAGAGATTAATTTCAATCGGTCAGTGGCAGCAAGAGTAAGAGACAACACGTGATGTGGCGGAGTGAACTAAGTCACTAATTTCGACCTTCCGAAGCTGGCTGGACCATGGGCATAGGCAACTGGATTATTATCTGACGCAAATGCTCACAGGTCATGGTTGCTTCCGTAGCTACTTTTCCAGGTTTAAGAGGGCACAGTCCGATCAGTGCCTTTATTGTGGTCTCTCGGATACTGTGACACACACGATGTTGGGCGGATGAAAGAAGTTTGAAAGAGAGTATAACTGCAGAATCTTTGATTCCGTAAGCGAAATAGTGGAGAAAATGATGAGGGATGAGTGGTGGTGGACACAGATCCACAAATTTATTCGGGAGCTGCTCTCTTCAAACGAACGAGAGGAGAGGGAACTAGCAACAGAATTTTAAAACGAGCGAGTAGCATCTCGGTGGGGTTCGGACTGTCGCAGGCCGAAATAGAAGCGAATCAAATACAGACGACGCGAGAGAGATGGCAGTCTCACTAAGGCGAAAGTTAAAAGTCTTCGTGTGGTGGTTCGTGTGTGTGTGTGTGTGTGTGTGTGTGTGTGTGTGTGTGTGTGTGTGTGTGTGTGTGTGTGTGTGTGTGTGTGTGTGTGTGTGCGTGTGTGTGTGTGATTTTCCCGATGAATGTGTGGGAGAAAGAATGGGAATCTCTTCGTTAGGGTGTTAGGAACCCAACACTACCTGGGTGAGTCACAGGTATGTGTATGCAGATTTTCCTTCTTCTCTTTAAAGATGTAAAAAAAGCTAAACCAAGTCCAAGTAATGTTAAGAAAACTTATGGCTTTTAATGAGGTCTTTTTAACAGAGTAGATTTCTAGGACAGCAATAAGGATTTAAATCTTGGAGTAGGTCCACTCCATACGAAGACTGGTCGGAGCTGGGTCATCTGATGTACAGGGGTTTGGGCTAATATTACAATCTATTTAGGACATTAGCGGGTGATACAATGCATCCGATTTAGCGAGTCTAAGTATCATAAGAATTCAGTTATAAAACCTATAACGCCGGTCCATAAGTCCGGACCTAACCACGAGATGGCAACTATAATGAGTTATCTACATGATATTTCGGTAGTGTCAACCTTCAAAGCAGTGTACTGCACTGACTGTCAAAATTTGAAGTGATGCTACTTTTATGATTTTTATAAACAATGGATTTAAAGCAATTTCGTGTGTTGATACATGACTGTTATTTGATGGGAAAAAGTACCGTCTAAACTGAGTAATGGCTCAAAAAGTGTTACTGGGTCTCTGCTCAATGGATTACAATCATTAAACGATAGGTTGCTGAGTTCAAACGCGGTCTTAACGATACCAATGTTACTGAGCGCTCTGGAAGGTCAAATGAGACAGTCTCTTCCGATAACATCAAAAAACGATGAAAACTATTATGACAAACCGCAAAGTTAAGTTGCAAGAGATAGCTGATATTCTAAATTTATCAAATGGCAGTGTATTCTTTATTACATACGAACATTTGGGTATGACAAAGTGTTTTCCCAATGGGTTTAATCGAAATAAGTCGGAATTTTTGCATCGTTATGTCACAATGGATGAAATATGGATCCATCGCCTTACTCTGGAATTAAATCCGCAGTCAAACCTGGGGAAAGCCATCCAAAGCGACCAAAGACGCAACAAACCGCCTGAAAGGTTATTGCTCTGTATGTCTGTCTCTGTATTTTGATAATGTAAAAAAATCTAAGTATCAATTAATTTGATTATCAGCGTCTCTCTCTACCGGATTACAAACCTTCTTTTATGAGCATCTATTCTATATTGGTGGGTTGTTCTGAAACCTGCGTTTCAAAAAAAAAGAGAAACTTTCTCTACAATTTTATTTATGATAAAAATTAATCAGACAATTTAAACTTGTCTGTACTTGCCTGTTAATGTAACAAAAAATATTTTTTCCAAAATTATCCATAATATAAAGAAACTGTCTAAATTGTAAATTGATATACAACGAAATATTACCTTGTAATAACTCCTGGTCCATTGTTTCCCCAATCCTTTCCATTAAAATTTTTTTTGAGATCATTTAGGCATTTTTCTGCCATTATGTGGCCTTTGCCATCAGGATCAAAACTTATAACACCTGCGGCAACGTCTGTACGAGATTGCAGTCCAGCATAATTGGGTTTCAGATCTTCTAAAGATTTTATAATAATTACATCTAAATCTAAGTAAATGCCACCGTATTTCCATAGTGTAAGGTATCTAAAAGAAGCATTCAATAAAATTGTGCAAATTACAATGGACAAAAATATCGAATATTTTGGAATTTTCCAATTTTTTTTTATAGTCACTATTATTTCAAAATAATTTTAGATTACTGATAATACTCATATAGTAGGCTGATGTACTCAACTGGTTTGAAATATTTTGATGTTTATTTTGACGTTTATTCAGTGGTTAGTGTCATTCGTACATTTTATCATAAAAATCCTTCTTCACGTAAAGCAAAAATTATACTAATTCGGTTATTTTTAGTTTAATTTATTAAGTTTAATTAAATATTGTTTTAATTTAACTAAGTTTAAAACAAGTATGCCACCAATTCGACACTGCGATGAAGTCCAAATAGCACATATTGTAATTTTGTACGAGAAAGAATATGCACAAAAAGGTATCGCACGACGTCTCAGCAGAACTGAATCTATAGTTTCGAATACTCTAAAAAGGTACCGCGAAATAGGAAATTTTGTACGAAGGCCTGGTCAAGGACGCCCAAGGTGCACAACCGTAATTGATGACCGTTTTTTGGTTCTTAATTCCACACGAAAGCGTTGATTGACATCGATGCACCTCAGAAATGAGCTATTAAATGTTAGACAAGTTTCACAAACAGTTAGACGATTATCAAAAGAAGCAAACTTAAAGCCCAGACGCCCCGCCAAAGTTCCACGTCTTCTCCTAAATCATAAAGCTCGTCGTTTGGAATTTGCAAGAACACATATTTAGTGGAATATCGACAACTGGAAAAACGTTCTTTTCACTGATGAGACCAGAATCCTATTATGGAAGCCAGATGGTCAAAGCTACGTTTACAGAAGAGTTGGAGAACGATTCGCCAGCTGCAGTCTCGCCCAGGCCGTTAGTTTTGGAGTTGATGGCATAAATCTTTGGGAAGGTATTAGTTGGGAGGTACGTACCGCACTTGTGGAAGTGACTGGACGGATGACTGGTGATTCTTAAGTTTAAAACATACTGCAAGATCATGTTTTGTCATATGTTGGTTACATTTGATATGAAATATTTACGTTAATGCACGATAATGCTCGACCACATGAAGTGAGTAATTATCTTGATGCGGTCCAAATTCGAAGATTGGATTGGCCACCGTTTAGCCCGGATTCAAATCCAATAGAGCACATGTGGAATCACCTAAAACGGAGCATACGACAAAGAAATCCCGTTCCAAATACGATAGAGCATCTTCGGCTTGCTCCACAGGATAAATGGAATGAAATTTCTCAAGGATATGTCCAAAATTTACTTACAAGCATGCTGAGAAAGATGCAAACAGTAATAAGTAAAATAACCTTATTTACCTAATATTAAACATTTTTTTTTTCACAATTTTCTCCGCATCAAAACTTAAAATTGTTCATTAAACATTGTTAAAATAAACTCTATTTGAGAATAAACGACTTGATTGACCAGAATTTATTTTGAAAAAACAAAAATTTTAAAATTCCAATATATTCGATATTTTTGTCCAGGAGTGTATTATTTTACAAATGTTTACAAATTAAAGTTAGCTGCTATATTTAAAAACAATACAAAAAATAAACAATAAGTTGAAGGAATTAAATTTATCAACAACTGAAAAGTTCCATAGAATACGCTGCCAAAGAAGCCTCGAGGGACCAAGAAGAAAGAAGGAAGAAAAAGACCTAAATGAACTAAAACAACTAGTAGTAGAAAATAAAATGGCAGAGGAAAGGCTATAAATAGAAGATTTATTCTAACTCAGCTAGGCTTCTTCAATTTTCTTTTCGATTGATCGTATTTTAAGATGCTCTTTATTACCTCTTTTCGAATTCTGTCCATTCTGGTTATGCTCAGTACTCTTCTTAAGTACCTCACCTCAATGCTTTCTATTTTTTTAAATTTAACGGTAGCCTTCCAGCTTTCACTTCAAAAAGTTAAAAAGTGCTCTAAGCTGCGTAATATTTTAGGTGGGTTAAAAGATACAACGGAAATAAAGGCAATCGCATTGCTGATCAACTAGCTAGGTAGGACTAAGACTCTTAGGATCTGATGATCTTTTTGGTTGATTAACTACAACAATTACGGTAATTGCCTAATGTCACCCCCACATGCAAACCGTGAAAAGATAGAAAGAAGGATGTAACGGGATTTAATTAAATATCCAAAAATCAGATCTAAGTAACCCAATTCAGTTTAAAAATTTAAAATCCTTTTAATAATATTAATAATTGCTTATATCTCAATGCGATTGTTTATTTATAATATTGTGTACAAAAACCACGAATGTATAAACATACGCACGTGAGTTAAATACCTCGGAAAATAACGGGAGCAGGTCATTAAGAATTAAGAATTAAGAGTTAAAAGTCGAAGCTTCTGTTGTCATCCATCAACTGGATACTCTCTCTATTATTGTACTTATGCAACCAATAAAGTAATTATGAGTATCCCAGTGAGTAACCCCATGCAGGGGGTAAACTACCCCTAGAGTTCCATATATGGAACTCCTGATGGAAGCAATCTAATAAACATTATATGATTATCCAACATTATTATAAGGACGAGAATCTGGACTTGCCAGGGTACTACTAAGCACCATAAATTGACTGGGTACTACTTATTCTTTTTTTGGTTGTAATCGATCATTTTTTATAGCGACTTTGGACAAAATTCAAATCTTTCTGACCATTAATTTGTAAGATGTAGTCGGGGAAACATTCAGTTTCATCGTAGCAATTTTCCTCTTAATATAATTTTTGTTGAACATTTAAAAACTTATTGTTAATGAAGTTAATTAAGTTAGCAGTTTCAATTAACAATCTAGATGTATCTGGTGAGTTATTTTTTTACATTATTTTTATTTCCACTTCATCAAGTACCTACTTTTTCTTGTAGCTCTTGAAAAAATAAATGTAAATACATTTGAAAGCTCGAATAATAAAAAATATTCTTCTAACAGCCCTTAAATAAATGAGTTTTATTTATGTCTACTTCTGAATATACTACATGTTTTATTTACATATATCATTCATACTATTACTCACCTAAGTACATCGCTAGCGTGACTAGTCACATATTTGGATCCTTCAATCCGACCAGATTTATACAATGCTTCTACGGGCGTACCATTCGTATATTTCTCATAGTCTAAATGCATAATTTTAATATTTTTATAAGACGTTAAAGCTTTGAGAATTTCATCTGATTCATCTCCTTCAAATCTGAACACACCTGGTGACGTATAAAGTAAGTAAACATCAAAATTCGGATTTTCCTTCGCTGCACTCTCAACAGCGCATGCCTGTCGTGCTGTGATAAAGATTTTCTCTTTAGTTGCTGAGTTACATGATGTTTCGTGAAAAAATATCGATTTTCCTTTTCTGGGTTGTACCGTTGAAATATCAGGGAGGGAGGCCATACCTTTGAGACGGTAGCAGATAATGTTATCCTTATTCCTCGGTTGATACATAAGTTTCAATAGTATTACCATCAGGGCTGCTACAGCAAAATATCTCCAATACTTCGTCCATTTTGTAATAAACATTTAGATAGAAACTGTTTTTACTAAGTAATTTTGGCCAAATGGAAGTTCAGTCTGGAAAAGAAATAAAAATTGCTCACTTAAATATTCTACATTTTACTATTCTAACATTTTTAATATTGAGTAATTTACTCAATGAGTATAATAGTTCAGAGAAATAAGGAAAAAAATACCATGTTTGGAACTTTGGCCAGCCCAGGTATCTGAGAAGTTTTTTGAGTTTTATGGACGTCGAAAGCTAAAACCTCTATGTTGCCAGCAGTGGGTTGGGTGGACTTTAAAATTATTAACAATCTAAAGCTATGGTTTGTTAGAACAGTGAGCGACGCATAACTCACAGTCAGTCAAACGCCGCACACTTTCGTCAAAATCAAAGAAATAGTTCTCTGTGATAACGGTTTGTTAGGTTCTGCTGAGCTGCGCGCACTGCAGAGTTGTACGTGTACGTTGACGTTGTGCGCTGGAATCAACTGCGATTTGATTTGGACGCAAACGTTCAGCTGAGCTCACAGCGTACACATCTATACCGAAATTATAATTGTATTTTTATATAGTTATTATTATTGTAATAATTAAGTGATGTCTACTAAATTTTCTCCCGAGGAAGATGAAAGACTAGTGGATCTAGTACAAATTATAAGAAAGTTCCAAATACATCCCTGGTAAGTCTAAAATATTCTCGAAATTTTTCCTCGTTTTGAAACAATCTTTCTATATATATATATATATATATATATATATATATATATATATATATATATATATATATATATATATATATATATATATATATATGTATATGTATATGTATATGTATATATATATATATATATATATATATATATATATATATATATATATATAATGTCGGTTTAGAACGTTCTTCGACGTCTTCCGATTTCCAATCTCCATCTCATTCTATCGTTCCATAGATCGTCCTCCAGTTCTCTTTCTCTGATTTCTTTATCAACTCCTTCTCTCCGACTTCTTCTAGGCCTTCCTGGTCTTCGCCTACCTCTTGGTTGCCATTCAAGAATTTGTCTTGGTATTCTATTCTCCGGCATTCTCCTTACGTGTCCGTACCATCTGAGTTGTGTCGTTTTGATGTCATCAACAATATTATGTGTAACCCCCATGATTTCTCGGACTCTCTCGTTTGTTATTCTGTCGCGCCTGGAGATTCCCGCCGAGCGGCGCCAGAAGTCCATTTCTGTTGCTCTAAGCATTTTCTCTGTTCTGTCTTTTAGGGGCCACACTTCGCATCCATATGTTGTGATACTTTTTATTATGGTGTTGTATATTCTTCTTTTTTGTTTTTGTTGTGTTTGTTGGGAATAGAAAGAAATATAACTCAAGATATAAAGAAGAAACAATTAAGGTGGTATGGGCATGTTCAACGGATGCCAGCATCAAGACTCCCCAAAAAAGTAATAGAATGGCAACCGATAGGTCGACGGAAAAGAGGAAGACCCAGATTAGAATGGCAACACGGCGTAAACAAGTCCATGAGCGAAAGAAATTTAACAACAAACGACTGCGAAGATAGGAAGAGATGGTGTTTAGGTATCGGACAACGTCGAAAGACGTTCTAAGCCGATGTATATATATATATATATATATATATATATATATATATATATATATATATATATATATATATATTCTTTTATTTTCTTTAGAGATGTTTTTATCCCACAGTACGCTGTTCAGTAAGGCTATGCCTTTCCTTCCCTGTGTATTTCGTTCCTTAATGGCTGCATCCAATTTTCCGTCCTGAGTGATCTTTACTCCTAGGTATTTGTAGTCATCACATAGTTTGATCTCTTGATTTTCCTCTACGAGAAGGTTATGGTGATCTCCTCCGATACTCATGTACTCAGTTTTTTCCATGTTCACTTCCAAACCCCACTCTGTAAACTCTTCTAATAGTTTTCGCATCATGTAACTAAGGTCTTCAGAGTCCTGTGCGATGATGACCTGGTCATCCGCAAAGCACAGAGTGTACAAAGTTAAGTCTATTAGTGGTATGCCCATATTCGTACATTTTTTCTTCCATTTGTTGAGTGCTGCTTCGAGGTATATTTTGAATAATGTTGGGGATATACAGCATCCTTGTCTTAGTCCTTTAGTCACTTTGAATCCCGGTGTTATCAGATTTCCTGTTTTAATTCTTGTTGTTTGTTGGTAGTACAACGTTTTTACTGCTTCAATCAATTCTATATTTATATTTGTTTTCCCCAGTGCCTCCCATAATTTATCAAGCGGGATACTATCATATGCTTTCCTAAGGTCTACGAACGTCAGATGGACTTCTTGGCCACGAGCAACTTTCTTTTCAATTATCTGGGTAATAGAGAAGACATGGTCTATTGTAGATCGACCTGCACGAAAACCAGCCTGTTCTTCAGCTTCCATATCTTGGTATTCTTCTTCTATTCGATTTTTTATTATTTTCCCATATATTCTGCTAATACTACTAGTAACTGCAATTCCTCTATAGTTTTCAGGTTTCGATTTATCTCCCTTTTTATGGATGGTGCTCATATGCGACTCTTTCCATTCCTCAGGTATTTCATGTTTATTTATGCATTCCTGGAAAAGTTGTCGTAGTCGTTGCATTAGTATTTTGGGTCCATGTTTATGGTCCATGGGTCCAATCCTTCTTCGACTGTTAATTTAAAAGCACCTTCTGTCGGGCTCAAAATAAGTTTAGAAGTTAGATTCACGTTTGTTCTCTAAGGTTGTAAGTTTAGAAAAATGAATTCTCGCAAATTTAACGCAATAATTTTATTACCCCAAGAAGAGGAGGAAGAAGAGGAGTTGAAAATGTCAAATATAAATAAAAGAAATAAAAATCTAAACAAAATTTTTTCATGTCGTAATACAGAAGGTGCTTTTAAATTAACAGTCGAAAGAAGATTGTACCAAAACGAGTAAAAATTTCGAGAATATTTTATACTGTCCAGAGATTTATTTGGAAATCTTACAATTTATAATGGATGATATTACTAAAAAACCCTACAACAGAAGCCATTACCTAAGTAGTTATTACAATATTAACTATATAAAAATAAAATTTCGGTATAGATGTGTACGCTTCGAGTTAATTCCAGCGCACACCGTCGACGTACACTGCTATCGCTCTACAGGCAGAGCGCGCAAATAAGCAGAACCTAACAAACCGTTATCATAAAGAACCATTCCTTTGATTTTGACGAACGTGCGCGGCGTTCGACTGACTGTGAGCCATCGAGTTAGAATATATGGAGAGGAGAAGCTATGAGCATATTAACGTGTGTATTAAAAACGGCGTAGGTAGGCGTGGCTAACTGTGATATCAATAAGGCGGTGGGATCATGGCCGGACTCAATAATATTAAAACTACTATAAAAATATGACTAGTTATTCAGAAGATTTAATCATAATCTAAAAAAGCAATACATTTTTAATAAACTATGATTTATTTATACCGCGGTAAACACTAAAAACACGATATATTATACATAAAGATAAATTAATAATAATTTTTTATTAACATTGCTTCTGCCACTGCAACTACGTTGAGAACAAGGAACCATTATTATGCACTATCACAATATATTATTACAGTTTCTATAAAAGTATTATAAAACTAAAAATATTCGAAAAACAACAAACGTAAATAAACATATACGATCTGTCAAAAGTGGCAAAACAATATTTGTTTTTAGTCACGTGATGCCCTCTCCATAGATTCTAACTCGATGCTGTGAGCATTGATTATAAACCACCCATGGGTGGTTTATAATCAATGCTGTGAGTTATGCGTCGCTCACTTTAAAGACAAAAATAAGAACTTCCATTTACAAGTAAAAAGTATAAAATATTTAAGAAATTTGGAGGTAAAACACGTTTAAAGCTTTATAATAACGATTTATGAATGTTAATATACCAATTTGTTGCTGAGAAAGCTGTGAGAAACCTAATTATTTTTAATTTTTAATAAATTCTTATAACTATTGTAAAAATGAACGCAGAACCTTGATATTGTGTAAAAAGCTGGGTCTCATATTGTTAAAAAGGTGTTTTAAAACATTTCAGAGTGATTCATCAATTAGTTTTTTCCATAGCTAATGTTAAAGTGTTGCTATAACAACTATTTTGAGTAGATAAAGTATCACTTTAACCGCAAGGGTAGATAAACTGACACTTTAACAGCAAGAGTAGATAAAATGTTTTAACTTTTTTTTATTCGATAAAATTTACAAATTCAAACACATTAAGGATTAAAAACAACTGAAATTTTACAATTAACATTATTAGAAATATCTATTTTTGGAGCATCACAACTTGTACTCGTTTGCTTAAATACTTGGTTCGAGAAACTGGATTAATTTTCTGGTCCGCCAAGTATACACTTGGATACAGCAATCTTATTGCTTATTGACTCTTCAGTGTAAGATTCTGCAACAGATGACGATTTCCATCCACCTAAACGTTTAACTTTTACTAGATCAGCTCCAGAATTTGCGAACATAGTAGCTGAAGAACGACGGAAAGAATGCCCCGTGTACATTTCTGAATTTGCAAGTTTCAAAAAATCTGCAATCTTCTTGGGGATATTATATATAGTGTTAATCCCCACCGGTTGAGTAGTGCACTTTTGCTGTCCGTAATTTACAAAAAACTTACTGTGAGGTACGTTTTTGGGGCGCAAGGCAATATACTTTCTCACAATTTCTAAGAAACTCAGTCCACTTTTCTTGTCAGTAATACAAAACGACAATGAAACGATTATCACCGATTTTCTGTCGTCAACGTTAAACACTTCTAACTTGTACAATTCGTCGGACCTAGTCGCTCCATGCACACCAAGAATAGCAATAACCTTCATCAACAAATAGACGTCATCAGGAGCTTCTGTCAGAAATTTAATAATGTCATCTGACTCCAAAATTTTGGACTTTTTAGCTTTGTATCCTCCACTCAGCAACTCCTTCAGCATCGAATAATATGACCATAATGCTTCGACTTTCAGAAAAATACGCCAGAAGTATTTTTTCACTCACGCCATTGATATTCTTAATGCTCTTCCACTTTTTAAAAGACTGGTATTCTTTCTCATACATCGTCCTAGATTTTTGTGGCAACAATAAATTTTCTGTAACAATAAAACACTGAAAACTTTGTTTTCAAAACTTCCACAAAATTTATTTTAAATTCTTATCACTACAGCTGTTTCGGTTGATTGCCTTTCTCAAGTGATCTGTTTTTGGCATGGGTTTACACTTTATAGTCTCAGGTTTTATGTACTTTAAAAATGCATTTTCCTTATACACAAAATGTAAATTATATTTTACCACAATAAGTTTTGTTCAAAAACTTTCCAGATACTTTCACAGCGTGTTGCTCACAAAAGTTTCACGGCGATTGAGCGATTTATCTTGCTGCGGAAAATTGATAGCTTTAGTGCGCTTTAGTGCTTTATTTCCTCGCCTAAAATTTTAGATTTAATGGATGAAAGACATCAACAAAAACAATGATAATCAGATGTACAAAAAAGTAAAAAAAGGATAATAAAAAACTCAATTTTTGAAGTAAAATTGTAACTTATACCCAATAAAAATAGTAAAATGCGTTAAGAATCCATAAGAAAATAGCTTTAAAACAATATTATGAAAAAACGTATAGACCATGAACACAAATACATTAGTAGTACTAAACAATGGTAGTACCTAGACCATTTATGAAATGCATTTTTTTTATTTATTATGAATTTTTTAGTAATCCAAACATTACAATAATTCCGCAAACTCTGGTTTTTAATAGTGCCGGATTTGTGAGATTCTATTGTATTTATACAGTGTGGAAACCACTTATGGAATAAAATTGTTTGTGTCGTTATTATACAAAATAATAAAAAACTCTGGGACGCGTTAACTTTTAAATTTAAATGTGCGCTTTTTAAACATAAATTTAAATGTACAGGGTGATCCACGCAAGTCTGGCATAGTCCATAATCCTTATTTTTAATGAAACACCCTGTATATTTTTATGTTTTTAAAATATTCTTAACAACTTGATTTCAACGAACTACATCATGTAGGGTGTATAATGAATAATACAAAGTAAAATTTTGAAATTAATAATTTATCACGTGTTATGGTATTATTTTAAATTAGCTAAATACAGACAATACACTTCTGCTTTAAGTGTCAGTATATTGGGGAAAATGTCTGTTTAGTAACCGTGTTAACATTTTTTGTCATGAATAGGTAAAAACCGTCTAGATAGTCTGCTAATTAAACTAAATCGGTAAATAATGCAGATTGTTATCAATCAGTTGTTGGTGTGTTGACATATTACATTAAAATAATAAATTCCTAATTAAAAGCTAATTTCTTGAAGAAATAAAAATGAAATATTTAACTGAGACCCACCGAATTGAGATTTTAATGATGATCGGTTACGGGAAGAATTGTAGAAGTCCAGTTGTAGCAAACGTATTTAATCAGAGGTATCCTCAGTTGCCTAATATTGCACAAAGTACTGTGTCTAAAATTTATGCACAATTCAGAGAGCTTGGACATGCCAAACCATTAAAAAGAAAACCGAACTTCATTGAAGATGAGGTGAAAGTGGATATTTTGTGTGTCGCAGAGAATGTCGCAGAGAAGTGTCGCAGAGAATCCAGCGTCAAGTTCACATCAAATTGCACGTCAAAATAATGTGAGTCATACAACTGTCCTAAGGTGTCTCCATGAAGAAAAACTTCATCCATATAAATTAACTTTTGTGCAGGAGCTAACAGAAGACGATCCAAATCGTTGAATGATCCAGAGCTCTTGGCCCAATTCTTTCTTCTGATGAATCAACATTTACATTGAACGGAGAGATAAACCGACAAAACTAGATATTGGTCAGCGGAGAATCCTCATTGAATGCGTGAGATCAGGCATTATAGGAGATCATATTATTGGTCCCATATTTGTAGATGGTAATTTGACAGCGGAAAAATATTTAAGCATGCTAAGAGACGATGTTCTTCCCCAATTGGCTAACTTATATCCCAATCCAATAGATCCGACCCTACCGCATGAAACTGTCTGATTCCAGCAGGACGGTGCAACACTCCATTATGCTTTAATGGTGAGAAATTACTTGAATGAAATCTTCTTCAATAAATGGATTGGACGAAGGGATACTATTGAGCGGCTAGCTAGGTCGCCAGATCTTACGCCTTTGGATTTTTTTCTGTGGGGTTATCCCAAGAACAAAGTATATGCAACACAACCAACTAGCATTGAAGACCTCAAAGGAAGGATAACTACAGAAATACAGAATATTTTGCCTCAAACTTTAAACAAAGTTCGGGACGAGTTTTATAGGAGACTGTGTTATTACTTATTACCAACAACAATGTGGAGAACATTTTGAGCATGTATTTTAATGTAATCCAATCAATTACCTCGGGTATTCTACGAATTAATTGTCTTGAAGAAAATTATACTTAAGTTCAAAATTTCACCTTGTATTATTCATAATAGACCCTACATAATTAGGTTCGTTGAGATTGGGTTGTTAAGGAGCTTTTAAAAACATAAAAATATGCAGGGGTTTCATTTAAAATACAGATTATGCCAGACTTGCGTGGATTACCCTGTACATTCAAATTTATGTTTAAAAAGCGCACATTCAAATTTAAAAGTTAAGGTATCTCAACGTTTTTTTAATATCAACGTTTTCTAAAATAAGGACACAAACAATTTTATTCCATAAGTAGTGTCCATACTGTATATTTTTTGCTTTAAACAATTCTACGAAAGATCTTTGTAATCTTTTGCCATAAAAACTGACCTATCATGCATTATCAAATATCAATACGAAGAATCTTCAAATTCTTCAAAATCTTTAAGTGTCAAATTTCTGGAAGTATATTATAAGAGAAGCCGGATGGCCCGTAGTGGTAGAGAGTTTAAGAAGAGATATGTAAAAGGTATTATTATTAAAATATCCCAAGCTAAAAATTACGAGGAAATGTCATTAAGTAAACCTTCTCCGCATAAGGTAAAGGCAAATACATTGATCGTAGTTATTGGACAATAGAAATATTATATTACAATCATCTATTTTGATTAACATATAAAATATAGTCCGTCTAGAAAGTATCCGGAATTTTATATTTTTCCTAATTTTAATAGATTTCATTTTTGTAACATTTTAAGACAAAAGTAATGCATCAACACCATCTGTCAAATATTGTTTGTAAACAGACTTAAGATTTGTGAAATAACCTCACAAGAAGAAAAAAGGAAAGTGGTGGAATATTTGTATAGAAAGGGTGTCCGAAACGTTAAAAAATTAGTGCAATTGACTGAACTCGCAATAAGGGCAGTGAATGAGACAATAAAGAGGATAAAAATGTCATAATAGATATGAGACATAGACCAGTTTCGGGTAGACCGCGTAAGATTCGCCGAAACACTTTAAATGCTTTATTACAATGACCCCTCTGCAAAGGAAACGAAGAAAAGATTTTTGTCAACGTTTTCGAGAAGATAATTTTAATAATGTCTTTATATCTGATGAAACTTGTTTCCAGCTTGGTGCAAAGCATCTAAAACTCCTATCAAGAGAAAATGTAACCGTTCAAATTTCTAAATTTCCCACTAAAATAATGGTTTGCGGAGAAATATCTCAGCGTGGTCCTAGACCTCTCTGCATAGTTAATGGTACTGTTGATAGTGCGAAATATTGTGACATCCCAAATGGTTTTCTTTTTGAAAAGTGTTATGTTTTATATCCAGAGGGATGGCGTTTTTAGTAAGATAATGCAAGATGCCATACTTTTGTTTATACTCAAGCTTGGATGCAAGAACACGAATTGGCAACAATTCCGTGGCCAGCAGCATCTCCAGATCTTAACCCATTGAAAACAT
Organism: Diabrotica undecimpunctata; assembly: GCF_040954645.1. Classification (NCBI taxonomy): domain Eukaryota; kingdom Metazoa; phylum Arthropoda; class Insecta; order Coleoptera; family Chrysomelidae; genus Diabrotica; species Diabrotica undecimpunctata. The sequence continues at coordinate 20,293,068 of NC_092805.1, forward strand.
ATGGGGACTAATGAAGATTGAAATAGAAGGAGCAGCGCCACCAGATAAAGAAGGTTTGATTCGGTCAGTTTTACAGGCCTGGAACACCATTACCGAAAATTATGGCCTTGACCTAGTTTCGGGTGTACCTGGACGTTTAGTTAAGTGTTTAGATTTAAATGGAGATTGTATAAGTAAATGAGATGAATTATTTCTAGACGGACTTTATATTTGATTATATTAGCATATAAACACATTCCTTTTTAATTTACGAAAATTGCAAGTACTTACAAAGGTAACATTAGGTATAACACGTGTTTTCACTACGGTGGTAAATTTTTTACTGGTTTTACTTGACGTTTGAATATCTGTGTAAATGGGATAGATAAGAAGCAGGCATTGTGATAAGATAAAAATTTCATTAGCTTGGACAATACAATAGAATATATTATTACCGCAACAAATCAACAAATAGGGTTATTAAGGCACTAATTTATTTTTTTTATTCGGTTTAATGTTTTAAATTACAAAATTTTAATTTAGTGGAAAAAAAATTTAATTTATCCGAAAAACATAAAATCAAACAATAATCAAGATAAAACATTTTGTTTTTTCTGAAACAAATACTACCATGCTAAGGATAATTTATATTCAAGGTATATATACAAAGTACTAAAACATCACTTGTAATTTTTGTTAAAAAATACTTCGGAGTAAACTAGAAAATTTTGTCAATTTAAATAGTGATGGTTAGATTGACCATAATCCCCTTCGCATTCGCGGATGACCTCGCTGTACTGGTAGTGGCCCGGGATGAGCCAGATCTCAAATACCGGGTTCGGAACGCAGGCCGCGTCGTAAAGAAATGGATGACGCAACACAGACTGAAACTTGCGGCAGAGAAAACCGAAGCCATCATTCTGAAGGGTACAAGGAAGTCAAAGTGTTGAATTGCAATGTGTGGGAGCATGTTTAACACCCAAGAAAATGGGGGGAGCACGTGCCGGAGGTAGTCCGGAAGGCTGCGAATAGTGCGACTGCGTTGGAGAGGGTGATGCCCAACATTGGAGGACCCAATCCGAAAGTGTGTGTCAGGAAATAATCCAGTGGACTGAATTATTTCATGACGCAGGTGCTCACAGGACACAGGTGTTTTAGGGCCTACCTCTCTAGGTTCGGAAAGGCTGACACAGATGAATGCCTATTCTGTGGATACTCGGATACTGTGACACATACGATGTTAGATTGCAGCAGATGGATAGTAGAAAGGAAGAGAATGGAGAGAGACACAGGTGTGAATTTTGTTACAATGAGAGAAATGATTAAGAGAATGATTGAAAATAAATTTGGTTGGACTAGCGTACACAACTATATCCGTGCAGTGATCAAGAAAAAAGAAGAGGAAGAAAGAAAGCTGGACCAACGGCAAAGGTAAGAGTGAAAGATGCTGGAAGTTGAAGCTAGAGAAGTGGGTCACCCTGTATGAGTTAGGTAGGGGTGAGTCAGACTGTAGGGAATGAGGAAATGCCCGTCTGGGAATGATGCCATACTAGGAGCGATGAGGGTCTTCTACGCGCTACCTGAAACGAGACAGGGAGCCTCCTTGCTGATGAATCGAGTGTGGATGTGTATGAATGGAGAATGAATGAATGAAGGTAGTGCTTCGGAAGTGATGCCGGCCTTACAGCGGCCATTCCGCTTCCGGATCGCTGGCGACGAGAGTGCATTTTAAAGTACCTTGGGAACTATCGCCGGGAGTACAAAGAACGAATCCTGCACTAGCGACGTCCTGGACTGAAATGTATTTTGAAGATTCCAAACCCCCCCCTCTATAAAGATTTAAAAAAAAGATTGACCATAATATGTCTGTTAGAGTACCGTGTTTGAGATGTCTGCGATTACGGGTTAAAGTTAGGGTTAGTTAGTACATATATTTTTTATTTTCAAATGAAAATATTTGTACTAAAAATAAAATAATTGTGGGAAACATTTTAATTTGTTTATGTACGGTTTCCAACCATTTCTAAACTTTTTATCAAACAGAATTAAATTACAATCGGTATTCCTACTCCGGCAACAGTTAGAAAGTTTCTGTCATATTGATCTAAACATCCCCCCTAAACATCATCCCTAGACATAAGTTGGATATTCAACTTCGTATACTTAGATGAGACATGGATATTTGCAAATGGTGGAATTAAAAGAATTTGGCAAGACGACAGCATAAAATCAATAAAGAGCACAGAGAGCGAAGGCAAGAGACACATCATTCTACATGCAGAAGGGAAAGAAGGCTTTATAGAAAACGAAGATTTGATTTTTTCTTCAAAATCAAAATCTCCTGATTACCATGAAAATATGAATGAAGATATTTTTGTTAAATATCTTAAGGAGAAACTGTTACCTAATCTGAGTGAACCATCAGTTATAGTTTTAGATACTGCACCTTAACATTCGGAGATTTTGGAGAAACAACCAAAACAGTCGTGAAACGTACCGAGCATAAAAAATTGGTTAGGTAACAATAATATCAATTTTCAAATCAGATTTACTGGAAATTTCGAAACGTAATGAAAACCCAACAGTTTACATAGTTGACCAAATTACATCAAGTTATGGACATCAAGTAATACGGTTACCGCCGTATCACTGCCAGTTTAATTCCATCGAACACATCTGGGGTATATATAAAACGTATTAGGATAATCACGTTGGATGCAGTGTATACAGTGACGATGCAGTTAGGGAAATGTGGCAAGAAGCTCTTAAAACTGCAACTCCAGAAATATGCATTTATTGAAGCGGTAAAAACGTTGTACTACCAACAAACAACAAGAATTAAAACAGGAAATCTGATAACACCGGGATTCAAAGTGGCTAAAGGACTAAGACAAGGATGCTGTATATCCCCAACATTATTCAAAATATACCTCGGAGCAGCACTCAACAAATGGAAGAAAAAATATACGAACATGGGCATACTACTAATTTACTTAACTTTGTGCACTCTGTGCTTTGCGGATGACCAGGTCATCATCGCACAGGAGTCTGAAGACCTTAGTTACTTAGACCTTATGCGAAAACTATTAGAAGAGTTTACAGAGTGGGGTTTGGAAGTGAATATGGAAAAAACTGAGTACATGAGTATCGGAGGAGATCAACATAACCTCCTCGTAGAGGAAAATCAAGAGATCAAACTATGTGACGACTACAAATACCTAGGAGTACAATTAAGGAACAAAATACGCAGGGAACAGCGTACTGTGAGATAAAAACATCTCTAAGGAAAATAAAAGAAGAATATACAACAACATAATAAAAAGTATCACAACATATGGATGCGAAGTATGGCCCCAAAAAGACAGAACAGAGAAAATGCTTAAAACAACAGAAATGGACTTCTGGCGCCACTCGGCGGGAATCTCCAGACGCGACAGAATTCTCGAATGGCAACCAAGAGGTAGGCAGAGACCAGGAAGGCCTAGAAGAAGTTGGAGAGAATGAGTTGATAAAAAAATCAGGGAAAGAAAACTGGAGGACGATCTATGGAACGATAGAATGTAATGGAGATTGGAAATCGGAAGACGTCGAAGAACGTTGTAAACCGACATTATATATATTCTAGAAAAGATTAGAGTAATATCAAATCGCGATGGTTCAGTGAAATAGACTACAAGCCCTTGAGATCATTTAACCAAATATGAATCACATATAAATTAATACTACAATATGTAATAACAAATTTAGAAACTATGCCGCCAATTCTTATCGGTACTCAAAGGGTTGCGCCTTAAATTTCTCACCCCTGTTCAAGCCGAAATGTACGGCGTTGCAAAAAAATTAATCTATATATCGATCCGAAAATTTGAGTATGAGTACCATACTGTGTCAAATTTCCAGAAATGAGGAAAAAGTTTTCCGAAAATAAAAAATTTTTCCTGCTCATGGTAACATGGCTCCTGCTCCTGCTATTTTGTACGGAATTAGGTCACATGTCATTATTTTTGTATTACCTACCTAAGTTATAAATGCCGTACCAATATGTTTGGCCAAAAAGTCCCCCTTTTCTTGAGTAGTAAGTTTATCTTACCTGTGAATCATCTGTACCGATAAGAATTGACGGCGTACTTTCCAAAGTTATTACATATTGTAGTATTGTTTATTGTTTTATATTGTGATTCATGCTGGATCAAATGAAATCTCCCATGGCCTTGCAGTCTAAAATACAATGAAATTATAGAATTAGTATATGACTGTTTATCTGTACCAGACAGAGGTCCAACTTGTGAATGATTATTTTCTACAAATAATTTGAATAAGAGTATAAAATAAAAAGTTTTACAAAAACTTTTTTTTATTCTATATTGTTAAATAATTGTGTTAATTCATATTTGTTAAATATAGTGTAGGTACCTAAGTAGTTTTTTGTTGTGTACTTACTTAAAACTGAGCCTCGATTCAACTTTTACTGGAGACAGTCACATTAATTTTAGTACAAATATTTTGCAACCAGTTTATATCTAAAGCTATGAAGAATGAAACAGAAAATAATTTATAATAAAACAAGTACTATTTCTCTCCGCTAAAACACCGGAAAATAAATTCATTCCCGTCCCACAAACACTTTGCAGTGATGTATGTAACATTTATTTGTGATAAGGAATGAACGGAAATGTGCAAATCGTGAAGGATGTAGAAAATATGTAATTGATACAAATAATAAAGGGATCAGATCTCCAATTAAATAGAACATTAGTTTCAAAAGATGAAAATACCGTTAACATGCAAATCTGTACATCAAGAAATACAACCGGGTCAAATGAATCACAATGAAGCCAGAGTCGACTAACAATATTGTACACGAACTACCAGGTAACTCTCTTCTTTCTAAACATGATTCTTCTTTTATCAACCATCACAAAAAAATAACACTAACCGATAAGATAGCCATGAAAATCAGGAGGAGAGATGGGAAACTGTTCAATCTCACAAAAGAACAAGAAATGACAGCCTTGAAGCTGATAAACTACTTAAACAATTAAAAATAATGAATGATGGCTCAAAGCACCTACACCAACCCCAAACAGATTTTCTGGCTGAGATGAAGTACCTGATGTAAATAACTAACATGGAATTAGTGAAGATAAAAAACATTTAACATTCTAAAATACCTTTATAATGACAAAGTGAAAATCCAGCACAAAACCTCTGTTCATTACCAAAACATAACCAACGAACTCAATGAGAAAAAACTAGCTATTATACCTACCAGAAAAAGAAGGAAAGAACATTTCGAGTTGTGCTTCATAACATATACCAAACAATAGACAACAAAGATAATTTAACAATGTGTAGGAATACTGGGACACGAAGTAATCAACATAGCTAATATGTACAAGACAAACAACGCTTCCACTTTTAATAATAATAACAAATAATAAAGACATATATAAAGTAAAAGTTCGGAGTCGACACCCACCACATATTCGTGGATTTCAAAGCCGCATACAACTCAGTCAACAGATAAAAACTTCTACAGGCTGTGGTAGAATTTTAGATGCTGCTTCTTCTTGTTCAACTAACGGAACTTACACTCACAGGCGTAGCAAGTGTAGTCAGAATCCAAAACGACTTTTCAAGACCCTTCCATTGTAAAAATAGACTGAGACAGAGAGATGGACTGTGGTGTCTCTTATTTAACCTTGCACTAGACATAGACATTATTGCTAGGTCCACTTAAAAATAAACGCACAGAAAACCAAGTATATGTATTGTACTAGATCAGGCAACCAGATACCTAGACTATTAATTGATGATCTGGAACTAGAAGGTGTGGACACCTTCGTCTACCTGGGCTCGCTGCTGACCAAAGACAACAATGTCAGAGAAGAAATTAAAAGAAGAATAGCGCTTGCCAATAAGTGCTATTATGGCTTGAGGAAACAGATGGACCCAAAACTACCCAGAACAATTAAAGTTATCATCATCATCATCTTGGTGCTACAGCCCTTAGAGGGCCTCGACCTTCTCAAGCTTTCTACGTCATTCTATTCTGTCCCTCGCTTGCATTTTCAAGTTGCCGACTCCGATCTTCTCGGCATCTTGTGTTACCCCGTCCATCCACCTCAGCTTTGGTCTACCCTGTCTTCTCATTCCCACGGGTTGCGCTGTTAGAATCTTTTTTATCATGTTTGACTCAGGGGCCCGGGCTACATGTCCTGCCCACTGCAGGCGGTTTCGCTTAATTATAGTGGTAATATCTTTACCACCAAACGTATGCTTGTAGATATTCTGCAGTTCAAAGTTATATCTACGCCTCCATATTCCGTTCTCACAGACCGCTCCGAATATCTTGCGTAGCACCTTTCTTTCAAAAATGGATAGAGGGGATTCATCTGTTTTCGTTAGCGTCCATGCCTCTGATCCATATGTGAGAACGGGGACTATCAGTGTTCTATACAGCCTTAAACGAGTTTTTTGAGACAGACGTTTGTTAGCTAAGTACTTTGATAGACCACGATAACACCTGTTTGCAATTATTATTCGCCTTTTTATTTTCTCAGATGTGTTATTATTGGGGTTAACCGATGTCCCTAGATCTAGGGACAGTTAAAGTTACCATATATAAATAAGGCCAGTGTAAACATACGGGTCAGAAACGTGATCACTTACA